>NC_142169.1:42400540-42723457 GCF_029865625.1 Vigna umbellata
TAAACCACAATCCCTTGCATCCCTAATAATTAATTATGCATTATGATTAGAAGCTTAAGACGACAAACCTTGTATCCCCATCCCCGGGCAATATTGCTTTTGGGAGAAATTCTCCAGATCGTGGTTTCTAGGTATTTTCCAATAACAAAGAAGACCATAAAATCATGTCATGAATGATCAAAACATAACAAGCATAGAGAAAAGGAGAAAATCCCTAACAATCTATGAAATAAGCATATATCAATTAAACCAATTCAAATACATGAGAGTTCACAAGGTTACATCATGCCCCAACAACTAATTGAATTTAGTTCTCCCTTGTCATGGAGAAACTAGATGAACAATGGAATGAGAATGAAAGATAAACACTAAAAACCGAAGAGGAGAGCTTTTGCATCCACTTCTACCTCTAGAGAGTTGGAAAAGTCTGAATTTGTGTCACTTATATCAAAAGATACTCTCTCTAGGACGTCCAAGTCCTTATATACAGCTGAATTGGATCATGGGCCAACATCGTCAGCGCTCAGCGCCCCTACATAGGACGCTCGGGCGAGCTTACGAAAGAATGGCGCTCAGCACCCAAGAAGGGCGCCCAGGCGTGAAACAGTTAAGGCTAGCGCTCAGCGTCCCTTAAAGGACGCTCAAGCGTGAATGCGAGACTCCTGCGTTAAGGGCCCAGAAAAGGGCGCCCAAGCGTCTTGCGACCTTCAACAACCTTCTCTTCTGGTGCTCTTTCTGTCCTTTCTGGGTTCCAACTTCTTAACATTTTAACTCCTATTTCAATTCATCCCAATTTCCTACAAAATCAAGAGAATTCAGTGATAAAATTCTCAAGTATAACCTCAACTCTCTTATTTTCCAAAATAAGCTAAAAACAAGAGAATAAGCAAGTTTCTAAATCAAAAAGGCTTCATTTATTATCAAAATTTAATCCCAAATAATGACGAAATCAATCGTTATCACCCATGATTCAATTTTGATCCATTTAAAGGCTTCTACACACTAAGATTCACATCTTTGGATGGCTGAAGCAAGGAAACATTATTTTCGACCCTCTGGGGGGAGATTGGGCATGCGGGAGCTTTCCTTCTCACTCTCTAGGGATTTCATTCTTTCATTCTTCCATTGTAAGCCAAGGTTCTCCATGACAATAGAGAATTAAACTCATTTGTTGTTGGGGATGACGCAACCTCTAAACTTTCATGTATTTGAATATGATTTAGACATTTTATGCTTCTTTCATTGAATGTTAGTGATCTTCTCTTATTCTTAATGTTTGTTATGTTTTTGCCATTCATGACTTGATGTTTGATTTATTTGAGTATTGGGAAATATCTTATGAATCATGATCTAGAGGATTTCACCAAAAGGAAATATTGCCTAGGGATAGGGATAGGAAGTTTGGTTGTCTTAAGCTTCTTTTCTTAATGTGGAATTGATTATTAGTGATTCAAGGAAATGAGGTCTAATAATTAAGACTAGGCTTTTTACGTCGAGGGATCGGGTTCTAAGTAATTTCGTAAGTGACATTAACATTCCAATGAAGAAGATGAATTCTAATATGCATGAAAATGAAGTAGGTGAAATCTAACCCCAACAACATCATTATCTCATATTATAAACTTCATCCATTCATTCTTGTGTCAAGCCTCAATTGATCAATTTGCATTCATATTTACTTTTGTTGCATTTGCATTTAAACACCAACAAAATAGCTTTTAAGTCTTAATTAATTAAGGTATTACATAACTGTTAATTAACACGAGTCTCTTGGGAAACGGTACTTGGTCTTATCATTATATATTACTTGATACGATTTGGTACACTTGCCAATGAGTTGACACTTGTGCTTATTCTGCACTCCCTCCTCTAGCTTCCTTCCCTCTTGGAAGACCTTTTGACCTTGAGAAACCTTACACAGTCACCAAACCTTCACTGAACCTTACATCAAACACTTGGTGTGCACCATCAAATTCACTCATCCTTTCATTCCGCTGCTCGATTTTGCTGTGCATGACTGCTCTGGCATGAAGTGTGGAGCTTCTTCCATCACCACACTTATATCTCTTACACATAACAGGTTTATTACAAATCAAACTAGTTAAAACATTGATATTTTTGTCAATTCCTATAGATAAACACTTGTTTACTACAACAACCCAATACACTTATTGGTATAATTCGGGTTATAACACAATCGCAAGCAAAGCCCACAAAGACCTTAGGGATCCATGCCAATTGTGTATAGGTGGTAGTTGGAGACAAGGTACAAAATTTGGAAAGAGCTTGTAAGTGTTGTGAATGAGGGAAAAACACCAAACGCGGAGGTTCACAAACAAATAGATGTTAAAAACTAGGTTTAATGTATTCGGAAGTCCCTATTTCTGCGGATTCGTATCAATTGGGTCCTCGTATTCTGAAAGTTCTCAATTGGGTCCCTATTTTGGTAAATTTAAGTCAATAATGCCCTTGTCGTTAATTGTTGTGGACGGCGTTAACTTTCTTGTGATGTGGCATGCTGAGGTGTCCTTTAATTATGACGTGGCACAGGTTAACCAACCAGAACATACCACCTCACGCCTCCTGCCACGTCATCTATATCTTCTCCACAGAAACCTTAATTTCCAAACCCTAGCTACTGTGCGCCGCCACTGCCATCTCGTCGGCAGTTGTCCCCTCAACCTTCGCCGTGAACCTCCATGGTCGTTGCAATTCCTCTGTCACTCTCCTCCTTCGTCAATTACAAGCAACCTACAGAAGATCAAACCACAGAACCCAGAATCACGCATCTACTTCTCGTGCGAGAATCTACTCCATCATCTTCTCCATGGTAGCCACGCGAATCACACATCAACTCCATTGAAGCCGCCACCACGAAATCGCCACCGAACCTGCATACCAGAAATCGCCACCAAGCGCCGCTGTGAAAGTGCCAATCGCGAGTTTTTTCGTTCGCCAGACCTGCAAATCCAAAACCACAGCAGAAACCCAAATTGAAAATCCAATGCCACAACCATGGTTTCTCAATTGCGGCTCTAGCGAACCTGAAACGCAAATCAGAATTTGTGGCACGACACTGCTTCAGCACCATTAACTCACACCTTCCATAGAAAACATAGAGACCCAAATTAGAGAAAATGCAACAGCAATTGAGCGCGAGGTCGTCGTTCAGAGTCGCTTCTTCCTCATCATTTTCAGGCAAGCACATCCATGGAAATTCGCCTTCGTGGAGCAAGCAGGTGCGAACAGAACCCAAAAAAAAAATCCCCAAACTCAATACCTTAACATTCTCAGTCTGAACCCTAACCCCAATATCGCAACAATGAAACTTCAAAACGCATTTGTAGAAAAGAAGCACAACAACCATCCCAGTTCGCAAAAATCAGATACCAATAACCCCTAAAACCCAATCAAAATCAGAAAAGGAAGAGGGGAAGGAAGCTTCCTCCTTGCCCCGCGAATCAGAACGGAGGGATGAAGAAGAAACACGCCCTTGTCGCGTCCCGTCGCGCCTTCGCCGGGCTCTCGTCGCCTCTACCGTCAACCACCGACTACGCTCTTCCAGCGTATTTTAAAATTTAAAATTATATAAATATCCACGTAATAACCTTATACTGTGCCACGTCGTAATTAAAGGACACCTCAGCATGCCACATCACAAGAAAGTTAACGCCCTCCACAGCAATTAACGACAAGGGCATTATTGACTCAATTTTACCAAAATAGGGACCCAATTGAGAACTTTCAGAATACGAGGACCCAATTGATACGAATCCGCAGAAATAGGGACTTCCGAATACATTAAACCTAAAAAATATAAGTGAATCTGCACAATCTAAAATTTGTGAAGACTTGCATTGATGTTTTCTAAAAAAGTGTTGAAGGGTTCATGTTTATCCTAACTTGCAATGCCTAAATAGAAAGGAAGAATTGCATTTATTCCTTTAGCCAACCTTTAATTACAAATATGTTATAAATCTTTTTAGATTTTATTCTTGTTTGAAGACAAACAAATTCTAAAGTTAGGGTGTTTTATAAGTTAATTTTGAGATCAATTTGGCACTTATCTTATTTTGATTCACTCAAATACTTGTAAAAATCACCCCAATTTAACTTGTTTTGCATATTTTGATTATTACACATAGTCAAAGGGAAAAAATAAAGGAAATAGAGGAAATCCAAGCAATTTTGGGAAACCTCTATAGAGCTATACTTTTACTACTAAAGCCACATCTTAGCAAGGTTTTAGAAAAATAGTTGCTCCTCTGTTTTAAAAGACTTTTAGACAAACTTTAGGAAGAGACTTTTAGATAGTTTCTAAACATTTTTCTTTGTAAATGACACTTGTAACTTTTACTTCATATATTTTTAATATTGTTAGCTTACTTAAATATTACAAGTGTGAATTTATGTTTATATTTTTAATATTTAAAAAATATAACATTAAAATAAATATTTTTTATTAAATTAAAATGTAAAGTTAAAATTAATTTATATATTTAGGTGTAGTTATTTGATGTATGTATTTAGAAAAATAAATAATTTAACATGTATAATAAGTTATAATTATTAATTTGGTCCTATTTTTGAAAAAAACCCCGTTACTTCATTTAAAAAAAATAGAATTCAATTAAGTCAAAATTTTAAATATAAAAATTAAATTAAATATAACACACTTCTATTAAAATATTACAAAATAACACCTCATATTACTATGTTAACATTAATATAAGAGAATTATGTAATTAAATTATTTTAAAAAATTAAAAAAAATATTAATTAAATTTTTCAAATGAATTAGAGAGAAAAAAATTAACCTAAAATAAAAGTTTAATATTTATTTTATTCTCTGTTTTGGTGAGTTTTGACTACAGTGATCCTCTATTTTTTGTAGTGTGGTCCAATTTTGTTATTATTGAATAAATTATTAATTTTTGTATTGTATCAATTAATTTTTCAAATAAATGTCAATTAATAAAATTAAACTGAAGATCAAATAATAAATTATTAATTTTTGTACTGTATCACTTAATTTTCGAAATAAATATCAATTAATGAAATTAAACTATTATTTAATGCAAACTGGCATGTAGCAAAACGACCGTTTTCTCTCATATACTAAGCTTTAACTTTTCTTTTTATTGATTCGAGATCCAAGAAAAATAAAAATAAAACATTCCAACTCACAGATTCTTTTCTCTTTCACACACCACAAGAAAAACCACCACACCCTTATAAATGGCATCACATCACTCTTTGTATGAGCAAACTGCCATCATCGTTCTTCTTCTCCCCATCCCCAAACAAACATGCTTCTCTCACCCTTCCTCACTCTCACTTTCCTTCTTTTCTTCTCTTCTTCTCTCCCTGCGATCTTTTCAACGCCGACATGTTCCAACCTAGTGCCGTTAAGAAATCGCACCGACAGAATCTCCATAACCGACTTCGGAGGCGTTGGCGACGGCCGCACTCTGAACACGAAAGCCTTCCGAGAGGCTGTGTACCGCATTGAGCACCTGAGAAGGCCCGGCGGCACGGTGCTGTACGTGCCTCGAGGTGTGTACTTGACGGAGAGCTTCAACCTCACTAGCCACATGACGCTTTTTCTCGCTGCTGGTGCCGTTATCAAAGCGACACAGGTGAGGTTAACTCTTCAATTTGGATTATCTGTTTGCTCTTTAGTCTTCCCCAGGTCAGGTTAATTCTTGAATTTGGATTCTCTCCCCTATTTTCAGTTTTGTTTTTTTATCTTTAAAAATGTACTAATTTTAATATTTTTAATATTTTAAAAATCATTTTAATATATTAAAATAAATGTATTTTGAAAAAACTAACACAGATTGAAACCTTATACGTTTGAATTGAGTTACTACATTTAATTTTCTTGTCTTTTTTTTTGCGTAAAATGACATTTTCAAATTTCTTACGCAATTTTACATGGAAAATCAGATTAACTTAGTTTTAAATTTCTCATAAATTAAATCATAGTATTTTTAACCACTTGTTAATAAATTTTCATAAGTTTGAGTATCGTAGATTTTATATATTTTTAATTAAACGCCTGTTCTTAATTAGGGTGATGTGACCGTTTGCTTTTGCTGTCTTTAATAAAATATTATAAATTTTTTTAATAAAAAATGAAAATTTGATTATCTTTATAAATAATTTTATTTTATTATAAATCAAATACTAAAATGAAATCAATACAATCTTATCAAAATGTGACATGCTTTTGTGATAAAAGATAATTAGATTTTTATAACTTTACTTTTACAATCTAATTTCATAATTAATATTTTAATTGAGATAGCAAAACCAGACGATCACATCACCCCAAATTGACAACAGAGATTAAAAATATTTAAAAAGTTTGAATACTCAATAAAACGAAATTTTTTAACAAGAATTTGGTTAAAACTACTTAATTTATGAGTAACTTAAACTTTAATTGAATTATTATTTTTTATTTTTTATGTAAAATCATATGAATGATGACTATGCAAAATAACATCATACCGTTTCACTAAAAAAATTAAAAAATTAGTTATTTTAATTAAAATTAATTAAAATTATTCAAATTTAGAGATTTATTATTTAATTACGTTTCTTCTTTCCTTAATTTTATTACATTTGCATGAGGAATTTTGAGAGAATATGTGATTTATTGTGTGGACTAGTTTTTTTTTTTAATTTGGGTTTTGTCTACTAAATTAGGATTATGAGAATTAGATAATGTAAAGTAATTTTGTAAGGAATTGTTGAGGATATATTATTTTTAGAAACGTTCGAATGTATTGTTTTTCTTTGATTGAAATTTATTAGATATTCTAAAATTTAGTAGACTTTTGTGAACATATTTTTTTATTTAAATTTTTCTAAAATGTAGTAGGTTTCATAGTTTTTTTTTAAAGATTCTTTTGTAATTTTCGAATTTTACCTATACAAATTTATTTGGAAAAGGTACTTTGTTCTTAGCATTGCTCAACTTTATAATATCATTTAGTTATATTATACAATATATATTTTAAAATTATTGATTATTTGGTAATATGTTTCCTTTTTGTTTAGATTAATTATGTCTAATTTGCTACTATGTTTTCTTTTTGTAAATTATTAAATCATTAATGTGTATTTTTTTTTTTTCTGAAGACTGATTTAATAAATAATTCTTTTAGAAATTCTGACTATAAACACAATAACGGTCTGCTTGGTTAAAATTTAATTTTAAGAAATAACATCATTAGTGCTTTAATTTGTTTAAAAGTTAATAATAAATGTGGTATTAATTATTTCTAAAGCAACTAAACTCGTCCATGTATTAAAACTGTTTGTCTGTGGAGGAGAACGACGCAGTCTAATAAAACAACAATTAATTATTTGATAATATAACTCATTTACGAATTAATTTATTATTTAAACCAGAAGAAATCTCGCATTTTTAATTATATCATCTTATTTTAATTATTTAAAGGTTAAAATTTATATTTATTTTATTTTATTTCTTTAAAAATAAATATACTGTTATTATTATTATTATCATTATTATTTATATTTTATATGTAATTTAGTAATATAGATCATAGATTTGCATGAAAGAGAGGAAAAGAATGTAATTATATTATGTAGTAATGTGTTTGATTATTTTAAGTAGTTGACAACATTTACTATTTTTAAAATTAAAAATATTAAAATTTTAAAATATAATTAAAGATAAAATATAAATATAAATATAAATATAATATAAAAACAATATTCCATTACATACGGTTATAAATTAGATGGAATCCCTCAATCGTTTTAAACTTTTCTTCAACGTGCGCTGTTTTCCATATTGCAATTCGTGTGTAAATTTCAGTTGTCTTTTTTTGCTTGGTTGTCTCCCATTTCAGAAAGAGATGCCAGTTATGAACAGATCAGATAACGCTAACCTAGAGACAAATTTAGTCTTGTATAAAAAATTTAAATCAAACCTAAATTCCAAATTAGGATCCGCTATATTACAATAAAAATCTTATTGTTATTATTATATTTATGAAATCTTGATATATTATCTTATTGAGATTAACTATGTCGGTGTATATGTTGGAAGCAGATAAAAACACATTTACACTACTGAAAAGAAGAAAACGATTACACTATTATTTATTAGATATAAATAGTGCGAACAATTTGTGGTACATTATGATACTTGTAGATCAAAACGTGGAGTCTCTAGAGCCCACTTATCACTACAATCAAAGTGATAAAGATCTATATAGTTCTGCAAGCCATCAAATGCCAGCATATTTCACGGAAGCCCCAAAAATTGAATGGTAGAATGTGATACACCATAGAAGTCACTTCCCATTCATGAGAAAAAAAAGATCAGATCAAGGGTTTGAGATTATCTTCTTGTCTGAAATATGTAAGTATGAAAATATAAGAGTATTTAGATAGAAAATAGGTTGCCTAAAACTAGGAATTCACATGAATATAAATTATGGTGGGCCTAATGCTGAATGGATGAAAAATATTGATGGGTCCCTTGTCTGCATAGATGCATGTGCATGATATTTAAAGCATTTACAAGTGACAATGGTTTTGTTGGACAGCTGGTTCTTTCGCATTAGTCATTACTGTTGTTGTCTGTTCTGGATTATTTAGTGAACAATTCAAGCATGATTTATTTGTTTAAAAACTAAAATGTGAAATAAGAGGTATCATGTAAATTGATGTATGTTCTTCGGTCATTACAAGGCTAAATGGAAAGGACCATGTTATCAGATATATGAGAATAATACTTTTTTGCTGACAGGCATAGTTTGCTATACAGTCCCCCTCCCTCTTTATTAGCTAGGAATGTTTTTGTGATTATTATGAAACTTTAATGTTGCATAATATAAATTTTATATTTATTGTTATATTTCTATTTTTACTTTTTTTTAGTTAATTTGTTATTATTTCTTATTTGTATTTTAGATTTAGTTTATATTTCTTTTATTATAAATAGAGTATTATTATATGTGTACATTCAATATAAAGGAAATTAATCTCATACATAGTTTTTACTATATTTAACATAGTGTAAGGTTTTTTTGGAGAAAAAGATTTTTGTTGTCTCTACCACTACATTCGCCACTGTCAGTGGTGACACTGTCTATTGCTGCTGGCGACACTGTCGTCTATCGCCGTTGTCAGTGCTACGTCGTTTAATGTTGTCATAGTCAGAGTTCTAGTTTTGATTAGTGACAACATGGTTTTGATCGTCTTGGTCGTTCGTCCTAAAAATTTTGTCTTTCAACACCTGTGTCTGAGTATTGTTGCTTTTATCCACCGATGTTCCCTATGGGGGAGTCGGTTTCTAGGAGCTTTGATGAATAAAGCACTCCATTCTCTTGAAGAGATAATCTTTCACCTTCACTGTCTATCATCGGTGCACCATCATTTCTATCATTCGTCGTGATAGGCGATATGTTTTCATGTGATCCAATCTAGTTTGATGTCATCCATTATAGGCCACCACCCGATAATGGTAATTTAGTCCCTGCTCTTCGTCGTTGTCTGTTATTGTAGTTCTCATCAGTTACTAAGGGCAATCTAGTCCATGTTGTTTGTTATCTGTCATTATCGGTCATCGTCCACTATTGGTGGTAATCTCCTTTGTCAAAGTCATCTTAGTTGAAGTTTCATGGTTGTCCACCAATGTCCAATATTATTCTCCATAATTTTTAGGATTTCTCTCCCCTATTCGTCTATGGCTTCTTTCGTTGCAGTCTCATCTGACCTCCTTTCTATCACCATTGTGTTTGTTAATTGTTCGTCGACCTCTGTTTGCTTATCAACAGAGATTTGCAAAAAAAGATTTATATAGAGCAACTTTTCAGATATGTGGCCTTCGCAAATCATTAATAATTTTGTGTCACCCGAGTGCAAAAGCAGGTATTTTCACTAATATTTTCACTAATTTATTGATTATATTAGTAACAAGCTTGGTACATACAATCTGTATGTACTAGCTTGAGGGGAATTGTTAGTTATATTATCTTTATTTTATATTTTATTTTTAGTTAATTTATTATTATTTTTATTTGTATTTTAGGCTTAGCCCATATGTTTTCTATTATAAATATAACATCCTACGTGTATATTCAACACAGAAGATATTAATCTCATATATAGTTTTCATTTCTTAATAAATATAAACTTGAATGGAAAGAATGTGTCCTGAATTAAGTAGTGGAATGGTAATTAATACTGTAATCGTTGAGAATTAGGAGAGAGAGAAGAGAAAATTAGTAGTAAAAGGAGAAATTGTTTTGTATAATTTGAGATTTAGCATTTGCTACGTGTAAAAGGAGAAATTGTTTTTGAAGGGTTTCCAAACATGCTAAAAGTACCTGACTGATGGTATCAGTTCCAAAGCTTTGTGACTGTTTCAACATTCACTATTAATGCATGGTGTAAATCTATGTAGCTGAACTGTAGCTATCAAGCTCATTTGGCATGTGTATGTAGTAAGGTAATAAATTCATCTGTTTTGCTTCTAGAAAATGATTGGAGTGAATACTTAAAGTCGAGTGGAAATCAAAACTCATCTATTATTCTTTCTAACATGATTTATTGTTTTCTTGATAGGAAAGGAAACATGATAGATAGGAAATCTCTCCTTTTTCTTCCCTAGCACACTCTTTAATGCTCTTCCTCTTTTAGGAAACGGGGCATTGGCCTTTAATTGCACCCTTACCATCTTATGGAAGAGGGAGGGAGCTCCCTGGAGCAAGGTATATCAGTTTTCTCCATGGAGATGGACTTACTGATGTGGTGATCACAGGTGAGTATCAAATCTTTAATATTTTCTGCAAAAGTAAATTAAGGGGGAATGCTCCCTTTCTTGTGCACTTTATAGACAAACTAACATTAAGTGAGCCTTACCCAATCTTTTCATAGGTGAGAATGGGACAATTGATGGGCAAGGAGATGTGTGGTGGAACATGTGGAGGAAGAAAACACTTAAATATACAAGACCACACCTTGTTGAATTTATAAATTCTCAAGATATTCTTATCTCAGATGTCATTTTCAAGAATTCTCCCTTCTGGAATATACATCCAGTTTATTGCAAGTATGATTGAGCTTACAGAAGGAATTTCTTTTTATAGTATTTTCATTTTGTTCATTACAAGTTGCTTGAAACAGAGACTAGAAAGGAAATCAAGAGGTATAGATGTTTTCATGGACTATAATCTCAAACTCTGTTCCTTCTTTGCAGCAATGTTGTGGTTCGATATGTCACAATCTTGGCTCCTCCTGACTCTCCTAACACTGATGGAATTGATCCAGGTAAGTTCCCTCTAAATAACCCACATCTTATGCAAATAGTGAAGTAAAAACTTGTAATAAATAGTCAAATCCTAACGCAACCGATTTTACTCGTTGGTATTGAACTCTTCCTTTACCAGAGAATTCTACCTCGTCTCTTGTTAAACTATTAGATGGAAGGGAAGTATTGAAATTACTAATGTGGTTTATCCTGTTCAGATATATGATTTTATACGTTTTCATGGTGCATGAAATAACAATTCAGCAGCATCAAGTGTCATGTTGTGATTGCCATGAGGTGTTTTATATAATCTGCATAATTTATTTATGCAGATTCAAGTTCAAATGTCTGCATAGAGGACTCATACATATCCACAGGAGATGATCTTGTGGCAGTGAAGAGTGGATGGGATGAGTATGGCATTGCCTACGGTCGCCCTAGCTCCGGCATCACCATCCGGCGGCTGACCGGATCGTCGCCATTCGCCGGCATTGCAGTTGGCAGTGAAACCTCTGGTGGGGTGGAGAATGTGCTAGCTGAACACATCAACCTCTTCAACATGGGAGTAGGTATCCACATCAAGACCACCAAAGGCAGGGGTGGGTTTATCAAGAACATCACAGTGGCTCATGTGTATGTGGAGAATGCAAGGCAAGGAATTAAGATTTCAGGTGGGGTAGGAGGGCATCCAGATGACAAGTATAATCCTAATGCTCTCCCAGTTGTGAAGGGCATCACAATAAGGAATGTTTGGGGAGTGAAAGTTAAGCAAGCAGGTCTGATAAATGGACTCAAAAGTTCCCCTTTCACTGATGTTTGTTTGTCTGTTATAAACTTCCATGGTATGAAAGGACCAAGAGCTCCTCCCAATTGGCAGTGTTCTGATGTCTCTGGATCTGCTTATCAGGTTAACCCTTGGCCATGTTCTCAGTTGAGCAACCAAGAACATGGATCATGTGCCATTTAGAGATTTTCAATCTCTTATAGTTTTGTAATAATTGAGTGTTTCTTTCATTGAATTTTTATACCTATAATCCTATTGTATCACCATGTTTCCAACTAACTGTATGATATCACATGAAAGAATAATCCCTACCTAGTTCAATATTAATAATATTTACCCAAATTCCATGATGAGAATTTGACTTCTGGGTATCTAAACTATGCTTTGGTCTATCATTTTGAATTGATTTTCCAAAAATGAACTTTTCAATTATCTTAAAACTATTTGTTTGGTAAATTTTATATAAACTATTAAACTAAATTAATTAAATAATTAATAGATGTTTTTATTATTAATAATAAATTATGAATTTATCAATCTATTTTGCACTTGTTATTCACTCTGCTTGTTAAATTGAATTTATGGATTATGTACCTATCATCTGGTATTTTTAATATTTATTTCAAAATTTCATTTTAGTAACTTCAATATTAGAAAAATAATTGGTAATATATTAAAAAGATTAAATACATATTTACAATATTAACTTCAACTATTAATTTGAATTGAAAATTAAACTTTCAGGTTTCGTTATTACATAATTTTTCTCACAATTGAACAACTTTAAATATGTTATATAATCAACTTAATAATTTTGTTGAAATCATTAAAATGTTAATAATTATTTTTTAAATTAATTTATAAATTATTCGTAAAATACTTAATATGTCAATTTACAAATTTAGTTATATTTTGTTGTCCAGTCATATTATATGGTCAAGTCATCAATAACTTACTTTGAATTTATGAAATTTTAAAGCTTTATTAGAGTATAAGATAAAAACACATTTGATGGTTTAGAGTCCACCATTGTTCACTTTAGTAAAGATTTATTTGCAAAACAACCATAACAATAGAATATTTCCCTTCAATTATATTTGTTTTATGTTCACATTAGTAAAGATTTACTTACAAAACAACCACAACAATTATATATTTCCCTTCAATGATATTTGTTTTAGGAAGATTGTTGTTCTTTACTTTATGTTTGAATTAAGGTGCATGATCATGTGTCGTTTTATAGACAAAACAAATTCCCTTTTTCTTGAATATGAAGTTAGATATATTAGATAGAGAATATAAAAATATATTTTTCTTCCATGATCAAGTTATTTAATATCCATAAATAGATTGTGGTTTTGTATGGATTTTGATGTCTTTGTCTTCTATGATCTTCCAACAGTAATAATTTCTGATAATGAATATTTGTCTAAGACATCTTTAACAATGTATTTGAGAATTAGAAAATCTCAAATATTATTCACTTCCTTACAGGAGTACCACATATGCAAAGTGCCTTACTGACATGAATCCAATTTTCAATTGTCAAAAGTTTTGTAAAATGAAAACTAATTTTTGAAATGTTAAAAAAAAGTTTTACAAAAATAGTTTGTACTGCAAAAACACAGTTAAACTTCTATTGTGTAGAGTCGTTGTTGATTTCTATGCCTATTTAAGTCTTTAAAATTGGTGTAAGAACTTATTTGGAGTGTATTGCACAAGCTTCTAAAACTCCTAGAACACACATGAACTTTTAGGAGATTTTCGAGATACTCAGAGCTAGCCAAAAAACTTTTAAAGACCAAAAATTAAAACTTATGAGTTCTATTAGTATTAGCAAGTAACATTTCTTACTCATTCTTCATCATCCACCACACCACAAGTGTTACAAACAACCTATTATTCTATCAAAACTCATAAATATCATAACAATATCAAACTTAGTAGATCATAGTATGATACATCATCATACATCTTTTCCACACCTCTATAACAGATGCAAACTTATTTACATACATACATATATTTGTATATGACTACCATATAGCGTCATTATAATCACTCACACAGATTCAGTTACGTCGTGACAATCAGAATAGGTTCAGGAACTTGCGAATCTTCTTGGCGAACGAATTCTCCTCGCGGTGCTGGTGGTGGTGCTGATTCTCGCCGCGGTGATGGTGTTCGCGAAAGGAATCGACGCGCTCCTCGGTCGCCAGAACCCGCGGCTCGGAGTCGGCGTGGACCGTGACCCAGCGCGGATGGATCCGGCGAGCGGCGGCGTTATCAAGGACGATCGCGTCGTTGCCGTAAGGGATCTGGAGGCGGTGGCCGTGGTGGAAGCGGCGGCGGCCGGAGCGGAGTGATATCGGCAGCGCCGAAGCTCGGAAATGGTTGAAGTGGCGGTTGATCGGACGGAAGCGGAGAAATGTAAGGGGAACGGGATCGATGGTCTCAACGGTGAAGGCAACGGTGCCGTGCTCGGTTTTAGGTTGGGGAAGGTTGACAGGTTCGGAGTGAGGTTGGGTTTCGGAAAATGGGTTTTGGAGATCGCGGGCAAGTGTGAGGGTGAGGAGGAAGAGAAAGGAGAAGAAAACGGAAAGGGAAGGAGCTATTGTTGCCATGGTGAAGGACGTGTTTGGCTGTAAATGTGAAACGGCAGAGATAAAAGGGGTTGGGGAAGGAGAATTTTCTTGCTTATGTCGTAAGAATCACGTTGCAGCACCACTTGACTTTCTTCCAGGTAAATTCATCGTCACTGTAATACTTTATTTTATTTTTATATATTTTTAGTTGGTTTTATGGGTGTTGATGTAGATAGGTCCATAAAATAATGAGCCGTATGAGAGAAGGTTATGTAGTTTAATATATTTTTTTACTATTAATTAATCATTTTTAACAAATAAAAAACAGTATTAATTTAGGAAGCGTGGGTTGCTGACCTCTAAAAATATGTATTTTATAAGCAATGAAATATTTGAAAACGAAGTAAAAGATAAATAATTGTAGGTGAATAATAACTCAATTGAAATTACTAAGGTTATCATCGAGTGTAATAGTTAATTAGCATTGACTTCCTCAATTTAATTACTGATCACAAATTATTTTTTTTACACTAAAAAAGTTGGTTAAAAAATTACATTGTAAGTGTAATAGAGATTTCTAATATTATAATTTTAACAAATAAAAATTCATTTTCATCTTGAGATAATTATACCATCATATTCGTACGAGCTTCTAAATATTGAGTTGGAATTATTTAAGGCTTTCATGTGCATTGTCATGTTCTCACAAAACCCCCAAATATCGTATTAAGATTATTCAAGGGTTTTATACAAAGTAGTCTCACCTATATATCATTCTTATAAAATTTGGACATTTCTCATTCCACCTTCAACCATTTTTTTTCCTTTACCTTTAAATTTTTTAAAATTTCAAACTTATCCTTTATAAAAAAATAATTTAAAATAACTTGTAGCAACTAAATTCAACACTCAAAAACCTCAACAACAACAACTATTAATCACGATCATCATCATCGCGAATCACAGCCCAGGAAATAAAAACTTACATACCAAAAACCCAATCGCAAATTCTAATCGCGAGTCTATCCATCATTGCATAAGATCGAACCACTCGCAACAATCATAGCGAATCTTAGAGTCCAAAACTCAGGCTATCGTGATGCAACCGTGAGAGCAAGCACATTCGCGAGCCTCATCCATTCTCCATTGTGAGCAACTCGCACTTCATCGGACGCACATCAGCAAGCAAAGCACACCGAAAGCGAAACCATGAAACCTAATTATGTTCTCTAATTCGCACATTCAAATCACAAACTCTATGAAAACCCAAATACCTTCACATTCTTCGCGAACTTGCAAAGAGAAAGTTCATAAACATAAAAAGCCCCAAATCGCAACAACCAGAATCGCAAAATCACCGTCAACAAACACCCTAGTGCAACCTTCAACCTGTAAATAAAATACTTGCAGAGGAAAACGAATCAGAAATCTCGTTCCCAATTTGGTTTTCAAAAACCCTAATTTCGTCATTCCTAAATTGAATTTTTAGACATATTAAGGTTGAAGATAATGACGTGGTAGAATGTGGTGACAACTCAACATAATGTGTCACCTCAATTAATTTTAACCATGTTAATCCAATTTAATGACAAGGACCCAATTGCACTAGTTTTTCATATTTAAGGACCCAATTAAGACAAAAAAAAAAAGACCTTGAGAAAATCCAACATAAATAGAGACTATCAGAATGATTAAACCATTTCAAAAATTATCTTTTGTAAAAAAATTTGAAATTCGATAAAAAAATTTTCGAAGGCTTTAATGGATTTTAAAACTTGTTGTTGGATTTTTTGAATGTTTCAACAAATTTTAAAATTTGTTAAAAGATTTTTCAAAAATTTCAACAAAGAAATTCGTTGAAATTTTTTTTGAAGGTTTCAATAGATTTTGTAATTCATTGAAGACCTAAACAAATTTCGAAATTTGTCTAGATTTTTAGTGAATTTGAAAATCCGTTTAAGTTTTTAACAAATTTTAAAACTGTCAAGATCTTTAACGTATTTTAAATTTGTTGAAAGCTGCAAATTGGATATAAGTTTCATGCATGCATATGTTTTCCATGAAGAGAAACGTAACTTCTTTTTGTTTGTAATTTCATGGCCTAATACAATAAAAATATCTTCCAAAACATTTAATCCAAAATATTTTGTTTTAATTTATATTACAAAATGTATAATTTAGATAGTATTTTTGAATCTGAATATAATTCAAAATAAACATTTCAAAAAATGTTTTAAATATATAATTCAAAATGTGCTTCTCAATAAGAAAATATATACCGAATTGCATAATTCAAAATTCGTTAAAAGAAAGTGCAAGAAGAGAGGTAATTTGGGACTAGTGTATTTTATGGTAGTACATGAAGGAGAAGGAAGTGTCGAGAAAACATTACAATAAGATACGATACGTCAGTTAAATGTATACTTTTCTTTATTTACAAAAATCACATGTAGAGTAATCAATTGCAACTTTCCACATTGTAGGTTTAATATATCATTTGGTCTCTACTTTTAAGGATTTGGTTCAAAGTAATCATACCTTTTAAAACATATTTTGTTCAAAAATATTCAATCCGGTCCTTTCCACTCATGTCGTTAAAAACATAACGGTGCAAATGTCACTGTGGCATCTTATAAGCACATGGCACACATTAATAGGTGGACTTAAATGATTTTTTAATTTAAAAAAAGTCTCTGTCACATCATCATCACCATCTCCAAACAAACCTTAATTTCTCTCTAAAAAACCCTAGCCACCGCACCATCTAGCGTCGTCACCGCCATCCTTGCCGACAATCATCCTCTCTAACACATCACACACCACCACCAAAGCAACGACTAAGGTTTCTTGGAAATGGTGATGATGACATGGCATTTACACTGTTATGTTTTTAACAGCGTGAACGAAAAAGACTGGATTGAATATTTTTTAACGAAATATGAGATCTTATTGAACTTTTTAAAAAAATAAGATTACTTTAAACCAAACCCCTAAAAGTAGAGACCAAATGATATATTAAACCTTATTTGTATTATATCTATTTCGATCTAGATGACTTTTCTTCAAACATGTAACTTCTTCAAACAAGAGACTCTTCTCATAATTTATACAATTTTACAAGTAAAAGTATTGCCCTTCTCCTTCTCCAAGCATATACTATCTTTCTGTCTCGACGCAAATACAATGTCTTCGTAGAACATAAAACCTTGGTAACTTTCAAACCTACCATCGACTTCATTACCTCCTCAACTTCAAATTTTATCCATTTTATCCACCACAGACAACATAATGATAAAAATAGCTCTAAAATAATAAGTTTAAGACGCAAATGGAAAACGGCAAGAAATAGTACGTAACTACCAATAAGTTATAGGCATTTGTTGAGCATCAAATTGGATCACCCATTTAGCAACAGAGTTCCTTATAATTCAATGAAGTTCAGCAATTTTTGTGCCTAATGCAATAAATCACTTTTTTGGGTGCTCTGTAATCAAACATGATGCTGTTGAATAATACTTCATACATTCCGGTAAGTAGCCCACAATGCAACTAAAAGCAGACTGATTGTTGATAATATATTAATGTATTAATATTACAATAGTTATAATGAGTTACAATATGAGAAATTCATTGTATCAAAACATTGAGATGATATAAACAGGAGACCACCTACCTGTTTCGAAAATTTTCTATCTTTGACCATTATGAATTTTGAAGAACGCATTACACAAAATTGGAGCAGCTGCTACAAAACTTCCAAGGCCTTCGCTATGATAGGCAGAAGCTGGAACATGGAGATGATAAAGGTTTTTGCTATGGCGGGAGGGACTAAATAGAGCTGAGTTTTACCTGAAGACTAGTCACGAGAGAAAATACTGAAATGCCTCCCAAAATAGAATGTATTATTTATTCTTATTCCATATTACATTTTCCATCTCTAAGATACGGGGAAATTGACAAGATAACATTTAGATAAAGACAGTAAACTAACTTTACAAGAGGCAAAAACTAAACAAGAAATGAAGATGGATCTACTTACCAAGTTGATGAAGTTAAAAAGCCTTTCCTCTATTGTAACTATTACTATTTAGGCTATCCCCAAAAGCACCGAAACCACGCCATGTGCTATTCTGGCTTCACTTCCTATCACCAAAACCACCAGATTGAGCCCATCCAAAACCACCAGATCGATTTGAGCTACCAAATCCACCAGATCGATCTGAGCTACCAAATCCACCAGATCGATCAAAGCTACCACCCAAACCCCCTCCTGATAGACTTGAACCAGGGCTGCCAAAATGGCTAGACTTTGGTCCTCCAAACCTTCCTGTTTCACTGGAATTTCCATGGCTAGATCGGCCAAACCCGGAGTTACTATAACTGCCAGAACTGGAATTTCCATAGCTAGATCGGCCAAATCCAGGACTGCGACCAAAACCTGTACCTCCAGATTGACGATCCCTCATACCTCCTGAAGAACCAAATCGACCACCACTCCATCCACCAAACATGTCTGCTGATCCACTCTGAACATTAATCTTTGCTAGCTGATAAACAAGAATATTGGAATAAGATATGAGCAGTTAATCATTATACAACATAAATGTAACCTATAATATAAAATCGTATGAAGGGTTAAAGAATTTCAAGGGCAAGATAAATAATTATAGCCGAAGGATTTGGCCTTTCACGTTTTGAAGATCAAATATGTGCACAGGTAGAATACATGGTAACACGACAGTTAAAAAAAAAACAAAAAAAACATCCAAGCACTATCAGTCTCACAATAACTCAATTTTCTATTCATCCGATTTAGTTAAAATGAAAATCCGTAAAAAAAAAATTCCTGCCACTCCGTTATTAGTTACTAAGAATATGCCGACAAAAACTTTTAAAGATGTACATAAAGCGAGGACAGTTATTTCCACTACCAAAATTGACACAACAGATTCACCTTCCTCTTACTCATTATTCAATAAACAAAGAACTGTAGGCTTTCTCATCAGATATTTCCCATGAACTCAGTTTTAGATCAGAATTCATGTTGTCACATTTACTTTCGCTTAACATTTTACCCTTCATGAACCAAGAACATAAAACTAACAGGTTAAAAACAAGCTTTAACTTATATTTCAATATTAGTTTCTAATTAAACCAAAGCTAGAGCCACGGATGTATATCCATAATTGAGAATGAAATTTGATAGAATTTAGTGATTAGGAAATGTGAGTCAGCATTCCAGTATCAAATACCAAAACTTAATGTCTTATCCATTTGCCATCACCCTTTAATGATTTGAGGTATTTTAGTCTGAATTTGCAGCTTTCTCCCCTCCCTGCTCGATCTCATCAAAGGTCAAATAGACCCTCTTGATAGTTGAACATGGATTCACATTTACATATATTGATAGGAAATGGATAGTTTATGAAAGAAAGAGAAACGGGAATAAAACGGGGGAGAAGCGTTAGGTAGTTATAACTGTATTAGTTTTTGGGCAGGAAATAAAGCTCCTATAAAAGAGCTATTGTATTATGATATTGGACACCTTTTGAATTGTATTCGTGTATAGACCGGATTATTCCTATCTTGTGGAGAGAGAAACCTGGCTCTCATGGTGGTTGTGGCTGTGCAGTTATACAAAAATATACAGTTCATACTCTTTTTCTGTTTGTTTTGTGTGTGATAGTGCGAATTAGATAGGTTTCCAATTCAGGACAGTGACCATTAATTGGGGAGAATTAAAGATGGTTTACAAACAGGGGGAAAAAGTGGTAACAATAAACGGGGACCCCACCTTGGCACGAAAAATAGTGGCACCGAAAGCATTGATGAAAACGAAAGCAGTGAAGGTGGCGACTTTGGTTTGGACTTTGGGAAAGGCAGAGATAAACCCGGTGGAGGTGGTGACTTTGGTTTGGACTTTGGGAAAGGCAGAGATAAACCCAGAGACCGCAGAAAATAGTCCAGACTTAACAGGGGTCCAAACAGAGAAGTTGCAGCAGTTGTTGTCGGTTTTGGGAGAAGTTTTTAATGAGCCAGGGACCTACCTCCAGTCCAAAATATAATCCACCGAATCATGTTCACAATAGATGGATATAATCAAGCCTCTTCAAGGAAATCGATGAGGATCAATGGAACCCCAAAAGCTCCTGTCATGAATTTTACTGCCGAGACATCACTTGGGGTGGTTACTATAAGAGCATTGAACATGGTGAACAGATTTTTCAACAACTACCTAAAGCTTGTGGACATGGATGCAGCAGTGTTCTTTCACGCCAATGTGGCCACGAAATGGTCAATTTTAAGGATTGAAATATTTCAAAACGTGGCAGTATTCACAGCAGCTGCATTACTTATTCTACTTCCCAGGGAATTTGTATCATCGGGTCTTGTGGGATTGTCTCTTTCTTATGCGTTGACATTGAAAGAATCCCAAGTATTCTGGAGTAGGATGTATAGCATGTTGTCTGACCATATCATCTCTGCTGAAAGAATCAAGCAATTCATTCACATTCCATCAGAGCCTCCTGCCCTTGTGGAGGATCACAGACCTTCATCTTCATGGCCTTCCAAGGGTAGGATCGATCTTCGAGCCCTAGAGATTAGATATCGTCCAAATGCTCAATTAGTTCTCAAGGGTATAAACTGTACGTTTCTAGAAGGGAGTAGAGTGGGAGTTGTTGGGAGGACTGGAAGTGGCAAAAATACACTTATCAGTGCTTTGTTTTGCTTAGTTGAACCTTCAAGAGGTGATATTCTAATAGATGGGATAACATATGCTTGATGGGGTTAAGGGATTTGAGAACGAAACTAAGCATCACCCCTCAAGAACCAACTCTTTTCAAGGGCAGCATTAGGACCAACGTGGACCCACTGGGCTTCTATGAAGATGATGAAATATAGAAGGTTATAGAGAAATGTCGGCTAAAGGACACAGTCTGGCAAGCTACCAGGTCTCTTGGACTCTTCTGGGAGGGACGAAGGGGGAAATTGGAGTTTGGGACAGTGCCAACTGTTTTACCTTGGTAGAGTACTACTTAAGAGAAACAGAATACTTGTCCTAGATGAAATTACTGCGTCTATTGACTCTGCAACAGATGCCATTTTACAACAAGTGATAAGACAAGAATTTGCACAATGCACAGTCATAACTGTGGCTCACAAAGTTCCAACTATAATAGATAGTAAGGCAGCAACATGAGAGGAGCAACATGAGAGGATGTGCTAACTATCTAGGAACAATTCCCAGACTTCAACCTTGAGGACAAGGTTGCACATCAGGCTGTGGGTAATGATAGGAAATGGATAGTTTATGAAAGAAAGAGAAAAGGGAAAGGAAATGGATAGTTTATGAAAGAAAGAGAAAAGGGAATAAAGCGGGTGTTAGGGAGTTAATTGTATATAGGAGAAGAGGTAAAGGCAATGAGCCTAACTGCCAAGGCAGTTAGGAAATGGGGAAATGGGTTTCTGTTAATTCTGTTAATAGTTGGTATAAAAGGGGGGAAGCGAGTGTATGTCAGTAGTTTTGGAGTCTTATTGATTGTGCAAGAACTCTTGTAGTTCTTTGGGGAGAGGTTAAGCTCTCTGAGTATCTTGTATTCACCATTCTTCTTGATTCTTTGGCAATAAAAGGAGGCTGTATAATTCAGAGAACATGTCCTGTGTGGTGTTTCTAGCGTTATTCTTAGGTTCTTGATTAAAAGAACCTATCATTTGGTCCGACCTGCCGGATCCGATAGGAGGAGAACCAGTGATGGGTAGCGAGACGGAGGGAAGACTGGATAACTTGGAGATCACAGTGGAGGGAATTAAAGAGGAGACCGCGGCAATCAGACGCGATTTGCAACAAATGATGAGATTGATGAGTGGGGGTGCAAACCATCAAGGGGGTGGTTCTGAGGGAAGCAGCAGTTCAGTGAATGATAATCAGGGGAGAGGTGATACTGGGGGAATATCGCACAATTGGAGGAAGAAAGTGGAATTGCCATCCTTTGAAGGCAGAGACCCATACATCTGGATTAATCGAGCCGAAAGATTTTTCAAAATCCAGAAAGTGGCTGAGGAGGACAAAGTGGAACTCGCTTACATTAGCATGGAGGGGAGCGCGAGTTATTGGTTCAAGTATTGGCGGGAGAAAACCAAGAACCGGACATGGATGGGTTTGAAGATGGGGTTGATTAATCGCTTCGGTGGTGGGTCCAGGGGGACGGTCTACGAACAAATGGCCACTATGAGACAGGAGGGAACGCTTGAAGAGTTTGTAAGGAGTTTCGAGATGTTACTGGGTCAGACCCAGGGCCTGTCGGAGGAGTTGATTCTGGGTTTCTTCTTGGCGGGGTTGCGGGAAGACATTAAGGGCCAGGTCAGAATCCAGGGTCCCCCAGACTTGATGGTTGCGATTAGGGTGGCGAGAGACGTGGAGGACGCCATAAACCGTGGAGGCGGAGGAGCGTGGAATGGGATCAAGGCGACTCACGCGGGTACGCGAACCTCGGCGTCGATCGTAAGGGCTGAGGGAGATCGCAGTTTCGCGACAAGGATCGACGGGACAGACGGAGTGGGCCCGGCCAGAAGAGACGGTTCGGCAGTGGCGAATAGCACCAATGCGAAGGGTAATAACACGACCGGAGGAGAAAACAAGAATCGGATGGTTAGAAACTTGCCCTACCCAGAGTTTCTAAAGAGGCAGGAAGAGGGGAGATGTTTCCGATGCGGAGGTCCGTTTGCACCGGGTCACCGATGTGCGGAAAGGGGGTTACGAGTACTGTTACTCGCGGAAGATGAGGAAGGGGAGTTGGAGGAAAGCGCTAACCTGGAGGTGAAACCCATGGAGCTCTCAGCATGTTCAGCGGAGGGTCTGACACCTCCCAAGACCATGAAGTTGACCGGGCTGATAGGAGGAAGACGCGTGGTAGTCTTGATTGACAGCGGAGCCAGCCTAACTTCATTAGCAGAAAACTGGTGGAGGAACTGGGACTTCCGATGGTAGAAACACCCTCCTACGCCGTGAGTCTGGGTGACGGGTGTAAGAGATGGACGAGCGGAAGGTGTGAGAAGGTGGAATTGAAGCTGGGAAAGGTGACGGTGGAGGAAGCCATGCATGTGTTTGAACTAGGAGGAGTCGATTTGATATTGGGTATTGCGTGGTTGGCAAAATTGGGGGAAGTGGTTGTTAACTGGAGGGAGATGTCCATGCAATATGTAGTGGATGGCGAGAAGATGAAGATTATCGGCGATCCAGCCCTGGCTCGACAGCTGGTAGAGCCAGGCGCACTAGCAAGGATCACAGATGCTGAGTCATGGTTCTTGGTTTGGGAAATGTGCATAGTGGAACCCAGGGTAGACGGTGACGGGATGGATGATTTGACGGAGCAGCAGCAGGCAGAAATCAGAGCAGTTCTGCATGCCCATTACAAGGTGTTTCAGGAGGGAGGTGGATTACCACCTTCACGTGATGCGCAGCACCGAATAGTGCTTAAGGAGGGCACAAACCCTATAAACGTAAGACCTTATAGGTATCCTTTTTTCATGAAAGAAGAGCTGGAGAAACAGGTAGCGGATATGCTGCGAGCGGGCATCATTCGGCCGAGTCAGAGTCCGTTTTCCAGCCCGGTAATTTTGGTGAAAAAAAAAGATGGAAGCTGGAGGTTCTGAGTAGACTACCGGGCATTGAACAAAGCCACTGTACCGGATAAGTTCCCTATTCCGGTGATTGAAGAACTATTGGATGAGCTTAAGGGTGCCAGGTTCTTCTCTAAGTTGGACCTAAAGGCGGGGTATCATCAGATACGGATGGGGGAAGAGGATATCCACAAGACGGCTTTCAGAACTCACCAGGGCTTGTTTGAATTTTTGGTGATGCCTTTCGGGTTAATGAATGCGCCAGCGACATTCCAAAGTGCCATGAACAGATTAATGGCGCCCTACTTGAGGAAATGGGTGCTCGTTTTTTTTTATGACATCTTGGTATACAGCTCCTCATGGGAAGAACATCTCCACCATTTAAATTTGGTGCTGCAGCTACTGGAACAACATGTTTGGGTGGCCAATCCAAAAAAATGTGAGTTTGGGAAACGGAGAATTCAATACTTGGGACATCAGATCTCGGAGCAAGGAGTAGAGATGGATCGAGATAAGGTGAAGGCAGTGCTGGAATGGGAAGAGCCCCGGAATCTGAAAGCATTGAGGGGATTTCTGGGCTTAACGGGGTATTATAGGAGGTTTGTGCAAGGATATGGGGAGTTAGCGAGACCCCTCACGGAATTGTTGAAAAAGGGGAAGTTTGAGTGGTCGGAGAGAGCCAGGACAGCCATGGAAACTCTGAAAGTTGCGATGACGTCTGCACCGGTACTGACGTTGCCCGATTTTACACAAGAATTTCACGTGGAGTGTGATGCTTCTGGGAGTGGTGTGGGAGTTGTGTTGATGCAAAATAAGAAGCCCATTGCTTTCTTTAGCAGGGCGCTGTCTGAGGGGTCGCGTACTAAATCCATATACGAGAAGGAGCTGATGGCGTTGGTCATGGCCATCCAACATTGGAGGCCCTATCTTCTGGGGAGGAGGTTTGTGGTTTTTACTGATCAGCGCAGCCTCAAATATTTGCTGGAACAGAGAATAACAACGCACAGTCAACAAAATTGGATAGCCAAGTTGATGGGGTATGATTTTGAGATAGTTTATAAGTTGGGAAGCTCGAACAAGGTAGCAGATGCTTTATCCCGGAGAGAAGAAGGTGGTATGGAGGAAGGAGAACTACGAGTCATCTCCAGGCCTTATTGGCATGATTTCCAAGAGGTTTTGAAAGAAGTGGAAGAAGATGTTGCGCTTCGGAAGATAATGGAGGACCTTAAGGGGGATCCAACTAGCCACGACGCATATACGTTGGAGAATGACCGCCTTCACTATAAAGGAAGGTTGGTTTTGTTCGCTAAATCAAATTGGATTCCAAAGCTTCTAGCAGAGTTTCATGTGACGAGTACAGGGGGCCATTCTGGAGTGTTTCGCACCTACCGAAAAATTGCACAATCATTATATTGGCCAGGGATGAAGAAAACAGTGACAGAGTTCGTCGCGGGTTGTGTGATTTGTCAGCAGCATAAGTACTTAGCTGCCTCCCCTCAGGGTCTTTTGCAACCACTACCGATTCCACAAGCCATTTGGGAAGAGATAAGTCTAGATTTCATTGTAAAGCTACCCAAATCACACGGGTTTGATGCAATCTTGGTAGTAGTTGACAGGATGAGTAAGTACAGTCACTTTATAGCGTTGAAACACCCGTATTCAGCCCGTACGGTTGCAGAAAGGTTTGTCCAACAAATAGTTAGATTACACGGAATTCCTATGTCAGTAGTCAGCGATAGAGACCCCTTGTTTTTGAGCGTGTTCTGGAAAGAACTCTTCCAGATGCAGGGTACCCAACTTAGTATGAGCACGGCATACCATCCTGAGACGGATGGCCAAACGGAAGTTGTGAATAGAATTTTGGAAGGGTATTTGAGGTGTTTTTGCTCAGAACAGCCGAAGAGTTGGAAGTTAATGCTCCCTTGGGCTGAATACTGGTATAATACCAGTTACCAAAGTGCCGCAAGATGCTCCCCTTTTGAAATCGTTTATGGAAGAGCTCCACCAGCTTTGAGCCGTTTTATCCCAGGTGAGACAGTGGTGGAGTCGGTGGTTCAGGATTTGATGACAAGGGACGAGGCTTTGAAACAGCTCAAGGTGCATTTAAGGCAAGCGTAGGAAGCGATGATTAATCAGGCGAATAAGAAAAGGAAAGAAGCAGACATTCAGATAGGAGATTGGGTCTACTTGAAGATTAGACCCCATAGACAGTCTTCCATGCCAACTCGGTTGCATCCGAAGCTATCGGCACGGTATTATGGTCCTTTTGAGGTGTTACAGCAAGTGGGGAAGGTAGCTTTTCGTTTGCAATTACCAGAGGCAGCCAGAATACACTCCGTATTCCACGTTTCCCAACTGAAGAAAGCGGTGGGGGAGAAGCGAGTTGAAAAGGAACTTCCAGCGGAGCTACAAGCAGATGGGCCCATGTTTTGGCCAGCGAAGGTATTGGACAAAAGGATTCGACGGCTGGGGACAGAGGAAATACCTGAGGTATTGATAGAATGGCAAGAAGGGGGACAAGAGAGTGCAACATGGGAAGATCAGGCGACTATACAAGAGCAATATCCAGAGTTCAACCTTGGGGACAAGGTTGTTGGAGGAGAGGGGAGTAATGTTAGGGAGTTAATTGTATATAGGAGAAGAGGTAAAGGCAATGAGCCTAACTGCCAAGGCAGTTAGGAAATGGGGAAATGGGTTTCTGTTAATTCTGTTAGTAGTTGGTATAAAAGGGGGGAAACGAGTGTATGTCAGTAGTTTTGGAGTCTTATTGATTGTGCAAGAACTCTTGTAGTTCTTTGGGGAGAGGTTAAGCTCTCTGAGTATCTTGTATTCACCATTCTTCTTGATTCTTTGGCAATAAAAGGAGGCTGTATAATTCAGAGAACTTGTCCTGTGTGGTGTTTCTAGCATTATTCTTAGGTTCTTGATTAAAAGAACCTATCAGCGGGGGAGAAGCGTTAGGTAGTTATAACTGTATTAGTTTTTGGGCGGGAAATAAAGCTCCTATAAAAGAGCTATTGTATTCTGATATTGGACACCTTTTGAATTGTATTCGTGTATAGACAGGATTATTCCTATCCTGTGGAGAGAGAAACTTGGCTCTCTTGGTGGGTGTGGCTGTGCAGTTATACAAAAATATACAGTTCATACTCTTTTTCTGTTTGTTTTGTGTGTGATAGTGCGAATTAGATAGGTTTCCAATTCAGAAACCTATCATATATATTATAATTTATAATCCTTTGGGTGCATCAAGATAACATCCCGTATAAGCTACCATAGATTAACGGGTAGCACTCCACACTTGCTGTGTGCAGGGACAGTAGTTTGCTTGCTGAACATAGTTTTGCACCAACTCGAGCTTTAGTACTTAAGACCCAGTGATAGTGGAAAACCTAGGTACGTTAAAGACAGTCTTTCACAACTCAGTCACAAACTAGGAAGATATCACCACAAAGCTCCCTAACTTAGAGAGGTACCACATTCCAATGACCTTTTTGGTGAACTGGATTGGATCTATGGAAAGAGAATAGGCTACCCTTCTTGGTGCCGCAAGGACTAGAATAATATAAACAAAGAAAGCTACAATATGGAAAAGAAGAAGCAAATCACCTCAGTAAATTTGCATCCAACATCACGCTCAATAGTCCTTACAGTCCTGAATTGATCTTCTGAGTAAATAAGAATGGCAGCTCCTTTCTTCCCAGCACGGCCTGTTCGTCCAGATCTGTGAACAAATATCTCTGATGAACTGGGAAGATCATAATGTATCACCTGTATGAGAAAACCAAGTCAAAATGTATAAATAGATTGAATAACAGTGTATGTAAATGTGTTGGCATATACACATATATTACAGTAAGGCATAAAAGATAAGAGTGAATAAGATACACAGACAAGCAATCAATAGTGAAAAAGAAAAAGTAATACAATACAGACAGGTAATAGTGAAGACAAACATTTAGAAAGGAAACATCACACAGTAATTTCCCCTCAAACTCAAAATTTAGGGAATCAAACAATTATAATATGATAAACATGATCATGTCCCCCCTCCCCCAATTTATTCAACAACAATAAAGGAAGAACTACCACATAGAATGTATGAGCTTTTCTTGAACCTTAATCAACTACCAAAAACCAAGGATAATACAACAATTTCAAACATAATGTTTAGTAAAATAAAACTTACAAGATCTACATTTGGAACGTCAAGGCCCCGTGATGCAACATCGGTTGCCACTAAAACATTGAAATGGTTGTTTCTGAAACCAGCAAGAGTTCTTTCCCTCTGAGTTTGTGAAATATCTCCATGCAAAGCCTCACATTTAAGGCTTTTAGCCATTACATATGATAATCTATCAGCATCACGTTTGGTTTGAGTGAAAACAATACACTTTCCTCCATTGGCATGTTCCTACCAAAGTATATACAATTAGGAAAGGCATACAGAAGCCTGCCTAAGAACCAAACATACTGAGTTGCAATCATTTTAGTAAAATATATAAAATTGTAAAACAGATTCTTATAATAAAATATCAATGATATCACTAATTACAGCTGATACAAACTTAGGGAGAAAAGATTGAATCTGAAGTCATACTGTTATCAGGGGTGCAAGAATCCCTGCTTTAGTGCGCACATCAGACGCAATAGAGTACAGTGAAATTCCATCTGCCAACTTCTGATCAGAATCTCCAACCTACAGCACCAATAAGTTCCCAAGTAGAGAATTACAAATCAGCAATAAGGATTCTGCAAGTTAATCTCAAACGTTCTTATTTCTTCTTCCTCCTTACAAAGTAAAAGTAAAATTCATGAAAAAAATGTGCAAAACTGAACAAAGATCTCATGCTGTGGTATGAATTCCAAAATTCTATATAATACCTTCTACAATCATATTTAAGGTTTCAACTTATATAGAACCACTGTTTAATTTATATAAACATGTCATAGAAAAATAGTTATACAGGCACAAATATAGAAAGCTACAATTTCTTCTGAAGGTTGAGAACACATCTACTTGCACCTGCTTATACACATAATATTTATGGCATCTATATGCATAAAATTTCTTGCTCAAAAATTACCCTAGTTAATCTACAACTTTTACTACAGGCCTGACTCTGCACTTCAATTTTAGGGATACAGAACAGTCTACAGTCCAACTTGTGGAGACCAGTACATGTATTTATCCCAGTTGCATTGAAAAAACTATTGTTTAATGTGTTGGGTATATCCACAATAAATAGCCATGCTAGAATGATTGTTCATATGGGATATAAACAGCCTTAGTTCCCTCAAAAATTGACTTGTTTCGATTTTCCAAAATAATTTTAGGGCCTTTCTGTTCTGCAAATTCCTAGGATAGAGAGATTCTTAGTTCTGTAACTCAAAGGCTATTAATGGCAGCTAGCCCTTAAAGATTATATCCTGTCTTTGTATTTCATCACTATCACAATTAGACACGACAAGTTGTAGCTCTTTTCATGAGTTTTCTGCATACGATAATTTTACCTTGAATCCTATGTCGGATAGTCTAATACATATAGACCATTTGATAATAACAAACAGTGTAGGTGTTATGAAATTGTATTATATAAACCTTCTAACGTGTTTTGTTCCCGCTAAAGAATTTACAAGATTTCTCACAACCTACAAGAAATCTTGTAAATTCTTCACACTATGATGTTTTCCCAAGTGAGTTTAAAATGTACAATCTCTAAGAGTGTTTTTCTTTATGCTTGAAAGTTCTTAAGCAGATTAAGAAGGTGTAACCAAAGATGTTTGTGTAGTCGTTGTAATCATTTAATTGATTAGTGAAACCTCTTAAACAATGTATTTAAGACAGAACTGGACATTTAATTGATTAGTTAAACCTCTTAAACAATGTATTTAAGACAGAAATGAACATAGTCCGTGAGTTGGGATGAACTAGTATAAAATATTTTGTGCACTTGATTTATGTTTACTAGATAGTCTAGTCTAGAACTGTGTGAAAAGAGTCTAAGGCTCTATTCAACCCTCCCTCTTCTACAGCCAGTTGTTCTATCAGAAATCACTCCAACCCTAGTTTTGTGCGAGAAGATTTTTACGTATTGAAATTTATTTCCTCATAGATCATAAAATCCTCAGCTTTAGAAGATTCCATTGATTAAATTTGTAGGTATCTTCTAATTTCTCCTCAAAACTCTCTTTGGCCCATGTCATACTAGATTAGGCATAATTCCAACAGACATGAAATTTGAAAAATTCGTTAGCCTGACTTTGCATAATTTCAACAGAAATGACATTTAAAAACTTGATTAACATTTCTTACTGGTGCCTAAAATAGATGTGTATACTTACGAGATCAATGGTAAGGGGGTTGTTTAGGTAATTGCGGGTAATACTCTTTATCCAAGATGGCATTGTTGCTGAGAACATAAGAGTCTGACGATTTGGAGACAAATTCTCCAAGATGTTCTCCACAGCTTCTTGAAACCCTACTTGAAGCATCTGATCAGCTTCATCAAGAACAACAAATTTCACATCCTTTAAATTCAGTGCCCTCCTATTGAGAAGATCAATAATTCGACCAGGTGTGCCTACTACAATATCTACACCATAATTAAGCTGCCTCATTTGTTGTTGGATGGGCATACCCCCATAAAGACAGATCGTGTCCAGGTTAGGTGCAGCCTCATTGAATTCCTTCTCAACCTGCCGTGCAAGTTCTCTAGTAGGAGCCAAAACCATAGCCAAAGGATCTTTTCCTCGCCTGCAATGATCAAAGACAAAACTTTGTTTATTTGAAGAAACGAATAAGATTAGACACAGGACCATTACCTAATCCTCCTTCCAGCAGAAAAACAAGGCTACAGATTCAAGTAGAAGTAAAATGTAAGTGTAACTAATATAAAGTACCCATGCTTAGCATTTAGCTGAATAATCCTGTCTAAGATGGGTATCCCAAATGCAAGAGTTTTCCCAGTTCCTGTCCTAGCTCGACCAATCATATCACGTCCCTGCATTGCAGGTTCCAGCACAGCTCTCTACAACAACAATAAATAATTGAGCACCTCAAGATCAAATATAATAAATTTTGTCAACATGTATTTAAATATAAAATATATTATCCGAACTCAAATCAGTTCCTTGCACCACAGGTTTCTAATAATAATACATGAGCTCACGCCCTATGAACACACACATTTGTCTTCTGTTTCAACCAAACTATGTAAAATTCAAACAAATTACCTGAATGTAAGTCAAATTATTTCTCCATGTATAATGGCAAAAGTAATAATAATAATTATTATAAATTTGAGTGTTCATTGTACAACAAGTGTATGTTCAAGAGTCATTTGACATACCATAACAAATTAAATATATTTGTCTCTATATCAAATTCATATATCCAGAAATAAAATGTCTTCATCTAAATAATTTATTACATAATGTCCTCCTCGATATCAAAAGTTTTATCTCTCTAAATTTTATTAGATCTAATAAATAACTCATTATTAGATAGTTTCGTAGCATAAAATGCAAGTGCCAACAACTCCATGAATGACTGTTCCTTTTATCAACACATGACCATGAGTCTTCTGTTTTAATAGAAGATTCACTATTTATAATAATAAAAAAATAATAACTTCTGTTACGTGCTTAATTTCACCCCTATTTAGTAAATGATATTTTGTTTTACATTTTTTTTAAATATTCAAATTTTAAAATGTCCTTACAATATACGAAAAACTTCTAGTTGCTACAATACAACTAAACTAGTAAACTGATTTCGTAAAATTTTCAGACAACCGGTTTGAAGTTATTTACCATTTCCCTTCACCTAACTACAAACCAAATACGAACCTCACAACATTAATTAACGAAGCAAAAAACCTAAAACCCGAAAAAAAACAAATTGTAAAGAAAACTGAAAACAACAGTAATCGACGTTTACCTGGATAGGAAACAGCTTTGCGATCCCTTTCTTGGCCAAGGCATCCACGATCTCCGTCGAGATCCCGAGCTTCGCGATCTCGAGTCCTTCGTCGCAGTTCGTGCCGGAACCTACCTCTTCGTTGGAGTAGTCGCGTTCCACGGCGAGCTGCGCCGTGCAAGAAACCGGCGACGAGCGGAAGTTCAACGGTCCGGATATCGCATGCAAGGATCTGATTCCAACTCCGTCGTTGGAGCCACCGTGCCGGACAGCTGCGAGCCCGCTGTGGCGCGGAAGCGATTCGACGGTGGCGAGAGTGGCGAAGAAGCGGCGCGAGATTACAGAGGAGGATCTTCTGAGGATCAAAGTCGCCATGTTGATGACACTGACTGGTGAAGATATTGAGGTTTAGGGTTTTGTTCTTCCGATTGAGAAAGGTTTTGAGAATGCGACTGTGATAAACCCTGAAAGTTTTTGAGAAAAAGGGTTTTATGTTTCAGGGTTTTAGGGTGGAAATCCTGTGCGGACGAGTCTACACAGCTTATGCTTCACCAGAACACTACAGAAAAACCTCAATATTAAATTTAATATTAGTATATAACAGATAATTACTTTGTAAGAAAAAGATTACAAAGGAAGAAAGATTCACAGATGTTAAAAATTATTAGTCTATGGATAAATGAATAATTTGATTTATGTTAATTTAACTTTTAAAAGAATAAAATGTTTATATTAATATACAAATAAATCTTGTCATTATATTTTATTGTTAAACTTTTTAGGATTATTTATTGATAAAAAGTTTAAATGTTAAATACTTATTTTATATAATTTAAAAAAAATATTTCATTTTAAAGTAAATATTTAAAAATATAACAATTTTCTTTATCTAATAAGGGAAAGTTATGCAGAACAAACAACATTTACATGTTTGTTAGATGAGAATGGGACTTTCGTAATTCGTAATAGATTATAATATAATTCGTAATTCGTAATTCGTAATTCGTAATAGATTATAATATAATCTTCGTGTTCTGATTTTAAAGACAAAATAAATTATATATAATTTAACTGAAACATAGTTTTTAAAAACATTATAAAAAAATATTTAACGTAAGTTATTTCACAGTAAGTTAAGAATGATGATAAAAGAAACAGTAAGTTAAGAATACTCTAGTATTAACGAATTTGAATTTGTTTTATATTTAGAGATTAAACATCAAATTATGAACAAATTTACTGTACAGTACTATATTTTATTACCGCAACGGTATGGATTTATTATGTTTTATACCATTTTCTTTATTTAGGTTTTTAGATATGAGAAAAGTTGGTAAGAATGATACTAATATTTGGAATAATCGAAAGTGTAAATATATATAATATTTTCCCAAATAACATCAAGTAATGACATATGTGAAAACTAAAATAAATAATAACAATTAATTACATAAATAAAATCTTAAAGAAAGATTTATTTTAGTTTTTTTAATTTTAGATATTAACATAACCCGGAGATATTAATACAATTCTAAAGGATAAATTGGTTTGTCCTTTTATGTGTTATTTCTAAAGAATACAAACATGAAAATTAATTCATATTTTAAAATATATTTTGAAAAGAATGTATTACTGTGATTAGATTTATGTAAATGATATATTAAATCATTTTAGATTAGGTTTTTCCTTGTATCCATTAATCGTACTTGCACCCATAGGAAATAAAAGGTAAGAATAAGGGGGTTCATTCACGTGGATAAACGTGGTACCGGTTATTTCATAGGTAAAGTAAAAATAAATCAACTTATTCTTAATTAATTTTTTTATAAGTTAGAATTTGTGTAATTTGAGTTTATTCACCTAAATATAATTTATTTTATACATTTAGTACAATGCATTTAGGATCTACTTGTTTTAAACGATGAATTTGTATAAAGAGATGGAAGGAATCAAATAAGAAAAAAAACATGAAATTTGACGAATAAAAAATAATTAAAAATAAAAAAGAGACTAATATTTTATTATTAATTTTCTTCTCATAATAGGAAAATCATATAAAAAAATTAAAACATAATAAAATATTGACAGCAAAATTAATTATGTGATCAGAGAACTGATTTTCTATTACATAATTCCTGGCGGTTTATGTCTAACTAGTATTTAGTACTCCGCAGTTCTATAATTTTTGAGACAATACACATGGATATTTGGTACCTCTTTCAAAAATTCCATTATGGTTTCTGATATTTTTTAACAATACTGAATTATTATAGTTGATTAAAATCGAATTAAATATGTTTTTAATTTTTAAATTGTGATATAAAATTAGAATTTGATTTCTCTTAAATTAAGATATATTTTAATTCTCAAATTTTAAAAATAAATAAATATAATTTTTCTAATTCATAATTACGTTAACATGTAAAACACATTTTTGGATGACGTTTGAGTTATCCGTTTTGGTATATCTTAACTCAAAATTTCATTTTAAAACACCGTCAAACAAATTAACATTAATTCTAAAGTTTAATTACTATAATTTAAAAAATAACGAATTTCAATTTTATATGAAAATTTAAAAACTATAAACATATTTAATCTATTAAAATTCAAAACTGAAGTAAAATTATTTAAACAAATTTTGTAGCTTTAGTAGAAAACCAATTTGAAACGACTACACCAAACCTCATAATGGCCAGAGTTTGTATTAGGAGAATTTTTTCTTCTTCCAAGAAATAATTCACCAAACAAATTGGGTTTATTATCTTCAACAAAATAAGAAAGTTGAACAGAAACATCAACATATCTTAATGTTGTTAGGGTTCTTATGTTTCAATTAAACATAGCAATTTTTTGTATGGTATCAAACATGTTGGTTTTTTTAATTAACCATGTTTTTTTTCCGTTATTTTAAAAAAAACACCCTTTGAGCTTTTATATAGAAAAACACCTGATTTTTCCATGCTCAAAGTCTTTGATTGTTTACACACACCATACTTGACATCACAAATTTGAGACTCGATCCTGCAAAGGAATTTTCTTGGAATATGAAATTGGTACAAAAGGCTATGTTGTTTTGGATGTAAAATAATTTTCTTGTATTATGATACAACTCATCTCTTAATGTATTCAAAACAAAGGAAGACACATTAGTAAAATATCTTTTTAATAACTTTTTTACAATAATTTATGTGGTGTTTTGTTATTGGTCCATTTTAAATACATGGACCAATAAAATAGTGACACATAGTCTGTTGTCAAAAATTGTTAAAAAAGTTGTTAAAATATCATGGTCCAAAAAATTATCATGTCGCCCTTTAATTTGAATTAGGTTACTCTGATATTAGTGTTTTTAAATCATTACTTATCTCAAAAAGTTTACATTTAGTTTAAATCTAACATCAAATAGAATCGATTCACTCAATTAATATATCTCAAAAATAATAATACTCATACAATATTACGCTTACTATAAAAAAATAAGATTCAACAACACATCAACCAATATCAATATTCAGCAACAGATAATTATTTTGATCAGATTAGTAGGAATTAAGTCAAATTTCTTTAGTTGCAATGGTTATTCTCAAAGCTAACTTTTTAAAAACCTAAGTGATTTAATTATGACCTATAACAATGTATTTAAACGTAACATAATTTTAGTATGTGATATAAACAAGTTTAGAGAACCAATTTTGTCAAATAATTCCACCGATATTAATGACAAAATTATAAGAAAATGTTATAAAACAAATAGAAACTGATTCTCCTTACAAATCTAATCCGTTAGAAATACTTAAATCCTCAACTATTAACTACTATGAGGTGTAATCACATTTAAAAATAAATGATACATGAAGAAAGAAAGTTAGATTTTATTTAAAAATAAATAAAAAATAAAATAAGATGGGAGAGAGGAGAGTTGGGGTGTGGAGGGGTTGAGAAAATCGCATCTTATATCAAACACCTTGTTAATGTTATATATACCCTAAATTCTAACTCGTAAACTCCTCTAAACAATACCACACAAAATAAATAAAATTAACAAAATTAACAAAACCATAAGAAATTAAAAATAAATTAAAAGGAAATTCAAGTAACAATTATATATATATATATCAAAAACAAAAAAGTTAAAATAAAGATTAAATAAAAAAATTATAAAACAAATTAAAAACCATAAATCCTAAAAAATAAAACACAATAAATAAAAGTCATTAAAAATAAATTAAATTAAAATCAAAGAAAAAAATTAAAATAACAATTAGAAAAAACTAATGGTTACCGGATTCGGAAATTTAAATACCAATTAGAAAAAAAAAGTTAAAATAACAATTAAGATAGAATCTAATTTTGAAATTTGGTAAATTTTTTAATTATATTTTGAAAATTGATTAAAAAACTTACTGAATTTCTAAATTTGATAATCAACTAAAATTCAATATTTTTTAATTGAGTTTTAAAATTTAATAAACTCCTAAATGGAATTTTAAAATTAAATATTCAATTCTAAATCTCTAAATCCATACCTTTAAATCTCTAAATTCTTTCATACCTACGTTTAAAAATTAAACATTTGGACTAAACTAAATATTTACAAATGAATTTGAACTAAACTAAACATTTATAAATTAAATATTGTAAAAAATGTGTATCTTGTGACATGATATGCTTAAGGGTTGAAGGTAGCATGTGAAAAAAGCTACGGTGGTGAGAGATGAAGTGATAAGGGATGCGAGGGAGAGGAAGAAGAATTCTTGGTTGGTGCTATGCTAAGGTTAAGAGGAAGTGTGAGTGAATAAAAGTAGTGTGTGGAGTAAATATAAGGAGAAATAAATTTTTATTTTACCCTATTCAGAAGGTTAGTTTAAGAATTTAAAAAGGTTTAGAGGTGCACAAAGAAAACTTGGAGATGTAGAAAGAAACCTACAAGTTATACATGTAAAAGGCTCAATTTCTCTTTCCCATTTTCGTCACCCACCTTCACACCCATCACTCCCCCTCCCTCTTCTCCTTCTCTTTCCCATTTCCATCACCCACCCTCACACACATCCCCCCTCCTCTTCTCCTTCTTTTTTCCATTTCCATTACCCTCACACCCACTACCGAGGAGTCTTGCAAAAAATGTGATGGAGAGATTTTCTCAGTCCTACATAATGACAAATGGCTATCATGACATCGATGGCAATTTTGAGGGTTTAAGTTGTGATGAACTTGAAGAGGATGCAGATGCAGACCTAATAAGAAAGATCAAAGGAGGTTGAGGAGAAGGTTATTCTTCTTTCAAAGAAACTGGAACGAGAACTTTTTTCCTGATGGTGGTTATGATGTGTCAGTACTGATTTAGACAATCAGACATCTACTAGAGGAGAAAATAAGTTTGGCTCTGGAAGTTTCAACCCATTTAAGGTCTCAAATTTCTTACAGAGTATTCGTCAGAGAAAAACTTAGCCATGTCAAAACAGAACTTGATTATCGAACTCAAAGACTAGAAAAAGAAAAGAATGAGATGCAATCGGTACTGGAGAAGGAATTGGATAAGAGGTCAAATGACTGGTCATTTAAACTTGAGAAATACCAATTAGAGAGCAAAGACTCCCTGAGCCAGATAGAGAGCTTGCGGAGCATAATGTGTAACTTCAACGGACATGAATAAGTTGAAAAACTTAGGCTAGAATATTCTCACTTTTATTTATGAATAAGTTTCTTATTTAACAAATATTCCTTTATAATTTAAAATATTGTTCATATTACCTAATTTAAAACTATATTTTAAATTATATAATCTTATTTAATATTTTATAATTACATCAAATTATAAAAATTAAAATGTTATTTTAAATCATATAATTTGGAACCTAAATTATAGATTTCTTTAATTGTATAATTTAGAATTACATTTCAAATTGTTTTAAATAGAAATTATAAGATTATGATAGAAAGATGAGTATATTGTGACATATTTATAGACTTTTCTAAACCTTACTATAATATATATAAAAAAAAGAGATATTTTTATCACAATATAATTTTTACCATTTAATTATCATTATAAGTGTGTGAATAATTCCCTGATTAATGGGGTAGCAGCAGATTTGGTGAATATATTATATTATTTGACTTGATATTGTATTTATGGGTTATTATGTCAACATATTATATTATTATTAGTTGGGTGTTTATTGGTAACACGGTCGTACATAAATCTCCAAACTCGGAGTTCACGAATTATATATTTTAGAATATAATACAAATTTATCATGACGGTTATACGTTGTTGATATTATTCATATGATGGGAATGAATTAAAAGAAATATGGAGTGAGCCAAATAATAACCTAATTAAATATAAGTTTTTGTTTTCTTTGTTAACAATACATTATATTCTTTAGTTTTAGTTATTCACTCATAAAAGTAGCAAAGAAAATTTTAATTCATCCCATTTTATAACAATTCGACAGTGAGTTAGCTAATTCGCAAGTTAGTAACTAAAAAAAAAGTAAAAACTCAAACATTATGTAAAAGCTAAGATTTAAACATGATAAAAGAATCATATAATTACTATTAATACACACCATTAACCAATAAATCTTAGTAAAAAAGCATGTTGTCAGATTGAATTATGTTGATTCTTTTCTTATTGATCAGTGTAGGTTGCGTAAAACAAGACAAACTAAGTTGGTAAGTTTTACTATAAATACATTAGAAAATTAAAATAAAAAATAAAATGAATTATTTTATAAGATTAAATTCATATAATGTTGTTAAATTCTTATTTTAAACTTAGGTAGATATTGATTTTAGCTTATTAAAAAGGTTTTTGTTACTATTTTTTCTTTCCTAAAAACAATTTTAAAGAAACCCAGACAAATCACAAAAATACTAATTGGATAGGTATATTTAAACTATTTTTCCATAAAAACTATAATAACCTGGAAATTAATTAGAAAACTTAATGAGGTATTAAGTTAATGAAACCAGAAATTGTTCCTTTAAAAGCCATTTTTAGACACATTCTAATGCATTTAACCCAACTCCATTTTCTCTCTAGAACTCAGTCTTATTCTCTCTGCCTTCTCTCTATCATTCTCTCACATTCAGCCATTGCATGTTTGATTAGGTGGTGCTCAAGTGACAGCGACGCAAAGAGCTTTGCAACCATCCGATTAGATTCTCGTTCTTCAGCAGGTAAGTCGTTTTCCTTTCTCCTCCGTGATTTTGGAACCTAGGGCATGCATCTCTGCTGGTTGCATGTAGCTAGAAATATTCCCTTCCATTTCCTCTATTCATCCTAGCTCTAAGAACTGTTTCCATCACCATTTTGGTGGTTGTAGGGCACTGTTTAGGTCCTTGCTGTGAGATACTATTAGGGATTTCCAACGGGCTGTGCTGTTCAGTCAAGTCACTCCAACGTAAGGGGAGCTGGATCTTGCTTTTTGTTCTATAAATTAGGGTGTGCACGAGATAAATTGCTGTTTGAAGTGGGAAAATAACGTATGTATGGATTGTTATGTATGGGTGTTGTTTGTATTGGAATTGGAAATTTTGTATGTGAACTCGATTGCTCAAATGCCTATCTAATAGTGAAACTGTGGAATTGGGATGGATAAGGTTTTAGGCTGATATTGAATGGTTGAATGAAGTGAAGTCTGTTAAATAGGTGATTAGAACAATACTTAAGTGAATTAGGGTGTTTAGGGTCTTATTAGAGGAACTGAAGTGGTCAAATTGAGAATTGGGTATTACAGATTATTCTGGTCAGTTTAAGTGGCTTAAGCAAGTAAATTGGGGCCTAATTGCACCCTAAAATGGTCAAAATCAGACTCAAGGTGGTAGAATTAGATTTGGGCCCCTAGGTTAAGAGATTTTCAGTTTTCAAGTATAAATCAATGCATAAAGACTTTAAAAAGATGTTAGGAAGGGTTAAAATCAGTTAGACATGTTTAAGTCAATATATACTTCGAGTTGGGGGTGTTAGAAGTTCACCAAAAAGGTTAGAATGAGTTTTGAGTGGTTAAGTTGTGCAAATCTGCAGAATTTCATTATGCAGATTTTGCAGACTCGTAGAGCGAAGCCTTTCGCTCAGCGAGTTGCCCTGGCGAGGTGCTCTCTGTTAGGGCATTCACATAGCGACTCTGTGCACGATGTGAATTATAACATAGGGTTGCTCTCTGTTTGGTGAGTCGCGTAGCGAATGTAGTCACTTTGCGACTGTTGCTAGCCTGGGAAATTAGCCAAATAAATAGAATAGCGAAGAATGGCGCATAACGAGAGTTCTAGGGGGTTGGTCTCTGTTTAGGCTCTCGCATAGTAACCTGGGTGTGTTATGCAAGAGGTTGAAAGTTTGATGCATGCTGCGAGTTAATTCGCATGGCGAATTAGGGGGGTGCCCTGTGCGAGACCATCCTGTCTCGCCTTGCGAATAGGATGCGCTGTGCGAACCCTTTGGGTCTAGTATTCTCTTTTGCTCTTGCTTTGGGTGAACCAAATGTGTGGAATGATTGAAATGCATAGCATGATGGTAGTAATGTTATTGAACATATTGTGTGTGATGGTATGAAACATGTTTGGTGGTTGAATGTATCAAGTTTGGTTGATGGGCGTAATTCCATGGATCTCTAAGGAGGTTACATGGTGGTGCCCTATAGTATTGGATGTAATTCCATGATCTTCAAGGAGAAGATTCATGATGGTGCCCTTAGTGTTTAGAATGATTTGCATGATAGCTCAGTCTTGGAGGTTATCTTGGAACTACAATGGTCGATCATTCTCAAGTAGAGAGGGTTGAACCATGTCGTGAGTAGTAGCAGGAGGTCCTAGTCTTGGAGGCTTCCAGTATGGCCCAAGGTGAGTGATAACGGATTAACCTCGTGAGTGTGGTAGGGTGAAACCCATTAGCAATGAATTTGCAAAGCAGTAGAGGCCACCACGAGTGCACGACCCGCCATAGCTCGACAATCATTCTAAGTCCGGACGAGTCAAGTTTAAGTGCAACATGTCTGTTGATGCAGTGTAGTGTATCTGTCTTACTTGCATGTTGCCTTTGATTGTTATAACAATTTTTATATCTAGCTCACCCTTGCTCGTATGTTTGTGTTTTGTTTGGGTATGCTTTTCTTTTGCAATGATCATCCACTTGGATGTGAGTAGAGGCGGATGAGGTGCCTCTAGAGCAAGCTTTGGAGGACGATAGTGCTGCTACTTATTTTGGTTAGGACACTTGGTTGTCCTTATTATTTTGAAATACTCTAATGCGTTTAAAGTTTTAAATTATGACTTATTTTGGAATGACTGTAACTTTAATACTTTACTTACAATCTACTTCTAATTGTTCTCTTATATTAAAATGTGAACTTACTATATTATATTTCTATATAATATGGGATGTTACAAAAAGTTATAGAAGAAACAAAATAAAAAAATTAGTATTAGTTTTTTCATAAATTAATCTTATACATTAACTAATTCATAAAAAAAAATACATCATACAATTTATCTAAATTTTCATTTTTTAATATATACATATATAATTTTTAACTTAAAAAATTATTTTATTTTTCTTCTATAAATCCTAACAAAAACAAGTCATCCAAACCTAATCATCACCCCATTTTGCTTACTCCTTTACCAAACGTAGATTTTTTTTTTCATTTCTAAAACAAATGATGAAGTGTTTTTACTCTCTACTTTTTTAAGTTTGCAAGGGAAAAATAAAGGAGGGAAGAGAATAATGTGTGCAAACTTGGAGAGTGTAAAACCCTAGAAAAAGACCAACAAAAAGTTGCTCCTATGTGTTATCCTTTGTTGTGCACTCAATGGACCATATTTTTATGGGAAAAAAAGGCACCAAAACATTTGTAAACAAAAACATGTTGAAAGAACATGCGCATGCCAACCAAATATGATTAAAACTTTATGCACATATAGTTTCTCTTATCGTTACCTATGATTCCCTAATTTGATTTTGAACTAACTAACAAAACATATCAACCCACTTAAAAAGATGTTTTTTTACAACAAAATAACTAATAATCAAACCCTAATTTACATAGAAAGTTGTCTAACTAATAATTAAGGTGATCCCATTTCCATGAATATATATATATATAATATATATAAAAGAAAAAAAAAGACCTATAAACTAGGATTATTGTAGGTTAGGACAAACATGATTTCTATGCATTTGAATTTCAAACACTTCAATAATTTTATTCTCTGTGCCACCACCATGATATTTCTCCCATTCACAATAACATGAGGTTGGTAAAGGGAAGCTCCATTATGCAATTTTCAATGTACAAACACACCTATATAGGGTGCTACCTAAACTTGATCCATGCAATGCATTGTTCTATTGCACACACACAACTTTATTCATTAGTTTTTGCCTTTTGCCAAAAGAAAAATAAATTTATTATTATTGTTGTTGTTATTTTCTATTCTTGAAGTGAAGAGAAAGTGTATTTTTCTTAAGAAAAGAGACATTGTACCTAAAGTACTTGTGTTGAGTGGCAGATGGCAGAAATGGGCCATAATATCCACCATCCAAAACAAAACAAAGAATTTACAGAGTGGGACCCTTCCAACTATTATGCTTTGTCTTCAAGCATAGATCATGCCAAGCTCAGGTTACAGCCATGGTGGCATTCACCAGTTTTAGCAGGTAATAATGATGGAGAAACAATTCTGGTAAAAATAAAGAAAAAGGGTAATTTTAATGTAATTATTGTCCATTTTGGACATTATTATCTAATTATGCATAATGTCTGAGTTAAATTATGTTCAATGATGTGTCAACAAAAGTATAAATACTTTACATTGACAATGAAACAAATAAATTAAACTTAAACATGCCGTTAATACTTGTAGAATGTAATTAAAATGAGTGAATTTTAATTTGAATCTAAAATTTTTTTTTTGTTCTTCTAATTTTAAATAAATGTCTATTCATATATTATGAACTATTTTAATATAGTTTTCATTCCTTTCAAATTCGAAACCATAATTTTAACCCTAATATTCAAAATAAATAAATAGCATTTATTTCTATAGAATATATGTTTTTTTTCTCAATCTCTCTCTCTCTCTCTCTCTCTCTCTCTATATATATATATATATATATATATATATATATATTGATGAATTAATTCTCAAATTTTAAAACTATTACATTAAACCAAACTAAATTAGTTTATTCAACTAAGAGGAAAAATATATTTAATGAACATTGAGATGAAAAAAAAAGTGATTGCTTTATTTGTTTGACTTTACTTGGTGAAAAGTGAGAGGGTAATTAGAGATGCATGGAGTGTGTTCATTATTATTGTTGTTGTATAGGACACAGTGTCCTTTATTCATGTGCAAGCTGGTGAATAAGAAGGAAATAGGGTCCAAAGGGGCCATATGAATCAACCTCAAAAGAAAATATTAAAATCTGTGAAGTTTATGGGATGACCTAGGTTGATTTCATGTATACTTATATCCACATTATTACACTTCCTGCCTTTGTCCTTGTTGGTTGCTACTCCCAACTCTATGGATCAAGATATGAGATCAACTTTAAAATATTAAAATATTAAAACAATTATTTCATGTCATTTTTTTTATTGTATAATGTTATGATCTTTGATAATGGTAATATTCAAATTCTTGCCTATTTAACAAATTTAAAACATTGGAACATAAATATAATTTTTGTTGTCAAAAATAGAGGATTTCGAGTATCACTATAAAAATCATTAAATAATAATCAACACAAAAAAATATTAATTATTATATTAACTAAGTTAACCTTTATTTTATAAATTAAAAAATTATTAATATCTAAAACAATTTTTATTATAATAAAAATATATAACCAGTTTGTGAATCTATTAACTATCAAAATTTTAGCTATTTAAATATAATAATAATAGTAGTTAAAATCTTGATAACTAATATTAAAGACCAATTATTAGACTCTCATTCACAAATTAATCTTTATATTTTATTAATGATATTAGAAGTTATTTAGATATTAATTATTTTTAGTCTATAAAATAAGCATCTAAACAAATAAATACTTATTATTTAATGATTTTTTTAAGTATATATATAACATCTAATCATTAGGTTAACTCAGAATTATTTGATATTCATCACTCATTCATTTTAGAATTAATACAGAAAAATCTTTAGGTTATAAGAAAGAAATATACATAATACTCATACATATGGCTTGTTAAAGACCAATTCTTATACATAACTACAGCCAGAAAATTTCAGAATATAAATTTACATACTATCAATAACCCCACAACATAAAATCCTTTGCTGATTCACCATAACTTATTTCTAATAATGTGTTAAGCTATTATCTTCACATTTAAAAAGCATATAGCGTGCATATAATAAATTATAGTAATGTAAAACAAGAAATATATTGAGTTTAAACTCAAATATATATTAACTTCCACCTTGTTACAAATCTCTATCAGTTTGTATACAACATCACACCAATATATGTCTACTAATCCAATTCTTAATTATACTTAAAAGTCTCTTATAATTGAATAAACTATAACTAGATTTATAATTTTGTGATTTTGAAATATGAATGAATAATATATAAAACACGATAGGATATTTACAATTTAGGATAGTTGATCATACATACTATTATATTAGTATAATATAAGAACCTTTGTTAACTTTTCACTTGAGTGGAGAGTAAAGTCAAATTGACTCGAGCTCAAGTTGAGTCATGTCGGTCTCAACTAAGTTAGATGAAGTTGACAAAAACTTTAGTTGAGTTAAGTTGGTCTGAGCCTAAATCGAGTAAGTTGGCTAAGCCCATGTTGAAATGAATCATCCCAAACCTAAGTGAAGTCAAGTTGGTTCAAGCCCAAGTTGAGCTAAGTCTTTCAAACTTAGGTTGAGCCAAGTTAGGGCAAGTACACATTTAGTCAAGTTTGGATGGGTCAACATTCAATCAAGTCAAGCCGACCCATGTTTAGTTGGGATAGGGCCAAGTTGGTTCTAGTCCAATCAAGACCACGTCAGGCATAATCCGATCAAAACCAAGGCAAGCTGAGATGGTCTTGACCTAGGTCAAGTTGAGTCAATATCATCTTTAACCAAGTTGGAATATGTTCATGTCTTTGTCAAGTTCGGTCTAGTTTTAGCTAAAACGAGGAATAAGTTAGGTTAAGCCCAAACAAGATTAAGACAATTTGAGTCAAGTTTGGCCAAGTTGAATTTAACTTGATATGTCGGGTCAATATGTAAGGTTAGAGTGATTTCAAACTAAGTTCAATTAATTTCCTTTTAAGTCAAATAAAGTCTATCGAATCCAAGTCTAGTTGAATGAACTTAAACTCAAGTTGATCCAAATTATGAAAATCAAAATATAACTTTAAGAATGAAAAAATTTTCAAAATTCTTATTTTTTTAGGTAAAATACTTTAATTTTAAATAATTCAATTACTAATAAAATTTTAGAATTTTATATTCTTTTAAAATTCTTTATCCAAACAAAATATTTTGTCACACAAATTTCAAATTCTCTAATGAATTTTAATTTATATCCTCTTAAATGTTATCAAACACATTATTATAGAATAAGATAATCCAAAATTTGCAATTCGTAATGGTATGAAATACAAAAAGGAGTTGATTTGATTTATGAAATGTTAAAATAATGTTTGGTGAGTGAAAATTGTATTCCACATTAGAATTTTGAAACCTCCATATATATTGGACTTTTATGTTATTATTTAATTCTTCTTATTATGTGTTTAATACTTTATATATAAATACGTTCATAAATTTTATAAAATTAGTGTGTTTTTATAAAAGATATTCTTTGTTTTTGATCGCTCTAGAAGTGTGAATAATTGTTTTTTAAGTTTCATAAACACATGTGTCAACACCCAATTTCGTCCGGGTAAGTAAATATTTAAAAATAATAAAAAAATAAGATAATAATAATTAATGGTGGGTAAAAAGGGATAAAATAATGACTTTACTACAATATTTTTGAAATGTTAGTTTAATATGGTAAAAATTTGAATTAATATTATGCTAATAATTATAAACAATAAATTAAAATAGTATATTAGCATAATTTGTTGCATCAGTTGCTTTTAAAGAGGAAATTATGATTTTCTGACAATAATGATAATCAATGTTTTGAATATTATTTATTTTGTTTTCTGGCAACCATGCAATTTCTTTCCCTGTTTTGTTTTACTGTCAATTAATTCACAATTAAGGCAAGATTTTCATAATATTACGATGTATGTATATAAATACACACTCTGCCATAGAGAAAAAAAAAAAAAAAGAGAGAGAGACACTATGGAATAATCGAGATAGAAAAAGTATAAGAGAGTATAGAGAAAAGTAATTTATCATGCTAGAGGAACTCTGCCAACCGAAATTACCAAAGAAGAATTAGAGAGTATTGAAAGCTGAAAAGGTACGTCATCTTCACACCCTCTTTTTTTCTTTTTTGTTGCAATTTGAAGGTTTTTTTCTAAAGGTTTTATTTTTTATACAAATGACGTTCTTTTAAAAATCATGATTTTTGAAGTATAGATACACGTCGACATATGGTCGGTTTCTGTCCTTTTTTTTTCCCACCGTTCTTAAAAATAAAAAATACAAAATCTTTAAAATAAAAAATATCAATCTTGTTAAACCAAATCTTTTTTCGTGTTCACTTTCCAAAAATCCAAATCAATCTATAATTTTTTTTTAAACAAACTCACAAACCTTTTTCTAGATAAAGAACTACGTGATCCCTGATTGTCCATTAAATGGATGTACGTAGGACCAAGATCAATTCTTGTCGGGTTCATAAAACAAAAAATATATTTTTGTCTCTCAATAGTTTATTTATATTATTTTTTTTAGGGAAAATTAAACATTTAAAAAACCACTTCAATCTTTATACATTTAATTAAAGGTACTGCCTTTGGGCAGGCGCGATAGGGTGCTAACACCTTCCTTACGCGTAACCGATTCCCGAACCTGAAAATCTCTTTTCGCAGACCATGTTTTATTTTTTGGTTTTCCATAGTTTTTCCATAATAAATTATGGTGGCGACTCCACGAATCTTTTTCTCAAACCCGTTTGTTTTTCGGGTCGTCGTCCCGTCGTGATCCCGGTTGCGACAGATGGCGACTCCACTGGGGACGCTAGAGAATCAGGCCGTCGTCTTAATTAAATGTGCAAAATTGATGTGGTTTTTATTTTATTTTATTTTATTTATTTATTTTCCCTTTATTCATTATATATGTTTGTCTTTATTTATTTTGGTAATTTATTTATACTCATTTTTATTATTATTATTACTTTGCATATCATGAGTGGGACTCTATACCCGGGTCTGAGTGTAACATAGAATTAGAGGGGTTGTGTAGCGGTGTCACGTCTGGACTATTTCCAGTTTGGCTATCGTGAGAACCCCAGCCAGTGTCTGTTCTCTTTACATGCAATTTCACACCTAGTTGCGTTTCAACTGTTGTGGAAAAGCTGTGAAAAGGACCATAGCTCTGGTGGCCTTAATTTTAGGTTTAGGAAGCTTTCCCTATGAGATTGCATATGCAATGCTTAGGCTTTAGGACGTTGGACCTACCTCAAAAACATAAAACATGTTGTCTTTTAATCATTATTTTGGCATAGACATCTTCATGCATCATATGCATTAGCAACATTTTTATCATTTTCCTTCGTTTTCTTTATACATAACAATAAATGTGTCTTGTTTTTATTTAAAACAAGAACAAAAATAAATGTGTCTTGTCTTTATTTAAAACAAGAACAAAAATATCATGCTTTAATGAATGAATTGATAAGGAAAAATAAACACTTTTTAGTCAAATGAATTAATAAAACTTTCATTTTTTGAAGCATTTATTAACATGAAATTGTGAAAATAGTTTTCTTCTTCATCTTTTTCTATCATCCATTTTTTATCCATAAAAAAATAAAATCAGTTTATAAGGGGCACTCTCAAAAAAATAAAAAAATTGAAAATAAAAAAAATAGGGGCAACTTATCTAAGTTAAGATTTTCGAAAATAAGGCAATCATAATTTAATGGGAAGATATGTTTCTTCAAAAAAAAAAAAATTTGTTTTTTGAAAAAAATCAAAATTTCAAAACACAAGTAAAAATGAAAATGGCAAACTTAATTTTCATTTCACTGTAACAAGAACTTGTTTTTTTAAGTCCATTGGGCTCAGTTGTTAGTTTTCTTCAAATTCAATTTCTTGAAAAAAAAGGCAAATGAATGCAATAACTGGAAGATATATAAAAAAAAACATAGAAAGGGAAATCATTACATTTTGAGTAATTTATCATCATACGTTTTTGCGACCAAATATTTTAAATAAACAATAGCATCTTCTGTTAAGACATGGGTGTGTGCATTGCTTGAAAACACTCATTTTCCAGCCTTCCCAAAAGAAAAAAAGATTGACTCTAACAAACAATAACGCTACCGTATACTAGAGCATATTTGTCTTGCCAAAGTTATTCTCGCTTGTGTTATTTGAGAACTCCCTAACTAGCCATGCAAAAGAAAATCAAACCATTTGGGGCAACCCTTTTTCAGTAAATCCTTTCCATACCTGTTCCCTATCATGAACAAAACCCATGCCTAAAAACTGGGGCAGCTTTGACATTCACGGATACATATCTCCATACTTATTTTACCAAACACCAATATCCTTTTCGTGTGTTGTATCTCATATTCACATATTACATGCCAACGTGGCTATTCAGTGTCCTTTAAATCCTTACCACTTTCAACTTTTCTGTGATTTTCGTTTATTTTTAGCATGCATCATTTCTGCATTTTCGCATAAATCGTTTTCATCTAATCTAAGTTAATAAAAACAGTATAAAGTTTAAGAAAAAAACAACGGCGAAAATTCACGACATCCTTAAAGACTCGAGCAAACTCCAAAGCTATGGAAGATTGGGAAGAGAACGTGAAACTGTAAAGGCCGATATTAGTCACTAAAGGATCAAGTCGGTCAAATTTTAGAAGCGTTGAAAGCCATGAAAACCGCAGGAGAGACTTCGTCTGCAAAGGCTGATGATAATGCTCACACTCCAGTACATGACGCTGTGGGCACACAATTCACATTTCCAATGTATGGTTTACCACCAGGTTACACACCGCCAATTGGAGATTATTCAGAGGCAGAGCATACTTCTTTGGCTTTTCCCGTAACCAGCAATGTACTTCCCATTAGTACCCAGGGGCCTATCCATACAACTGAGGCAAATCTGAATGAAACGTCCAAGCTTCCCCACACAATTGTCGCACAAGATATTGCTTTGCAGGCGAACGTAGAAGGAGCGAAGGATAAACTCGAAGTTCTAGAAGGTAGATTGAGAGCCATAGAAGGGTTTGAAAGTTACGGGTTTGGTGACGTGGCAAAGTTGAGTTTGGCTCCAGGAGTGACCATTCCACACAAGTTTAAGGTGCCAGAATTTGAGAAATACAAGGGAAACACATGCCCTAAGAACCATTTGACCATGTTTGTCGAAAAATGGCTGCCTACGCATACGACGATAAACTACTTATTCATTTCTTTCAAGATAGTTTGGCTGAAGCAGCGTTGAGTTGGTATACGCATCTGGAATCCTCTCATATCCATTCTTGGACAGATTTGGCAGATGCCTTTGTAAGACAATACAAATACAACATGCATGTCGCGCCAGACAGGTTACAATTGCACCATATGGCAAAGAAAGATGAGGAGTCTTTTAAAGAATACGCACAACGATGGAGAGAGCTGGCAACGCAGGTTGAACCACCTCTATATGACAAGGAGATGGTTGCAATGTTTGTAAGCACACTACAACCACCTTTTTATGAGCATATGATTGGCAACGTGTCTTCCAATTTCGCCGATATCATCATCATAGGCGAAAGAATCGAAATCGGACTGAAAAGTGGGAAAATTATATCTCAAGCCACCACTCCGAAAGAGAAAGAAGGGGGAGTGCATGCAACATCAGCAATACCCATGTGGGGAGGTCATGCACCCACACATAGCTATCAACCAAGCCCGAGTTATCCTCCTTATGTGAACAATACAGTGTCTGGTCCCCAAATGAGACCTCGACAACCAGGATATTATCAACCACAACAGGCTAATGCCAGGGGCACTGGAGCCGGTTTAGGTCCAGATCAGAATGTTGGTCAGAACACTCATCCTAGGAGAGAACCAGAGAAGAATTTCACTCCCATTCCTATGACATACACAGAATTGTTACCTCATCTCTTAAAGAAAGGCATGGCCAGTATTCGTCCCATGAAACCTTTACAACCTCCATACCCTCATAATTATGATCCAAATGCAAGATGCAATTTTCATGGGGGAAGCATTGGCCATTCGACTGAAAGGTGCATGGGTCTTAAGTTCAAAGTACAATCGCTAATTGATGCAGGATGGTTGAAGTTCCAGGAAGACAAACCTAGAATTGAGGTCAACCCCCTTGCCGAGCATGGAAACGCCTCAACCAATGCCATCGAGGTTGGACGACACAAACTAGTAAGGAATGTAAGTGAAATTCAAAGCTCCAAAGAGATCATTTTTGATAAATTGGTAAAACTGGGTTTGCTCAGGAGCAAAGGTGACCTTGAGAAGGCATGTGGAGTACATCTAGGATCCGAGCATTCCATTAATGAGTGTACCAAGTTTAGACTCATTCTCCAAGATTTGATCGACAGAAATTTCCTACAAGTATACCACAAGGATAAAGAAGAAGATGTATTTGCAAACCAAAGACCTGAAGGATAAAGAATTTGCCTGTGATGCTTATTGAAATGTAATCATTTTTTAATTAACCTCACTGCTTTGCCCGGAGCCTTGGGGTTCCTATTTTAGGGTTGACCTTTTTTTTTTTTTTTTTTTTGCATTTGGTTTAACATTAAATCATGTTTGTTTTTTTTTATCATCATCTCGTGTCTTAAATATTTTTTAAAATCGAATAACATGGATATGACAATAATGTTTTTCCTAATTTTAAGCACCCTATCAATAACATGGAAGATGATTATGACTGACCCGGAACCCTCTCCAGAGTTAATGATATTTGTGAAGCAAGATTCTAAAGAAATAAAACTCCATCAAGTAAAGGTTGAAGTCTTTAGTGTAAGAGAAGAAAGCGAGAGAAAAAAAGGTAAAAGTCGACACTAGCACGAAGAAAGAGTTCAACATGAGTGTCTTCAGAATCAAAGATGAAGTACAAAAAGCAGTTCGATGCGAGATTTCTAGCTGGGGCAAGATACTCCCAAAAGGTGGCAAGTATCGTGTTGAAGAAGGACTATAATGAGCAAATTCATGTCGACTATCATACTTTAAAGACAATTTCTCATTGCCGCAAACCTGAACAATCAAACTTCCCATCGTCGTCCAAAGATGAATGGGATAGTCAAGGCCGCTAATAAAAATATATCAAGAGGAATATACCTTCAGTTACCTCACATCGGTACGCATATCGACTGGGGCAATACCTTTTTCTTGGGCATATGGAACCGAAGCAGTACTACACTTTGAGGTAGAAATCTCATCCCTACAAGTGTTAATGGAAACCAGTTAGAAGAAGCAGATGGAGTTCAAAATCGGTTTGATCAGCTCAATCTCATTAAAAAAAGATTGACCACAACATGCCATGGGAAACTATACCAGCAAAGGGAATTCCAAGAAGGTGAATTGGTCCTAAAAAAGATTTTAGGGGCAAGTGGACTGCAAATTATGAAGGTCCGTATGTAGTAAAGAAGACTTTTGGTGGTGGTGCACTTATTCTCACCAGAAAGGATGGAGAGGGGTTACCTTTGCCAGTTAATTCTGGCACAGTAAAAAATTTTCTAATGATTCCATGATAGGGAATGCTTTTAAGGTGGAATTGACAATATTATATTATGCAATAAATTTTTTTTTTTCATCTCTTTCATAAGGTCGTTCTTAACTTTCAAAATCCCTCCCGAAAATAATAAGCATCACAGGCACATTCACAGGGTGCGAGCTTGTCCTTAAGGGATGTCGTGGATTTAAAACAAAACAAGAAATATAATGCCATCTTTGGGCTCAGCTAATTTTTCACCCATACATGCATGCATTCATCATAGTGTAGGTATCATCATAGGAAAAGCATGGCACACCATTCATCGCCAACAAGAATTTGTAATTTCAATAGAATACAGTTCAAGGAAAATACATCAGTGACAAAATTCAGAATTTTCAAACAAAAAAAAGAGACCAGTTTCTATCCTGGTACCTAAGCCCAGTTTCTATCCTGGCACCTAAGACCAGTTTCTATCCTGGCACCTAAGACCAGTTTCTATCCTGGCACCAAAGACCAGTTTCTATCCTGGCACCGAAGACCAGTTTCTATCCTGGCACCGAAGACCAGTTTCTATCCTGGCACCGAAGACCAGTTTCTATCCTGGCACCAAAGACCAGTTTCTATCCTGGCACCAAAGACCAGTTTCTATCCTGGTACCAAAGACCAGTTTCTATCCTGGCACCGAAGACCAGTTTCTATCCTGGCACCAAAGACCAGTTTCTATCCTGGCACCTAAGACCAGTTTCTATCCTGGCACCTAAGACCAGTTTCTATCCTGGCACCAAAGACCAGTTTCTATCCTGGCACCAAAGACCAGTTTCTATCCTGGCACCTAAGACCAGTTTCTATCCTGGTACCTAAGACCAGTTTCTATCCTGGCACCAAAGACCAGTTTCTATCCTGGCACCAAAGACCAGTTTCTATCCTGGCACCTAAGACCAGTTTCTATCCTGCACCTAAGACCAGTTTCTATCCTGGCACCTAAGACCAGTTTCTATCCTGGTACCTAAGCCCAGTTTCTATCCTGGCACCAAAGCCCAGTTTCTATCCTGGCACCAAAGCCCAGTTTTCATCCTGGCACAAAAGGAGTTATACGAATTTTACGAGGTTTCTGCACTCACCATTTAATTTTACGAGGTTCCTGCCCTCATCATTCAAGTTATGCGAGGTTCCTGCCCTCACCATTTAATTTTACGAGGTTCCTGCCCTCACCATTTAATTTTACGAGGTTCCTGCCCTCATCATTCAAGTTATACGAGGTTCGTGCGCCTCACCATCAAATTTTACGAGGTTCTTGCCCTCACCATTTAATTTTACGAGGTTCGTGCGCCTCACCATCAAGTTTTACGAGGTTCCTGCCCTCACCACTTAATTTTACGAGGTTCCTACGCCTCACCATCAAGTTATACGAACAAAGTTCATAGGGTATGACACACCCTCCACAAGTGTCACGGCTTTTTCAGCGAGCTCCACAAGGTTGCCACATGCTCTACCAGGTAAGCTTCGAGGTAACCTCTCTCCTTTTCTTTAGACCCGAACGAAATTAGCGTCTTTATCTTTATTTAGCTTTTACTGTGATAACACAAAAACTCTAAGGTTCATGTTATCCAGCAAAATCCAAATAAAGAGGGGCAGCTGTCAACACCCAATTTCGTCCGGGTAAGTAAATATTTAAAAATAATAAAAAAATAAGATAATAATAATTAATGGTGGGTAAAAAGGGATAAAATAATGACTTTACTACAATATTTTGAAATGTTAGTTTAATATGGTAAAAATTTGAATTAATATTATGCTAATAATTATAAACAATAAATTAAAATAGTATATTAACATAATTTGTTGCATCAGTTGCTTTTAAAGAGGAAATTATGATTTTCTGACAATAATGATAATCAATGTTTTGAATATTATTTATTTTGTTTTCTGGCAACCATGCAATTTCTTTCCCTGTTTTGTTTTACTGTCAATTAATTCACAATTAAGGCAAGATTTTCATAATATTACGATGTATGTATATAAATACACACTCTGCCATAGAGAAAAGAAAAAAAAAAAAAGAGAGAGAGACACTATGGAATAATCGAGATAGAAAAAGTATAAGAGAGTATAGAGAAAAGTAATTTATCATGCTAGAGGAACTCTGCCAACAGAAATTACCAAAGAAGAATTAGAGAGTATTGAAAGCTGAAAAGGTACGTCATCTTCACACCCTCTTTTTTTTCTTTTTTGTTGCAATTTGAAGGTTTTTTTCTAAAGGTTTTATTTTTTTTATACAAATGACGTTCTTTTAAAAATCATGATTTTTGAAGTATAGATACACGTCGACATATGGTCGGTTTCTGTCCTTTTTTTTTCCCACCGTTCTTAAAAATAAAAAATACAAAATCTTTAAAATAAAAAATATCAATCTTGTTAAACCAAATCTTTTTTCGTGTTCACTTTCCAAAAATCCAAATCAATCTATAATATTTTTTTTAAACAAACTCACAAACCTTTTTCTAGATAAAGAACTACGTGATCCCTGATTGTCCATTAAATGGATGTACGTAGGACCAAGATCAATTCTTGTCGGGTTCATAAAACAAAAAATATATTTTTGTCTCTCAATAGTTTATTTATATTATTTTTTTTAGGGAAAATTAAACATTTAAAAAACCACTTCAATCTTTATACATTTAATTAAAGGTACTGCCTTTGGGCAGGCGCGATAGGGTGCTAACACCTTCCTTACGCGTAACCGATTCCCGAACCTGAAAATCTCTTTTCGCAGACCATGTTTTATTTTTTGGTTTTCCATAGTTTTTTCCATAATAAATTATGGTGGCGACTCCACGAATCTTTTTCTCAAACCCGTTTGTTTTTCGGGTCGTCGTCCCGTCGTGATCCCGGTTGCGACAACATGCAAATTTTAGTTTAATTTATATAAAGTATTTTTGTGTACTTTTTATTTTTCCAAATTTTGAAATCTCTAAGTTTATATCTTTTAACATGGACATTGGGGTAAGTAAATAACATCACTAATTTTTCATTCTAGCCATTTTTTAATTGTTGGTAATGTAGTAACTTTTAAACTAAAGTAAAAAAGCACATAGGGAATGAAAAAGAGAAAAGTGTTAAGAAAATTATTTGGAAAAGATCAGTGTATAGGAATCAAAATAAAAAGTCATAGTATCACATTAAAAGACATCAATTTTAAAAAAGTGATTGCCTTAGTTAATGTTTTGTTTAAAATTACGTTAGTTTATATTTCAACGTGATTTTAGATCACTCATGTTAATGATTTTTTTTCTTTACACTTTATTATTAAATGGGCCTTGATTCGTCTGTAGCAGTAAACTATTTGATTACATTGGATCTGGTTTTGAAAAAAAGTGATTTTGATAACTAAACACCAAATTAAGAGATTAAAAAGTATTTTAGAAAATTATTGTTGTTTTCTAATTTTAATATATAGAGACTGCAATATGTATTTTTTTTTTTTAATTTGAGGAACTAGAATTTTTATTTTAAAACTTGTGAAGCTAAAACCAAATTTATCGTACGTTTCAAAGAAAAATGTAATTAACTTATAATAAATTTTGAAAATTGAGAAAGTAAAACTACATGTAGTGTTTATTTTATTAAAGTAAGTCGGAAATCTAATTTACCTTTACTCAACAATAAAATACACGTCACTTTTTATTTTATTTTACACATCCCCCATTTCAGAAGCAAAATCCCACAAAATCTATCCATTTATACTCCAATATAATCGATTTTTACCTTTTTATAGTTAACATCTAATTATTAATTATGATGCTAATCATGTGCAAGATCCAACCATTTGATTCCTCATGCACTTTAATTTATAGAGGGCAATTATGACTTCCATAATAGAAAACTAAACAACTGTGAGCAAGTTAAAAGCATATATATATATATATATATATATATATATATATATATATATAAGGGGTAGTTTGTTTAGACTGAAAACAAGTGCTTTCAAAAAAAGTGATTTTTATAAAAGTAGAAATTGTTTTATGTTTATTTTGTTTATGTATCTACTTATTTAGATAAACTGTTTAAATAACTTATCAGAATAAGCAAGTTTTAATTTCTGCTTACTTTAATAAATATATAAAAAATGGTAATAAGCACTTTTGTTTTAATAAAAATAGGTGCTTTTTGTTATAGATAAGTGAAAACAAACATATCATAATGTGTCGACCTTTTGCATTAACTAACTCATTTGATTTTGGGACAAAGACAACAGTGGTTTGTTATGATTGAACCCCTTTCAATTTCTTCTCAATGTTCTTCCTTTTGCTTTTCGACGAAAAAGTTGTAGTGTGCTTCCAGACACACACCTTCAGCAGAAACAAAAAACGCTTAAATTTGATGTAAAAGTTGTATTCTAGACCATGACGGGTACTTAAAGATGTCCATGGATGGTTCATGTCACTAGAGCTGCATGAAAGAAGATTCCAAATCTGAATCAGCTGCCATGTTGGACCCTCTCATTCACAAATCAGAGAGAGGAAAATTATGTGAAATGAAAAAGCAAAGGAAACTGCTGAATCTGGTTTCAAAAACCGACACAAAGTGGAACACTAAACATTAATTGGGTGATGAATCTGTCTGTGGTTAATGGTTATCCATATACAATTTTTTTTTCCACTCCAACAACACTTGCTTTTGCTTTTGCTTTTTAAAAGCTAAAGATGACACCAAAGCAGTGTGTGTAAGTGTGTGCTGTGAATGTGAAGAAGAAAAAGTGTTAAGGGAAAGAAAGAGAACAACATTGGATGCTGCTAGTGTTGTTTGTTTTAGCTTTCTATGCTCTTCATTAGACAATTAATCTTATCATTCTGTGTTGTTTGTGTATAACCAGATAAACCTTTTAAGGTCTATGAAATGTTGTAATTTCTGTTTCCCTCTCATAGTGTATTTGGTTTCTTTCATTCATATTCTACTCCTCTAAGCCACTTCTCTCTCACAAAATGGCTACCCTTTCTTCGTTCAGTTTTGTACCCTTTTGCATGCTCTTGTTCCTTGTTTGTCTCACTAGTCCTGCTTGTGTTTCTTCACTTCAACTTTCCTTGAGAAGGCAAGCTTCAATCCTTGTTTCCATGAAGCAAGATTTTGGAGCTGCTAACTCTTCTCTCAGAAGCTGGGACATGTCAAACTACTTGTCCCTTTGCAGTTGGTATGGCATTCAGTGTGACCATGACAACAGGTCTGTGGTGTCAATTGACATATCAGATTTGAATGTTTCAGGGTCAGTTTCACCTGTCATCACAGGACTCTTGAGCCTTGTGAGTGTGTCACTCCAGGGAAATGGCTTCTCTGGGGAGTTTCCAAGTGACATTCACAAGCTACCAAGGCTGAGATTCCTCAACATGTCTGCAAACGTGTTCAGTGGGAATTTGAGTTGGAAATTCTCCCAGCTAAAGGAGCTCCAAGTGGTGGATGCTTATGACAATGCTTTCAATGGGTCACTTCCTCTGGGTGTCACTGATCTCCCAAAGATCAAGCACTTGAACTTTGGAGGGAACTACTTCTCTGGGGAAATCCCTCCAAGCTATGGAAACATGTGGCAGCTCAAGTATCTGTCCCTTGCAGGGAATGATTTGAGAGGATTCATACCAAGTGAGCTTGGGAATCTCACCAACTTGACTCATCTTTTCTTGGGATACTATAATCAGTTTGATGGTGGAATCCCTCCAGAGTTTGGTAAGCTCACCAATTTGGTTCATCTAGACATTGCAAACTGTAGCTTGACAGGTCCGATTCCTGTTGAGTTGGGAAACCTGAAGAAGTTAGACACTCTCTTCTTGCAAACAAATCAGCTGAGTGGTTCGATCCCTCCCCAGCTGGGAAACTTGACTGGATTAAAAGCTCTTGATCTATCATTCAACATGCTCACAGGAGGCATCCCTGATGAGTTCTCAGCCCTTCAAGAGCTTACCCTCTTGAACTTGTTCATAAACAAGCTGCATGGAGAAATTCCTCACTTCATTTCTGAGCTACCAAACTTGGAGACTCTCAAGCTTTGGCAGAACAACTTCACTGGAGTGATTCCTTCTAATCTTGGCCAGAATGGCAGGTTGGTTGAGCTTGATTTGTCAACAAATAAGCTCACTGGTTTGGTGCCAAAATCTCTGTGCCTTGGAAAGAGGCTGAAAATTTTGATCCTGCTCAAGAACTTTCTGTTTGGATCTTTGCCTGAGGATCTTGGTCAATGCCACACACTCCAAAGAGTCCGTTTGGGTCAGAACTACTTAACCGGGCCATTGCCACATGGGTTTCTCTATTTGCCTGAACTTTTACTTGTGGAGCTTCAGAACAATTATCTTAGTGGTGGCTTACCACAATCAACAAGCAGCACACCCTCCAAACTAGCACAGTTGAACCTATCTAACAACCGCTTCTCAGGGTTTCTTCCAGCCTCAATTTCAAATTTTCCAAACTTGCAAATTCTTCTGCTTAGTGAAAACAGACTCTGTGGAGAAATTCCACCAGTTATAGGGAGATTGAAAAGCATCCTCAAGTTTGATATAAGTGTCAACAACTTTTCAGGTACTATTCCACCCGAGCTAGGTAATTGTGTCTTACTCACCTATTTAGATTTCAGCCAAAACCAGCTATCAGGTCCCATTCCTGTTCAAATTGCTCAAATCCACATATTAAACTATCTCAATGTCTCATGGAACCACCTAAACCAAAGCCTTCCCAAGGAACTTAGGACCATGAAGGGCTTAACTACAGCAGATTTCTCTCACAACAACTTCTCAGGTTCAATACCGGAGGGGGGGCAATTCTCAATCTTTAATTCTACATCCTTTGTGGGTAATCCTCATCTATGTGGTTATGACTCCAAGCCATGCAACCTTTCTTCAACATCTACTCTGGAGTCTCAAGAAAAAAAGAGTGCAAAACATGGGGTGCCTGGGAAGTTCAAGTTCCTTTTTGCATTGGCATTGTTGGGGTGCTCATTGGTGTTTGTAACCTTGGCCATAATCAAAAGTAGAAAGACTAGGAGGCACTCCAATTCATGGAAGTTAACAGCATTCCAGAAGCTGGAGTATGGGAGTGAGGACATCATAAGTTGCATAAAGGAAAGCAATGTCATAGGAAGAGGAGGATCTGGGGTTGTGTACAGAGGAACCATGCCAAATGGAGAGGAAGTGGCAGTGAAGAAGCTCTTAGGAATCAACAAAGGATCTTCTCATGACAATGGCCTCTCTGCAGAGATAAGAACATTAGGGAGAATCAGACATAGGTACATTGTGAGGTTGTTAGCATTTTGCTCAAACAGAGAGACCAATTTGCTTGTCTATGATTACATGCCAAATGGAAGCTTGGGGGAAGTGTTGCATGGGAAAAGAGGTGAGTTTCTCAAGTGGGACACTAGGCTCAAAATAGCTATAGAAGCTGCAAAAGGACTTTGTTATCTGCACCATGATTGTTCCCCTTTGATAATCCATAGAGATGTCAAGTCAAACAACATACTCCTCAACTCTGATTTTGAGGCTCATGTTGCTGATTTTGGGCTTGCCAAGTTCATGCAAGATAATGGTGCATCAGAGTGCATGTCTTCCATTGCTGGTTCCTATGGCTATATTGCTCCAGGTACTTTAAATATTCAACTACATATAATTGGAGAATCATGATTGGTAACTTCAGGTTATATCTTCTGGCTCAGTTCAATTTTCTAGCATCACTAACTTCAAGTTGAAGACATTATTACCTAACACCTAATAAAAAATATTGCATACTATAGTGTCAGCACACATGGTCCGAACAATTTTTACCTGAAGGTGAAAAGTTTGAGCTCTTCTTTTAAACTGAAAATCTTTAGTCTTAAATCTACTTTTGGTTCTCATTAACATGTCATTTTAATTAATAAAAAATATATATAATTACTTGTTTAGTCCTCAAATTACAGTACCATACTGACAGATAAATATGTGACCTTGTAAGAGCTTTTCCCTCCAAAATATTTGGAGGACATAGCTGTTCAGTAAGTATGTTTGGCCAAATGAAATGAGTGAAAATGCTAGCATGCAACAAGAAGAATGATTATAGAGGCTCTTTTTTTGAAGGATAAAATAAAAATTTTCATGTGTTAAATACACTTGTGATTGATTTTTTGGGTACAGAAATGGTTTTTCCCCTCCGTAGCCACTGTAGCATGTACTTGGTCTTTTTTATGGGACCACAATGTCCAACACCATGTACGTGGATTCCTAGACTGACCAGTAAAGGCTCCACTAACACAGAGGAAATTCTTTTCACTTTTATTTTTCACGCTAACTGGGTGTGTGCTTGCTTTTTTGCATGCCTTGAAACTACAAACCCTTAATCCAGAACAAATCACAGCCCTCCCTTTTTGACCATCTTCATATCAGTGACAGTCACTGAATGCACATTAACCAAATGCATATATTTTACCCCCCACAAAGTTTCAGATCGAGATCTATGATTCACTTTCTCAAAACCCCAGATGAAAAAGAAACCTGAAGAATTTAGGCACAAGACACAAGTTGGTTATCTTTTAGAAATTTCACTTGTTACTTTGGAAAATCAAAACGAAGCTTTTCCCTTTATCTGTAAAATAATGTTGGACTAGTCTTCCTTTAACTTACCCACTTTTTCCTCAATGTTAAATTAATAATTTCATCCTTTTACCTTATACCATTCTATTGCAACATTTAATTCCTAAAACCAGTGACATGGATAATGACCATCTAACATTATTTTATACATGTTTGTGTGAAAATTTAACATCATCATATATGTGTGTGATATCAAGTCTAGTAGGGCTACTTTACTGTTGAAATATTGCATTTTTTTAGTGGTTTTTATTTGTTACAGAATATGCATACACATTGAAAGTGGATGAGAAAAGTGATGTTTACAGCTTTGGAGTGGTGCTGCTAGAGCTCATAACAGGGAGAAGACCAGTGGGAAACTTTGGGGAAGATGGATTAGACATTGTTCAATGGATCATGATGCAAACAAATGGGAACAAAGAGATGGTGATGAAGATCCTTGATGAGAGGCTACATCACATTCCTTTGACTGAAGCAAAGCAGGTGTTTTTTGTGGCAAAGTTGTGTGTTCATGAACACAGTGTGGAAAGACCAACCATGAGAGAAGTGGTTGAAATGCTTGCACAAGCAAAACAACCAAATACATTTCAGATGCAGTGATCTAGAAAAGTAAAAGAGAACAACTTCCAAAGAAAAGAATGACTTCTTCCTTGATACATATATCCTTTGTATTGGTTTCCAAACTAGTTTGTTAAATGAAATTTTAATGTTATTTTCTTTTCCCTTTTACTTTACTGGCATCTCTTCAATGGGTGCAAGAGAGTCACTATAGTTTATATGGTTATGCATGGGAAAGGTAGAATTAATGTTAAACTGTCCATAGCTTGTTAAAACTTTGTATAATACATAGGGATTTTGTTTGGAATGAGTAAACATTTATATTTTTACTTAATTACAGTTATTTGTTGATATATATTGATATATATATATATATATATATATATATATATATATATATATATATATATATATATGAATAAAGGAATTAAAAATAATGCCTGACAGATTACAGTGCGAATCTCTTTCATGTCAGAGAGTTTCTTTGGAAAGAAATATTTTTTAATTATAACTATTCTAGTGGTGATTTTTTTTATGCCACTATTTTACAATGGGACATATTTTTCTCAAAGAAAAGATCTTTTATACAAAAGAAAAAAATCTTAAAACTTTTAGAATGTTTTACCAATTTTGTATCATGTTCGTTGAGTCACTAAAATAAATTATCCGCTAATGATTTTTTTTTGGGTTAAATATGTTTTTAGTCCCTAAACTATGGGTCGTTTCTGGTTTTCGTCCCTCTTTCAAAATAAGATACAATCTGGTCCTCATTCTTTTCAAAACGTTCGTTTTAGTGCTCGAAACTTTGGTTTTAGTCCTCATTTTGTTGACTAAATGAGAACCAAATTTTTAACGGTGTTAGTTTTCGAGGACTAAAACGAACGTTTCGAAAAGAATGAGGACCAAATTGTACCTTATTTTGAAAGAGGGACGAAAACTAGAAACGACTAATAGTTTAGGGACTAAAAACATATTTAACCATTTTTTTTTAACAAAAATACTAAAAAGATTTTACATTAAACTAAAAATCATAAATTTTTATAAATAAAGTAATGTTTTTTTTAATTAAATATAAAAATGCAAATATTTTTGTAGATAGCTACTAAACTTTAAGTGTACGTACGTTGTGTTCTGTTTTCCAGCCAAAATCACCTGCTCTCAAGGCAATGAATGAAAATATGAGACATGAGCGATGTGAAGTTTCATAAGCAAATTGGATACTAAGGTATTTGGATTGGGAAATAGATGTAGATGGACTTAAAGTGATGGAAAGAAGATTATAGTATTGTTAGGATTAAAGGATTTGAAAAGATAACGAAAAGATTTGAAAGGTAAGTTTCTCATACTTATAAATAAAAAAATGTTTTAATTGATAAAATAAATAATTACCAATTTTCTCTTATTTAAAAATTTGATTTATATGTTTTTTATATTTCAATTAATTTAAATTAAATGATATAAAATACGTCTGTCAAATTTTATATAATAAATTACTACATTATTTAAATTTAATGAATTATATCCAACTAAAATTAATATAACCTAATTAAACAATATATAAGTATTATATATAACTAATAAATAATTATCACACAAGTATTTACTAAAATCACATATATAAGTAATAAATAATTACCATACAAACCTCCATGATTAACACCGTAACTATTTATTAACTAAAAAATAATAATATATAATTAATAAATATTTTATTAAGAATTAAGTGATATTTATCAACATACAAAATTAAATTAAGTAACAATTATCATTATATTTAACCTCTTAAAAAGTAATAAACAATAAACCACCGGAACTACCACTTCTTCATATAAGATTACCAAGAACCACAGTTTTGGATGTCTTCCACCATGATAATGGTTAAAAATAATGTTATCTGTGATTTAATTTTGACACTAAATACATCTTTTCTGTTTAGAAACTTGTTTGGAATCATGTTTTTCTGTTAAGTTGTGTGAATAAGAGAGTTGAGGTTGAATTTGATGGTTTTATGACTAATTTCCCTTGTTTTGGCAAGAAATGAGATAATATGGAAAACAGAGATGAAGTGTCATGGAGATGGAGCTCAGAAAGGCCTGAAAAAGCACTAGAAGGGAGGAGTGCTCGAAGCTTGGACGCCCTTTCTGGAGGCTTAAGCGCAAAAGAGTGTCGCTCACTGCCTGGACGCCCCTTTTGGGGCGCTTGAGCGTCAGAAGCACGAAGCTTGGGTGCCCCTTTGGAGGCTTAAGCGCATAAGAGTGTCGCTCACTGCCCGTGCACCCCTTTTGGAGCGCTTGAGCACTAGAAGCACGAAGCTTGGGTGCCCCTTTGGAGGCTTAAGTGGGGTGCTTGTGTAACACCCCAAATAATTTAAAGGGTATTACTCATAGTAAAGACTAAATTAATTTGATATCTGATATAAACAATCAAACTTTATTTCAATTCTTCCAAAATACAATTCCAAACTTGCAAACTTTAAACAATATAGTCTTCACCACTTAACATAAATTCAAAATTAAACTTATAAGTCTTACACAACATATTTTTCCAATGCAAATTCATTCTTTTTACAAAAATCCCTGAAAGTTTTTCCCTGCATCTCTCTCATCATCTCTAAGCTTTTTCAACCGCATCTGCAACATTATCTGCTCACATATAACATGAGTTATATGATCATAGCACAAACAAATAAGGGTAAGCCAACCATATCATACAATCATTAAACTTACTTATAATATAAATGTTTCAATCATGTATTTCTGCAATTTATAAATACCATTATCCCGATGTCATTAATTCATTCATTTTTTTTCTTAACTTCTTCAAAATCATCTTTCTCATTTTCATAAACCTTACAAGTATACCATGCTTACTCACGAAGCCTTATGGTTAGACCGCTCTCTGCTTACTTCCTTAAGCCTTACCTGTATACTATGTCTTACTTTCTGAAGTCTTATAGTCAGACCTCTCTTTGCCTGCTTCTATAAAACTTACGAATCATATGTTTATGTTAAAGCCTTATGGTCATACCACTTTCTGCCTGCTTTCATAAAACTTACGAATCATATGTTTATGTCAAAGCCTTATGGTCAGACCACTTTCTGCCTACTTTCATAAAACTTACGAATCATATGTTGATGTCAAAGCCTTATGGTCAGACCACTTCTGCCTGCTTTCATAAAACTTACGAATCATATGTTTATGTCAAAGCCTTATGGCCAGACCACTTTCTGCCTGCTTTCATAAACCTCGGGTGTTACTTTGCTCATATCAAGCTCTCATGGTATAAACCGAACATACTACTCCCAGTAGTAAAAATCATTGCATAAGTAATGATTTCTTATATCCACTCCAACATTTCATAAAATCAACAATTCATATCCTCTTATCCACCTAACTCAATCATGTTCATTCTTTAATCATGAATTGACAATAACCCATTTTGGTGTCAATAAATTAAACATATTGCCTGGTATCATACTTCATATTATAAACTCATTTTTCCCATAACGAGTATAACTCAACATATTTTCACCAATCAAAGGTCATAGATCAGCCAAAATACATCAACATATCTTAGGAACTACATACTAAAGTTTGGGCTCAATGTAATGGTAAATGAAATATATATGATGTTTTTACATGATAACTTAAGAACAAAAAATATAGTGTTCATCATACTTTTCAAAATTTCGAAATTTATTTCTCAACACATAGACTTCTAATTACGAATCTGAACGGTCAAATTATAGTAATATATCTTAGGAATCATATATCAAATTTTCAAGTTGATCTAACGGTCAAATAGAACAGAATTTATATTTTACCGAGAGGACTCAGTAACACAATAACAGGGGTAATTAATTTACTCAAACATGTAGAACTTATTTCTCCAAGTACAGACTCTTAATTAATGATCCGAACGGTCAAAGTGAAGAAATAGGTCTTAGGATTCATATATTAAAATTTTAGCTAAATCCAACGGTAAAAACAATTAAAAGGAATGTTTTACCACAGTAACTCGAAAATAAGAAAAATTATAATCATGAAAACTAAATTTACACAAGTGAATAGATAACTACCATAACCAAAATTTTAACATGTTCATAACTCATATTCATGATCATAATATGTATAAATATCATATGTAAGAAAGGATTAGCTCCCCTACCATCAAAATAATCTTAATATAAAAATTCAGGGAAAACAAGAAGTTGAATCTGGCAGAGCCGGTTAGACAACTTCCCATCCTTCCAGAAAGATGCAATAAAAAAAATAGATAACACAATAAAATTTCTTGGGAAACAAGAAGTTGAATCTGGCAGAGCCGGTTAGACAACTTCTTATCCTTCCAAAAATACAATATAAATAAATAAGAAATAAAAGGTCTGGGGAAATAAGAAGTTGAATCTGGCAGAGCCGGTTAGACAACTGCTCGTCCTTCCAAAAATATAATATAAAGAGATAAGAAACAATAAAAGATCTGGGAAACAAGAAGTTGAATCTGGCAGAGCCGGTTAGACAACTTCTCATCCTTCCAAAATTGCAAAAGGAATAACTAAATGTTCTAAGTAATAATAACGTACAATTAGCATAACAGAATCAATATCACGTTTTACAACCATCAAACTTGGGTCTCATCACAGAAGCATGTTCTCATTCAAAATTCAAGATCATCCAGAAACAAAATACTCCATATTCAAGATTTAGGATTAGACAAAAAGCAAAGTATTGTATACTCAAGATTCAAGAGTGACTTCCCTTACCTGATTCTCGCTCCTTTCTGAATGAAGAGCACTTCTTCAGAAGCTCTCGCTACCTTCTCTACAACTCATATTCTATTCCTAATATCTCCTTATTTTTGACAAAAGTTTTACTCAATTTCACTCTCGTCCCCTAAAACTTCATTTCTCACCCCTTTTTATAGTTGAAATTAGGGGTTACTGTAGTAGTACTGTAGCTGCACTACAATTACTGTAGTAGTACTATAGCTGTACTACAATTACTGTAGCAGTACTATAGCTGTACTACTATTCACTGTAGCGGTACTGTAGCTTGTACTACGTTTTTCCTGTAGCAGTACTGTAGTAACACATGATTCACGAGGTATTTTTACTGTAGCACTGTACATATTTTACTGTAGCACTATACGTATTTTACTGTAGCATTTATACATAAAATTATTTTTTTATTTCAAAAATATCTAGTATCTTAATTACAACAAATTTCAAGGGTCTTACAGCTTGAGCGCCAGTGACACGAGCCTGGGCCTTGTTTCTGTTCTGTCTTCGCTCTATTGAAAAGACCCAAACGTCCTAGGTTTTGTATCTTTGGCAGGAGGAGCACAACAACACACTCTTCACCCCTTGGGGGTAGATTTAGGGATGTGACAGCTCTCCTATTCTCTTTCTAGGGTTTTTTCTATCTCATTCTTCTCCATTATTCATCTAGTTTCACCATGTTTATGGTGAAATAAATTCTATTTGTTGTTGGAGGATGATGTAACCTTGTGAACTCTCATGTATTTGAATTGATTCTTAATAATATATGTTTTTTTTCATTAATTGTTAGAGTAATTCATATTTGATTATTGCATGCTTTGCGTGATGTATGAATTGCATGAGTGCAGGGATGTTCCTTACAATTCAAGTTCTTGTTGAATTACTCCCAAGAGTAATACTTCTCAGGGATGGGGGTATGAGTCTTGGTCGTCCTAAGCTCTTGATCTTCATAATTAATTACTAATAATGCTAGGAATTGTATGAACTGGTAATTAAGGACAAACTTATTTCGCCGAGGGATCGAGTTTAAGTGATTTAGTGATTGACATTAATATTAATGCATAAAGAAGAATTCTTACATACATGAGAGGGAACTTGGTGAAATCTAACCCCAACAACATACTCATCTCATATTCAAAACAACATCCGTTCATCACTGTGCTATTCTGCTATTGATCAAACTGCATTCATATTTAATTTTCTATTTTTGCATTTGAAACCAATGATCTTGTTTTCTTTAAGTCTTAATTAATCAAGTTATCACACGATTGTCTAGTGCCGAGAGTCCTTTGAGATACGATACTTGGTCTTACCATTTTATATTACTTGTGCGATTCGGTACACTTATCGATTCATCAACAAATTTTTGGCGTCGTTGCCGGGGATCAAAATGTTGTTAACACACCACACACGAAGAAAAAAGAAATAATATATTAAACATTTCATAAACAATAAAACTACGATATAATAAACAATAAAAGAATATATATATATATATAGAAAACAAAAAAAAAGCTCAGTTTCAGCTCGAGAAGACTCATAAGCTCAACAAGCTCAGTTTAGCTTCATAAGCAAGCTTGACAAACAAGCTTGACAAGCTCAGTTTTAGCTTGACAAGCTTGATTTCAATGATAATTTAATTAAATACATAGAAACAATTCTCTCGCAAACATAATCGATTCTATGATTCCATGTGAAAGAATATAATCGATTCCGCTACATGTTTTGAGAAAATGGGATCAATTCAATCTCATGTTTATTTCATCAAATACATAGAATCGATTTGCGTGCAACCATAATCGATTCTATCATACCAATGAATAAATAAACTATATTTTGTCATACCTAATGAACAAACAAAATCGATTCCATTTTATTTCATGACTAGATCATCACATTCACAATAATCTACGTCATCTTCCTTGACACGAAATCAATTCAACCAAATACAATCAATTCCAAGGGTTTGGAATTTCTTCCATACAATTCCAGAATTTATTCCACTAGCACCCACAATGTGTATGAACTTATAAATGGGAAATAATAGATTCTGGAAAGTTTTCTCACCTAAAGAACCTTGTGTGTGGACTGAACTGAGAACACTACACCTTTGTTACCAATGAGGAGCATTGGTCTCTTGATGATGTTACAAAGTGAAAAATATGAAGACCCTTGTTGTATTCAGTTTAAAAACATTCCTGTAGAATAAAATGTTAAGAATTGGAAGGCGGAGAGAGGTTGAGCCGAACGGTGGACAATAGTGAGAGAGAAGAAGAAGAAGGGCACTGAACGGTGGAAAGTTGTGAGAGAGAAGAAGGGAGCCGAATGATGGAAGGCGGTGAGGAAGGAGGTGAAGAACTAGAGCCGATCGTTTGAAGAGTTAATATCGTAACTGTTCCAAGTCTCGCATATAATCGATTATCACTTACAATAATCGATTATCATTGGCAGTTGTAATACGTCTCTTCAGTTTCAGACCAGTAGGCTATATATACTTTTGTCAAACTCTTTGGAGGATTAATCTATGCCATTAGAGAATACAGTTTGTTTGAGGAAGTTCTCAAGTGATAGTGTTTACTCTTGTCAAGTCTTGTGAATAGGAGAAACTCGCGCTTTGTGTGTCAAAGGTCGGAGTGATTCTCTTCAAGTTAGCAGAGTTGTCTCTTCCGGTTCGTTTTTCGAAGGAATGTTCTTCTGTTCGTTTGTCGAACAAAAGGTTTTTGCTATTTTTAATTTCTATTCATCCTATGGTAATTGGTAAACTGATTTTAGTGAAACAGTTAATCACTCTTTATAGTGATTAACAACTTGACGTAAAATCTGTTGATTCGAACCTTGATAACAACTTCACTTCCATTAGCTTTGATACAACCTTCTAAAATAAAGTTTTCGAAAGAGGACATCTATTTTATTGGAGACCTCCCTTCTTTTAATGACTTTACTAATATTGTGGTAGTGGATTGACTGAGGGCGACTGAAGGGCTTGTGAAGCCTAAAACAAACTTAAAAATGAGTTCTTTTAGTTAATTTTTTTGAGCTCTTTTAATACAAAATTATCTATTAAATTGTTATAATTAATTTCATTTAACTTTCACACTATTTTACCATCCTAACCTGTGTTAATTGCTTATTTAATTAAATATTTCATCTCCATGATTCACAAGTTAATAGTTTCACAATTCAATCTAAACAAAAATTCAAGCTCTCATCAAAATATATGCATTAAAACTCTCTAAACCCATACATGAAAAGTAAAAAAACAAAACAAAACCGAACAAAAGATACCTTTTTAATCCTAATACAAATTGAACAAATAGAATAAAAACGGCATCAATATAAATACAAAGAAAAACATTATAATTAAAAATAAGAATAAAAATATTGCTAAAATCTCAATAAAAGATCTCTAGAAAAAGCAAGGAGAGACAATGAATGAAATCAGTAAATGAGAAGTCACATAAAAATAAAAGAAAAAAATAAAAACTGATTTCAAGATAATACGATAACTAATAATTCTTTTATTTTCTAATCCAAATTATAATTTATTGAATTTTTTTCAACTCATTAAATATAATTTCTAATAGAAATAAAATTAATAGTGATAATAATTTAATTAAATTTTAGTCTCATCAAATATAAAGTTATATTTAATAGAGGTATATTATATACTAAAAAAAAATTGAAGTTTCTTTTTTTTCTAAATATAATTTTATAATTAATTTAATAGAAAAATATGAATCTTAAAATTTTTTTAGGCTTTAACTTTTGGAGACCTACATCGAGTGTGTTTTCTATATAAAAATAGTATTATAGGCAAGTGGTGGAACTATTAATAATGCTTGAAAATGTATTCGAGATGTTTGAGCCATGGCAATACTAAGAATTGAATTCACTTGCTTTATAATAATTGTTACCACAACACTCTTCGTATGAAACCATTTTAAGGCTATTATTGGATAGTCTACGTCACCTTCTCAATTCTTAGAGTACGATTTATTTATCTATTGAACAACTACGTTATGCAAATTGGTTTCAAAATAAAATTTGACCTTGTATTATGACCGATTATTATTTATTGAAATTTACATTTTACAAAAATTAGTAAATCGTTATGGCCTTATTGAGTTTCTGATATGAAGAACTGACGGAGTATTAACATCCAAAGATGAATATTTACAGAGTATCGGAGCAGAAATGTAGATGAAAATTTCAATTTTCGACATGCAACCTTTGCTCATAGCAATGAAATAATAATAAAATAAAGAGTAATGAAAGGAGTGTAAACCTGTATCTATATAGCTACTAAATTCAGAAAATGAGTTATATATTTTCGTAATTTAAAATTTCAAGTCATATAATGCTTTGAATTTTAATTTAAACATTGGTGACCCTCACTAAGTATTACAAGACATGAAAAATATTTATAATTTTATTACTAGTAAAAATATATTTCTTTATGAATGGAAAATATAATAAGTTTATAATATAAAATGTGAAAAGTTAAATAAGAAATTTTGGTAGCTTAATTGGTAGAAAATTTTGGTGATGGATTCAAACTCTTTTTTACCTTTTTGTAAAAAAAAAGAAAAACGAAAAAGTAAAATAAAATTTAAAATATTGATAATAGAGAAAGCATTCAGATTTGAAGGCATTATTGAGGAATCCATTATTAATCCATTATGTAAGTGGTGATTAAGAAATTAATATAATAAAATAATATTAAAATAATAAATAATATTAAAAAAATTGATGAATAGTAAAATTTTTGGACTATAAATAGCCATGAGGGGGAGGCTATTTTGCACAAAGAGAAGAAGAATCAAGTGAGAAACCTTGAGAAATAGAGTTAAGAAGAAATTTTTAGTTGCAAGAAAGTAGAGACTCTAGAGGATTTTTCGGGAAAACAAATTCGAAGCAAGAGAAGTCTAGAATAGAGGTAAGGGGAGCTAACCTTTCTGAGCTTTTATATTATGATTTAATATTGTTTTATTACTATTCATGCCTTGAAATTCTGTGTGAATACTGTTAATGCTTAATGTATATTTATTTATATTGAATTTCTGTGTTAATATTATATGCTGTTATTTTGAATATGGAAATAAGAAATTTGTTAAAACTAGTTGAGGAACACTTTGGCCTAAGGAAAGATTTGGTACTTAAGTTGTCCATTGTGACGCACCTCTCTTTCCTGGAAGTCTACTCGACAAGTTTTTAACTTAAATCTTGTTGAACAGATTATGTACTGTTAAACTATTGGGCAATCAGAGTCTAGAACACCATAGGACAGTTTGGATGACTTAGATAAATAAATGTGACTTATTGAGAGTACTTTATTAGTAGGATAGAGGAACCTTAAAAACTTGAGTTGACACATCCTTGATCATAGAGCAGCCTTGGTCTGATCTAGTCAGTTGTGACTAGTCATATGTGCTGGCGTCGAAGGTGAGTTTGATGCGTTCAGACATTGGGTTCTTCTCAGATGACCAATTGGGCAAGTTGGGCTAGTCTAGATGAGTAAATTAGAACTCGTTAGGGTTAGAAAACTGAGTAAAGTCATTAGCAACAAGGTATAATTGAAATTGGGTCCTTAGTTTAATAACATTAGAGTTTTAATGAAAAGTTTGGTAGTGATCACTTTAGAATCATGTTAATGTCACTTTAGGAGCGCCTAGACAAGTTTAACTAGGTATGAAATATGAGTTAGGGGCATTAGAAGTTGGAAGAAAGGTCTAGAAGTGGTAAGGAATGGTTGAGTAGATAATTTTGCAGAAATTCCGTTCTACTGATTATGCAGAGTCGCTATGTGAGTTGTCTCGCATAGCGAGACCCTGTAGAGGGTGCTCTCTGTCTGGGTTCTCGCATAGCAACCTGGGTGCGCTATGCGAGAGGTTTGAAGTTTGATGTATGCTGCGACTTAATTCGCTATGCGAATTAAGGTGTGCGCTGTGCGAGATCCTCTTGTCTCGCCTTTTGAATAGGATGCGCTGTGCGACTCCTATTGGGTCAAGTCTCTTCTTTTGATGTCTTTGATTGGATCAATTGCTTGGAATGCATAGTATAATGTGATTTATGTGGGAAGTATGGGAATGTATGAGATATGTTGGATTCACTGTGATAATATGATGGTATCTGGTTATTCATGTCTTGGGTTAAGTTTCAAAGTGACAGTATGGTTCATGGACGTAATTCCATGATCCTCAAGGAGAGCATACATGGTGGTGATCTGGTGGTGTGTGGAATGATTCACATGGTAGCTCAGTCTTGGGGGTTTTCCTGATGCTCCAATGGTCTTTCATTCTCAAGTAGAGAGGATTGATCCATGTGGTGAGGAGTAGCAGGAGGACCTAGTCTTGGGTGCTTCCAGTATGGCCCAAGGTGAGTGATAACGGACTAACCTCGTGAGTGTGGTAGGGTGGGGGAACCCAAGTTTCATAAGCCACCGTGAGTGCATAACCCGCCATAGCTCGGTAATCATTCTAGTCCGGACGAGTCGGTTTATAAAGTAACAAGTCTTGTGATGTCATTTTACCATGTTTGAGTGATTTTTGGATGTCGTGTGAGGTTGAATAACATGCTTTTTATGTCTAGCTCACCCTTGCTTGTTTGTGTTGCTTGTGTATGATTCTTTTGCGATGCTCACCCACTTGGGTGGGAGTAGATGGTGAGGAGGATACTTTGGAAACAGCTCTTGATGGAGACGGCAGTGCTGCAGCTTAGATTTGCTAGCTTTTATTTGCTAGCTTTGAAGAACTTTTGTGCATTTAAAGTTTTAAATTCTCTGTAATTTACAGGGAGAAACTCTAATACTCTAGTTGTCAATTCTACACTATTCTAAGGATGAATGTAATCCTTAATTACTCTTGACTGCTTTCCTATATTATGCAATGATGATGTCTTTATTATATATGTTTTCTATATATAATTGGGATGTCACAAGTATAATAGTAAAATGACGAATATTTTCCCACTAAATATTTGTTAGACCTAATTTTTATATAAAAAATTTTAAGAGACAAAGATATGAAAAAAATGGATGAATTTCTTGATAAGTTAAAATTAACATATACATGACTTTAAAATTAAAAAAAAGCAATTAAAAATTGTATGAGAACTTAAGCAAATTAGATCTACCTAAGTAATTTTAATTTATAGATAAGTCCATTTCCATTTTTTATGGAAAAATTCTCCAACAGCAAGATAATTCATTATAAATGATCATATTTAAAAAAAATAAAATTTATTATACCATTATAATATTACTAAAATAAACATTACATATATGATAGAATAAGAATTATAAATTTTTAATGAAAAAAATTTTTCAATTAGAAAACAAAAGAAACTATCTATATTGCTGCTTCACTTCCGATCTCATGCTGAGACAACTGAAACAATGTCTTCCCTAAGCTCATACCATTCAAAGTGACCATTGTAAAGAAGAAAACACACACAGACAAACAACACAAAAACAAATGTAAACTAGAGTAAACAACAATATCCTAAAACAATTACTAAATCAATCATGAAATATAATTTCAATACAAGAAATCACATATACTACACATTTAACTATCAATAGACTTGACTCATCCGGATATAGTATGAATGTCGAAATATTGGTAGTCTGTGCACTTGTAATGGTAATATTGTTGGCTGAAACCAATCTATCATACAAGGTTAGTCCTTTTCGGTTGCCTAGGGCCATGATCAAAGCCTATAGACAAAAACCTCTCCCTACTTGAGAATGAATGATCATTAGAGTGTCGGAATAGACGACCAGTCTGAAGCTCCATACATTCATACAACCACAACACAAGCACAATCATGTAACCTCTCCACGAGTCATGGAATTACATCCAACAACCATTCACTTCATTCATAAACTTTTCATCACAACATTCATATGCATCATTTCCATTCACATGTAAATCATATACAAATCCATTCATTTTACATTCACTAACATCATATAAAATCACTAATTATAATTCAAAGAACCATAATCAACCAAACAAGTCATTAGAAGTCACAAATAATACAATTTTCTTTAAGGTATCTTAATACCCACATTTAAGTAAGGAAAATGGCTTGGAAACCCTCACCAACAACTTCAGAAGGGTCCAAAACAACCTAAAGAACGTCCAAAACTGATACTTGAAACCCTGAATTGGTATTTCCAAAACCTGAAAAAGAAACAAAAACTGGTGCAATAACACTCAACCCTCAGAAGCTACCCAACCACTGAAATGGTAGCGCTCAGTGTTAGAAAACCGGCGCTCAACGCGGGCACCCCTTGAGTGGTGGCGCTCAACGCCAGAAAAATACCCCTCAGCGCAATTGACAACACATTGTTTTCATGGACTTTGATGCACTTGAAACTTGTTCTAATGATAAAATGAAATCCTTATACACTAGAATTGATGAAAAATCATATTTAGAATTAAAAAAAAGTAACAATTTGATCATTAGACTCGAAATTAGGTGCATTAAGTCCATTTGATAACTCCAAAAGTACCTAAACTCAAAACAACACTTTCTAATCCCTAAATCAGTTTACCAACTTCATAACCAAGTCTAATTACGCTTGTTAACACCCTTTAACACCTCAGTTTCCTTCCAAATTTGCTGTTTCAAAATCTCACCATACAAAACCTCATTTTTTAACCAAAAACACTTAATCACTCATCCTAAAAACAACATTAACCATTCTACACTTTTTTTTTTCATTGATAGCTTAGACAAGTCCTAATAAGTCTTCTAATACACTCCCAACTGTCAAATGCAGTTTCCACTGCTTATTTTAAATTCTCACTAGTCGAAACCTCCTTTTTATACTAAATATACCTCAAACTTCAACAATAATCCCCTTACATGTTTCATACCAGATTTCATTCAATTTAACAATGCTAACAAGTCTAAAATAACCTCATAACAACATTGAAACAATTCCTTCATCACTCCAACACCTACTTTTAAAATTCACCCATCAAAACTCCTATTTTATCCTTAAAACCTAAGCAAAAGAACACTTCTTTAAACCAATCACTTTGCATTCAGTTCCAAACATTAGAATAACTTCATTACACATAATCAATACAATTTTAAACATCACAAATATACAATTCTAACATACCAACAAAACATCTTCAAATCATCAACTACATATAATCTTTATATACCCAAAGATATGAATTTCTCCAAATCTAACTACTATAAATAAAGATACAAATTCTTATAATATAATCACAAACTAAAACAAAAATTCTAGCTTCCTTTACCTTAGAAAACTTCTACAGCTCTAGAAACCCCAATCGTTGCTTTTACCGCAAGAAATTCCTAGAAAAGCCTACAAATCACTAATTGGTGATTGGAGACAAACTTTAGAACCTCGATTGAACCAAGAATCAAGGGGAAAACACTTTTGACACATGGAATACAATTTTCCTTGCATGATCAAGAAAGGACAAATATGATAGAAACTTACTTGCTCTATGAGAGAAAGTGATCAGCTAGAAATATAGACCTCGTCACCGTGATTGATTAGACACATCCTGATCGACAAAGAAATGACTCAGGAGTTAGAACTCTTAGAGAGAAGGTAGAGAACTTCACATAAATGGTTTCTAAAGTACAATTTAAAATAATAAAATTCGAATATAATAAAACTATTTAATATTAAAATAATCGAGTTTCACTATTTTTAAACTACCATTGCTTTTAAAATATCATTTACATTACTAAATGCTTAAGTGCCATAAAAATCTAAAATCATGTATATATATTATTACATGGATTTTTACTCACAATAATATAACCAAAAAAAAGTAATTTTATTTTAATGGAGACATTCTAAATATCAAATGGTTTTTTATACTATAGACGGATTTTAATATTTTAAAATATGTTTATTTATTTTTTAAATATTAAAATAAGTGTATTTTAAAGTTATAATGGACAATACAAAATATCATAAGAGAATTATATCAGAATTTAGACTTTATGAAATGAGTAATAATTTTTCATACATAAAAGTAAAAGTATAAAAGTAAAAGTTGATTGAATAGAAATCGAAGAAATGGTGATGAATGGTATAGTAGAAAAGTTGTTGAGATATTTTTGGTGCCTAAGACCTAAAAGATATAGAATTAGCAGTTCGAGAAAGGGAGGAAGTGAAAGTAGCAGAAACCGAAACCGAAGGTAGCAATGAAAGGAAAGAAAGAAAAGACGAAGAAAACGTGAAAAGAACAGAGTGATAGGGAAAAAGGTCTTACGTGGAAACTTTGGAAGAACGAAAGCGATAGCTACCACTCTCATTTCCCACAACTCAGCTGTGGCTCACATTGTTTTATCTCTTTATCTTTCATCCTCCTTTCTTAGCCTCAACCTTCATCATTCTCATATTCTATGCTTTAGTTACCTATCAACTTCATTTCACATTCTTGCTTATTCTAATTTCATATTAAAATTCAAAGAGTAAATATATATTTCACTGTAAATTTTAACATAAGGGTAAGCATGCATCCAACTTATTGATATCAGAATTACTAAACTTTTAGTATTTTACTTCACTTAATATCTTAAAAGACTTCTTTCTACAGTATATAGTTAGACATATTACTATATCAAAACTATTCAAAATCAGAAAAGTGGTTTTTTTCTTCTCTTATATAAAAGACTATTAGATATCATGATTTATTTTTGGTATAAAATATGTGTGTTTGCATGTATTGTTTATTCTTATTTTGACTGTTAGAGATTTGAAAATGTTGTGAATAATCTGCAGAGTTGATTTGAATCCAAATAAATTAAGCAATAAGATCCTTGACTTATATATTTAGATAGGTATTATCCATCAAATGACACCGGTTCCATTTATTGGAACCTCTGATATTGTTTAAAAGCAAAGCAAAACTATTTCCATACTGATATCGTGTGAGATTGGTTGTCTTACAAATATATATTATGTGAATGATGATAATGATAAAAATTAGAAGGCAATGGAGGTGCAAGAAACTTGGAATATGGATAACCTTTTGGCTTTTAGAGATGAAGCTAAATTGTTGATATGATGTGCCATTTCACAGCCAAAACTGAGAGGTTCCCTCTTCAGCCATTCTCAGCCTCAAGGTTCAAAGTTTCTCCCTCTTATCTTCTACCTGTGACATGGCCTGGCCCCACCTTAGCATTTCATTGGTTCACCATAGCTCTTCATCATAAAAATTCAATTTTCCCATTTATACTTTTATATAATAAGGTTCTAACAACACCAGACACACCTCCTGCTTGCTTCTGCCACATTCCTCAAAAACTCTGTAAAGCTCCTCCTTCCCACCTATACTCACTTCTTCTCATTCTTTTTTCATATACATATATATTATGTTGTGTGTGTGTGTTTAGTTGGCTCTTTCCATTGGATTTTGGTAAGAATGATTTCAAACTCATGCTCTGTGTTATTATCTTTACTGTAAAATTGGCTTCGAAGTGGAAAAATCAAGTGGGGTGATCGGTAATCACAGTTTTCTTCATGTTTTAATTTAGTTACTGGTGTGCAAGTTTCAACTCAAAGCAGGTCTTTCCTCTTGTTCTGTCCACCAATATATTCTGCTGTGTTTTCTTCATTATACAGTGTGTTTTGTTATAATCTTGTTCTCAATGAATTTTCTGAAAGCAGGATTCAGTTGTGCATCAGTTCTAATATTTTAAGATGATGATTTTAGTTTTTCTTATTAATTGCAGAAAAGCGTGTCTAAAAGATAGACACAGAAAGCATATTTTGAATGATAAATGTAAAAGCACAACAAAGCTGTTGATGAAACAGGATACTTTTTATTATTTTTTTCTTATATTATGGTGCTGTTAAAGGTCATCCATACAGTTACATAATGATAAGAATTAAACAGTTTCTGTTCTCTCCTTGAAATCAACTTTGTGTAACTTAACTTCTGAACTAGGTTATTTTAGCAGTTAAACATGAATTTCCTGTGTTATTAGTTGGAAAACTCATTAAGGTTCGTGTTTCTGTCACAAATCTCCTCAAGTAAGGAAGAATAAAACAGTAAATAGCAGTGCATGCACAAAGTTTATGATAAAAGATTCAGAAGGTGGTTAAAGCTGACTTTTTGATGGATTTTGTTTAGGGGACTCTTTGTGGGAAAATCCAAAAGAAGTGGTTGAAATTTGAAGCAAGAGAAGATGGACTATTTCAATGCACCAGGAAGAAACCACCTCTTTGTTCCAGGGCCAGTTAACATCCCTGACCAGATCATTAGGGCCATGAACAGAAACAATGAGGACTACCGCTCGCCAGCTATTCCTGCTCTCACAAAAACTCTGCTTGAGGATGTCAAGAAGATTTTCAAGACCACTACTGGAACCCCATTTCTCATCCCTACAACTGGTATGCATAAACAAGCCACACTGATCTTAGTGTTGTTATGTCTATACTTTTTTAGTTTCATAAACTCAAGGTATAAGTGACTTTTTACTTCAGTCCTTAACATTTTCTGTGTATGCTGAAAATTAATGAAGAATCTATCTTGTATGCTTTGAAAATGTTAAGGATGAAGTGCATGTTTTTCATATCAGGGATTATGTTCTAAATAACAAAAATTTAAGGGTGTGTTTTGCAATTTTCATAAAATCAATTAGGGTGTATTATCTTAATGATGAGGATGATACTAACTTTAATGGTTATACTTTTAGGTTAAATTAACCAAAGCAAGTCCTTGAACTATTTGAAAATTTTAATTAGCTTAGCAGACTCAAAAGTATAATTAGATCTTTGATATAGTAATATTCCTTTCAGTTGAGTCCCTGGATTAAAATCACCACAAATTGTCATTTTTTATCACAAACCAATTTCAGAGATCTAACACAAAATTCTTACAAAATCAAGGACCCAGTTATAGTTTTTTATATTAGATTTGAAAGTTTACATTATTTATTCATGAAAATAATGGCAAGACTCCTATACAGTAATCTAGAATAATGATTGTTCTTTTTCTTTTATATCTTTACTGTTCTTGTGTATGGGTGTTTGGGAGATGATTACAAGCATAGAGAGTAAGGTGGTTTAAGAACAGTTAGTTTGTTATTCACATGGTTATAGTTTACTAGTTCTCTTGTTATTGAGTAATGGTTTTGGATATGGTTCAGGTACTGGTGCTTGGGAGAGTGCTCTCACAAACACACTGTCTCCTGGGGATAGAATTGTATCATTCCTGATTGGTCAATTCAGCTTGCTTTGGATTGATCAGCAGCAACGTCTGAATTTCAATGTTGATGTTGTGGAAAGTGAATGGGGCCAGGGTGCTAAGCTTGATGTTCTGGAATCAAAGATTGCTTCAGACACTGCACACACTATAAAGGCAATTTGCATTGTCCACAATGAGACAGCAACTGGGGTCACCAACAACTTGGCCAAAGTGAGACAAATTCTCGGTGAGTGTTTCATCTAATGGACTTAAATCATAACTTTTTCTCATTTAATATCCACATCTGTACCATTTTATTCTCTATACACTGAAAGACCCAAAATCATCATTGTAGACTAGTTTCTCCCTAAGTACTTTGAAAGGGAAAACTAAGAAGATAAAAATGAAATAGCTCAATCCACAATATGTCAGAATTCTAAAATATTAGCTTTTTCATTCTTTTTTTTTCTCCTTGAAGTGTTTATCTGGAGATGTTCATCCAAACAGGTCATTTGTCTTTGGTCTTTGATGTTCAAAGATATTAATGTTCATGACTGCTCTTGGTTCCATTGAGAACATATTTTTGGTTGGCAGTTTTAGCTGTTTGTTTTCTTTTGTCCTATAACATCTATTATACTTTTGAAGGACTACTTAGTTTAGTATTTTGTCTAAACACATAACTGCTCTGTACTTACTGAATCACGCATATAACTGCCAAACTGTTTATCTCCAAGTAATAATCATAGTGAGACATGTTGCATAGGTTATTAGCATTTAACTTGACTCCGTTGATCTTGATGGGTTATGTTATAGAAGACGGTATTGATTGGGAGATATTATATATATATGTAGATGACATGAGTTTAACCCATATATATAAGGAATCAATACCACTTTTAATCTAAGACCTTAAGACAATAAGTTCATGGATTTTTCATCTAGTGTTTAATTTTGTCTTTTTTATCCAACGTGTGAAACTGTGAGTCACACTTGGATTAATCCCAACCGATCTAAGTATGCATCTGAAACTTTACCAAATTATTCACATGCAACACCACTGGTGAACTCAAATGATATGTTGACATAAATTCTGTCATTCTTTGATGAAAATGTGTTCCTAGTACCTCTTCCAGGTCTGCAAATGTATCAAACATTTGCATTAACCAGCTGTTAGATTTTTAATGTTGTTTTTTCCTTCATGAAAAGATTCTGACGTTGTTTCTTTGGACACTCAGATTCCTACAGGCACCCAGCACTCTTCATTGTTGATGGAGTGTCTTCCATTTGTGCACTTGATTTCCGCATGGATGAATGGGGAGTAGATGTGGCCATAACTGGCTCTCAGAAAGCCCTTTCCCTTCCCACTGGGATAGGAATTGTGGTTGCAGGACCTAAAGCTATTGAGGCCTCAAAAACTGCCAAGTCACTCAGAGTTTTCTTTGACTGGAAAGACTACCTGAAATTCTACCAGTTAGGAACCTATTGGCCATACACTCCTTCCATACATTTGCTGTATGGTCTGAGAGCTGCTCTTGATCTGGTTTTTGAAGAAGGACTTGAAAATGTGATTGCAAGGCACAATCGCTTAGGCACAGCAACCAGGTAAGCCATGATGGTATGCTAGTCCAAAAATGGTTACAATGAAATTCAATGTATGTGTTGGTTTATGATTGAATGATATCAGTGTTTACTTGAAAAGGTTACTGGTTTTGACAAATGATCAAAGGTTTATCTAAGTAGACAATGGTTTTGGCTTTAGGTTATGTGTATAAGATAATGTATGTGATAGGTATTCAATATGGTGAATGCAGACTTGCTGTAGAGGCATGGGGTTTGAAGAATTGCACCCAAAAGGAAGAGTGGCACAGTGACACAGTGACTGCTGTTGTTGTTCCTTCTTACATTGATAGTGCTGAAATAGTTAGAAGGGCATGGAAGAGATACAATTTGAGCTTAGGTCTTGGACTGAACAAAGTTGCTGGGAAGGTTTTCAGAATTGGGCATCTTGGCTACTTGAATGAGGTAATGTTGATTCCCAAAATAATTCTCAAGTCAAATGAAAAGTAATCTTTGAATAATCAATATACATATACTCTAAATCAGTATTTAAAGGCTCATGTTAAAAAATATCATGTGTTTTCTTTTTCTTGATCTTGATTGTTGGATGTATTACATACAATATTGCCATCCTAGCTTTGAAGAACTTTCTGTCCAACTTCAATCGTTCAAGCTTCAAAACTGTGATAGGGATAGTGCATAAGGAAACAACATCAATATATTTATAGTTTTTTTTTAATATGGTGTTAACTTTTTCATATATACTCAACGTGAAACTTAGAATTACTTAAATTTTGAATTGTTTGAGATACCAAAACTCTTTGGTAATGTCTAACATGATTTATTAAAATAAGAAAAAACATGTTTGCAATACTCTTAGTTCCAAGTTGCCAACATTTTTATTTGTTAATTGTTGTAATATTTTTTCAGTTGCAACTGTTGGGATGTCTAGCTGGTGTGGAGATGATACTCCAAGATGTGGGTTACCCTGTAAAGCTTGGAAGTGGAGTTGCTGCTGCCAGTGCATACTTTAAGAATACCATTCCTCTCATCCCTTCAAGGATTTGAGTTACAACCCATTTCTCTTCTCTTCACTTCCTTTTCTGCTCTTTCAAAAATTCTGTAAAATATATCACATTATTATCCTCTTTTACACTCCTTTCAACGTCAACATACTCTCTACTTTCAACTTTAATCTATTGTTTCTTTCATTCTCTTGTATATCACAAATAATTGCATCTTCTCACCTTATTTCTCACTCTCTCATGCTCATTAAATTCATCACAAACTCTTCTTTTGAAAAAAAAAAGAGTGCATGTTCTATTAATAGTCTAAGTAAAATGTTAATTGGCATGACTGATCAGTGAGTTTTGTAATATTTTATTAAAACTTACACTATGACTTCTAGTTAATTGACTATATAGAATTTATTATGTAAAAGAAGTACGAAATTCAAATTCAAATATTAAACATTTGGACCGCGATAAGTTGACAACGCAAATTTGATAACATTTTGACAATGACATGTGTCAGCGTTGTAGTGGATCATTTTGAATTTTTTTTTAATAAATCTGATTTGAAAAAGGATAAGGGTTTCAGATTTTATTATTCCGAAAGCACCCTTCTTCGTTCAACACTCTCTCTCCTCTCTCAATTTTAGGGTTTTCATGAGTTTCATTTGAACTTCTCTCTCCATTTTGTGCATTTCTCTCTCGATGTTCAACAATCTCTCTCGACGCTCAACAATCTCTCTCGACGCTTAGCAATTTCCGTCGTCGCTGGCCCCATTCGAAGTCTCTCTTTCTCTGTCGAGTTTGTAATTTTGACGATCTACGTTCATTGATCTCCGTCGTTGGTTTCTTCAAAGTGTCTCCTTCGGTGTCGATTGTGTCGAAGTTCTGAGCTTTTTTTGTGCAATGGGTTCGTCCACTGACATAGGTTCTTCAAACAAGGTATGTATTTTTTTCCTTTTCCGTATTCGTATTTTGGGGTTGGGCTTTTGCTTTTGGTTTTTGTTGATCATTTTGGTGGTTTTTGTTGGTTATTTGTAACCAAAAATAATATTTTTTTCTGCAGTTTGTTCGTCATTCATTGAGAGGTGAGGTCCTGCACCATTGACATAGGACAAATGCACTTGTTATCGATTACTGGGACCATGTAATCGCTTACCAGGGAAAAATTCCCCTTTTGTACAGAAAGTTGACAAGAACTACCCAGGCCTGACTTAAGCACTCCCTAGGGTTATTTTGGAGTCCTTTTGACTATGTTTTGAAGGTTTTCTGGATGGATCATTATTGAAATACTTCAAGTTGGAATACTTCAATATTAAACAAATAAAAAAGGAATAATGAAGGGTATTGAGTAATGAAAAATTATAACAATATTAAAAACCACATACATTAATAGGAAAACGTAACAATAGTTCATCAAACCACAAGTTTTGAAATTAAAAAGTACATAACAGTATTAGAAAACGTACATAACAGTTCATCATACATTGGTGCCCTAAACAACTCATGACCATTAAACTCACTCAGCCATCTAAAATAACAAACATGAAACAATACCTTGAAATGAAACTCATTTATGAAGCTTAGAAAAAAGTTATTTTGGGGAAATTAATTTCACCTAGTACAGTGGTCTAAAAATTAGGAGTTAGCAGTCATTCGAAAGTTCTTTGAGTCTAGATTCCAACAAAACAAAAATCAAGTCATTTGGAGTTCGGTGGAGAAAGTTAAGAACAGAACAAGTAGCAAAGGTCAGAAAAACAGAGTTGGGGAGTGTTGTTCATCCAGGTGGGGAGTACAATTGAAGTTTCTATACAAATGACAATTTTTCCTCTGGTAATCGATTACAGGGGTCTTGTAATCGATTACAAGAGAAAAAAAGGGTCATTTGTACAGAAACTTCAACTGTACTCCCCACTTGGATGAACACTACTCCCCATGCTCTATTTTTGTTGAATTTTTTATTTTTTGAGATGGGTGAGTGAGTTCAATGTTATTGGGTGTGCTCCCTTACACCAATAATGAGATTAGGTCATTTATTTCTTCAAAAGAAATGTCCATTTAGGTGGTTTTCTCCAACTGAGGTGAGGTGCATGACCATTGTTGTAACACCCCTTCTCGGAGTCTCATAGGAAAACTTTTCATTTTATTAATTAAGAAATATGTCATCTAATGTTGTTATAATGCACAAATTTTAAAAGGAATTTTCAATAAATAATAGATTTGTCAACAAGAGGGAAAGATATACGTATAAGATAACATGTTGTCAACTTTGACCTTTGCTGACTATTTTAATCATAACTTTTTCCACAGACCTCCAAATGATGTGATTCTTTTTTTTATTAGAAAGTAGACTCAAAACTATTTCCAATGAATACTAATTTATAATATTTGGACATCTGAGCAGGTGCAGTTAATTCCTTAAAGTTAATGTTTTATATATTTCTATCACCTCTGACCTTTGCTGGTTGTTTTGCTCATAACTTTCTCCACCGAACTCCAAATGAGTTGATTCTTGTTTTTTTGGAATGTAGACTCAAAGATATTTGAAATGATTACTAACTCATAATTTTTAGACCAATTTAGTAGATGCAGTTAATTTCCCCAAAACAACGTTTTTCTAAGCTTCCCTAAACTGAGTTTACTTTCAAGTAATTGTCTCATGTTTCTTATATTATTCTAATTTATTTTATTTCTTTATAAAATTTCCATAATTCAAGGTAAAATAGTAGTATAATTAAGGTATGATGTGATTCTACTAGCACAAACCAAACAATTATATGAACTTCACCAACCTTGGTTTAAACACCTATATGAGCTATTTTGTCCACAATTGAGTGGGGTAAATTTTTTTGATGCACTTGACACCTATTTGAAAGCTCTTTGAGTCTAGATTCCAACAAAACAAAAATCAAGTCATTTGGAGTTCGGTGGAGAAAGTTAAAAACAAAACAAGTAGCAAAGGTCAGAAAAACAGAGTTGGGGAGTGCTGTTCATCCAGGTGGGGAGTACAGTTGAAGTTTTTGTACAAATGACAATTTTTCCTCTGGTAATCGATTACAGGGGTCTTGTAATCAATTACCAGAGGAAAAAGGGTCATTTGTACAGAAACTTCAACTCTACTCCCCAGCTAGATGAACACTACTTGTATTCCTTTGATTCTCTCATTGCCTTCGTACTCTTCCTTCAAAAACTTCTAGATTTCATATGGCGTTTTCAACGTCATTATTCTGTTCAAAATGATTGGAGATACGACTGTGAACAAAATTGATTTGGCTTTGGATTTTCGAAGCCTCTTTTCCTTGTGACTTTTCGTTTGAGCAACCGTAGGATTATTTGGCAAGGGAGGCACTTCGTAATCCTCTTCTACTGCTTCCCATACATCGTTAGCATCTAGATATGCTTCCATTTTGATAGCCCACATTTGATAGTTTTGTCCATCAAATAGAGGTACAAAAATAGTAGTAAAGGATGTTTGAGATTCCATCTTATGTGTGGTGGCTATTTTGTGGTTGTAGGTGTTTGTGGGTTATATCACAGATCCCGTAAAATCCTTTTTTGCTCTTGATACCAATTGTTGGGTTTTAAAGTATAAGAGGCAAAAGAATGAAAGGGAAACTGATATGTTGTTGTTTTATTGAGCATAAGCAATAAATATTTATACTACAGAATTTGTAACTAATTTGAGAAATATCTATTAAACCTAATTAATTAAATAATGCATAAAATTCTCCTAAAAATTAGGATAGGAATATATTTTTATTTAACTTATTTGACTCCTTCAACCAAATGTTGTTTGAGTCACAAAATTCCAACATGTATTTATAAGGTTTCTCGACCCTATAATATTTATTGTAAAAACTGATAATATCAAGAAAATATAAAATAATATCAAAAAATATAATAACTTACCATATATATATATATATATATATATATATATATATATATATATTAGCAAAAATAATAGTAATAATGTGATACCTTACCTGATCTACCAAATATTATGTAAATGTATGGTATTAAGAAATATCATGACGTAATCAAAATATCGAGATTTGATCACATATACTATTAATATATGAATATTTGCACAAACAAATTTATCTCAGAATATCGTTCAGTCACTTTAGGTCAATAAAGCTGAATGGACCTTGTTGAAACATATCACTTAGCCTATTTGTTGGACCAGATATGTACATAAGCCCCTTTAAGTTCAAAAGTTTGATTAGCGTGTATGAGGAATGCTTGTTGTGACTATAATTGACCATTTGGCTAAGTCGTAGCCGACTTTATATTTGCAGGTGGATTTGTCATTCGGCTAGACTATAAGTAGTTGTCTTTGACCATGGATGTTGCCTTGAGTGTTTTTAATTATTGACTTGGGTATGATTTAGTGTCATTTATCTAAGAAAGCTTTGTATGGCTGACTTGGGCAAACTTTATGTGTGTTGCTGATTTAGGCAAGCTCGGGTGCTACCTGAGCTGGCTTTTCATTTGATGCTATTGTTTAGGTAGACTAAGGTGCTAACGGGCTTAACTTGTGTTACCATCTAGGTAACTCGGGTGTCACGTTTGTGGGCTTATGTTACCATCTAGGTAACTTGGGTGCAACATTTGTGGGCTTGTGTTGCTGCCTAAGTAACTCAGGTGTCACATTTGTGGTCTTTTGCTACTATCTAGATAACTCAGTGTCTCGTCTAAGGGCTTTGCTTATGTTATTGTCTAAGTAAGTTATCGTCTAAGTAACTCGGTGCCTCGTTTGAGGGCTTTCATTTATGTTACCCTATAGATAACTTAGTGGCTCGTTTGAGGGTTTTTCTTCTGTTATTGTCTTAGTAGCTCGGTGCCTCCTCCGTGGGCTATCCTTATGTTATTGTTTAGGTAACTCAGTGCCTTTTCCGTGGGCTATCCAATTCTTTTATATATTGATTTTCAAATTTATAGAGAGTAATCTAAATAATGAACTTGGTACTAGATTTCAATATTATACTTGACGAAGTTTCTAACTTTATTTATCCTAACTTTTGCAGAAACATGTTTGATTTATCTTTTTACAGTTTAGAAATTAATGTGTCAATTTTGGTCCCTTGTTATTTATTTTGCATATGATATTTAAATGTGTTGCATATGTTTGATGTTTTTTTGTCGTGTGAGATGATACACACAACATGATAATTAACACTCTCATTTTTATTAAAAAAAAAGCGTTAACAGTGATATGATATATAGAAAGAGAAAAATTAATAAAAGGTAACATGTGTATAATAAATGTTTGAAAAAATTCGGTGTTTAAAAATTATTATTCATTTTTTAAATTTACAAAGAGAAAATTTTGAAAATCCTTTTTTTACACACTCTCGTAGGTTAAAATTGATCATTTTGTACTAATTTTGTCTTTTTTGTTTTAATAAATTTCAACACAGGCTTATCTAAAACAATTGTTACAAAATGTATTCCTAGCACTTTATATTTGTAAAACAAGGAATTCTTTGAAAATTTTTCCTTGACAAATATTTCATTTCAGACTAACACCACATTGATAGATACATTTAATATTTGAAGAGAAGAACAATGAACTGTACAATAATTTCAATTTTAGTGTTTTCATAAAGACTTTGTTTCACCAATTAATGGGCTACAAGAGCTTACTATACCTATAAGCAATTTGTTGTAATTTTTGTGGGGGAAAGGTTAGGTATTAGGTTTTTTGTGATTGTAGTTAGAATTGGAAGAATAGTGTTGAAATCATCAACCTATGACAATAAATATGCATCAATTCAATTTATGTCTAGTCCCTTTCACAAACCTAAATAGAAACCAAACAAAACATACATCTTCACGTCACACTTTACATCATATTAAAAATCATAGTTATTTTTCTTAATTTTAGGGTTTAAAGTTTTAGGACTAACTTAATAACATTTTTTTTTCAAAATTCAAACATTGAACTGAAATTATTAAGTTTACAAAATTTTGTACGAATAAAAATTAAGTAATTTTTATCACCCTACTTTATTTTGATAAATAATATATTATTTAAAATATAAATGAATATCTTTTGTTAAATAGATACCAATGATATAAAGACAAAAGTTTATTGTTTATTACCTTACCTCTATCTCTTCTTTTATCATATTAATCTTTACTAAAGTACGTAATTTGCATGATATAAATATTGATATAGACTAAATATATAAAATAAGATTTTATTTCTTTCTCAATGCATATAGTAATTTCAAAAAGTGTTAGTCAATACTCTACTGAAAGGAAATTTCAAAGTAAAATAATATACTTTCAGAATAGACATTAAATTAATTGTTTTTATTGGCAATATGGTAAAAGTTAAATTGGAATCTAGAACCAAAGTCCAAAAAGTAAAATGAAGTGTCAACTTTTTAATTGAAAATAATTGTCAGTTTCACCCCAATGACAATCTTACTTAAAAACTCAGTAAAATGATTACAAACACTCACCCTCATGCTCTATAATGCTTAACACAATAACATTCATTCCTAAAATTTGATAAATATAGTATATTGATTTTACTAAAAACCATATATAGATATATTCACATTTTTAATATTCATCTTCATTGCTTAGCTACTACTTGATGGTCCCATACTGTTTAAGAATAGAGATCAAACATTTTTTAAAAACAAAACTATAACAAAATTTCATGTTCTAAGATCAATTTTAACAATATTACTCGAAAAACTCAAAATCAAACGCAAAATCGTAAAACCCAAAACTGAACATTCGATCCTTTGAATTCTTTAACCAATTATCAAGCCAACTCAAGCACATATTTATGTTTCACCACAAGTATATCAGTATCAATCTTTTTCAAATTCATTAGTGATTTAATCAGATATATATGACAAATGATTAATGAACCTCCTCACCAAATGGTGCATAACCATGATGAGTAATCAAGTAGTTTGATGATTATTTAAAATACAAGGAGACTAAAATTTTTTGTATGATAATTACATTACTCATAAATAGTGGAACATCAGATTACAATATTTTAGGATAAAACATGTGTTGAGGTTCATCCTTTACTTCACTGTATTACAAAAGCACACCTAGAAAAGAATCATCAAAACTAATGTTTAATTACTTGTTTTTGCTCTTTCTTGCTAATATACCCTTTTTCTTGCTAATATACTCGTCTAAATCTACTCCAGCTATAAGTTTTCTGTCATCGTTTGCCATTATGTTCATTCAGCATTATTGGTACCACTATTGCTCCCTCTCCTGCTTGCTGTTGTGTTCTTCAATATCTACAAAGAGCAATTACATGACTCAGTAAGATAAAGCCAAACAAAACTGACAGCACTGATGAACTTTTTTTTTTTCCTACTACAGATTTCTCCCAACCAAAGACTACTAATCTCACTTGGGTTGTTGTGATTATCATCAAAGACAAGTTTTAACACACATCGGTATAAAATATGCAAATTTGGTAGTGTATTCTAGTAAATAAGTACCAAAAGTGGTCTGCTATGAGCACATAGGAGAAGTAACAAGCTTATGAAACCTTGGTATTTTTTCGATGCGCATATAAAACAGGAAAAAAAGGAACCAAGTTCCTTCCACTTCATCCAATAACTCAAGGTTTTCTTAACCATTTTGATGTCATATGAAGTCCTAGCTTAAGGACATGTTTGGATGAGCTTCTCCATAAACATTTCTAGACGAAAAAATGTAAACAAAAACATGAAACTGACTTTTACATAAGCATAAATTAGCTCATGCATAAACTAATTAACCTGTGGAAAAGTCAGTTTAATTTTTTTCTTATTTTGTACTCTCATAAAACTTTATGAAGAAACTCGTTCAATCAAATTGAAAGACTAAACTGATATTGATGGTTTCATAAACCATGCATAAGCTAACATGAATATCCCCTTTGTTCCTTTATAAAACAAATTTTAGAGCACACAAGTCAAAAATAGGTAGAGTAAGTAATGAGTTAGAGAGATGTATATATAGTTATAATGATGATGCCATGCTAACAAAATAAGAAAAATTAGCATACTTGTCTAAGCATTTGGTTCTCATTCTGCAAAGTAGAAAGTCTTTCCTTGAGCTCTGAATTCTTCTTCTCCAAGTCTTTGACTCTTGTTTCCAAATCAATCAAGTAAGCCTTCTTCCTCTCCCTCGCTTGTTGGGCCGAAACTCTGTTCCTCAATAGCCTATTTCCATTTCAAATTCCCTCAGTGAGTCACAGGAGAAAAGTTTCAGTAGAGGCTAGACATGACCAAGGTTATATCTATACCTACCTCTTAAGCCGCTTGCTTTCTTTATCAGCTGGGCTTCTCCCTCTCTTCTTCTGACCCTCTCCCGTCCCCTGAGCACGTTCTGCACCAGCATTTGAACCAGCTTCCGGCCGAGAGGCTGCAGTTCCACCACTTTCCCCTCCAATCTCTGGCACTCTCCTTATCTCTTCATCACTTTCAAGACCTGTATTTTTCCAAATTCACAAGTTCAAACCCACAATAAGTAAAATACAATAGCAGTCCTTTTCTGAACATTAATTATTTTCTGAACAAACCAACACAAAAAGGCCTCTTATATATAGTAGAACATTTATAACAAAACTAAAACTATATTATATTAATTCCTAAGTCAAGATGCTAGATACTGAAAAAGGATGTTTCGTAATTTAATTTTAAAAAGTTTAATCACATACAGTAAAGGTATTCTGCGAAATTAAAAGTCCACAACTTTTATAAAGAAAATTTTCTCTTATACAAATTTCAAGGAATTGAAGAATTTTGAGTTCTTTGTAAGATCCAAGACTCATATAGGAACAGTTATAAAAAGACATTTTTCATTCAAAAAAGTTGAGATAGCCATAAAATGTGATATGCTGACGGCACTTCTGGTTAACTTCATACCCGGTTGCTTTGTATTAGCCATAGGACCTGATGTAGTTTGCATAGATTGAGCATCAGAAGTAGCATATGGAATATCACCAGACATCTAACCATAGAAGAACAATTAGTTTATATTAGTACTAGTATTTAGTGTATCATTGTTGCATAATGATGTACCAACTATGATGTCAATGAAGTCTATAAGTAAAATACATTATTTTATGAAATATAACATACATAACACTTGTTACAGTAAATAATTACAAAGCTCAAACAAAATTAGTAGCATACTTGTCTATATCTAAACAAGCTAAGCTACACAAGTGATAAATACAAAATTACATGCTAGAAATCAAATTTACGGTCTAGTATATAACTAAGCATATCACAACATTAAAAGTGAAAAGCATAAGAGTATATCTTCGAGGTTTTCATAATTTTCAAACTTTACTCAAGCATGTCCAACTTCGAGTAATTGAGTCTGAGAATGCATAACTTCAACCAATGGTGCGAGTGCAAGTTCACACATTTTTGCTGCTACACTTGTGATTTAACCCCAGTTGATAAACGACAGAATCAGGTAAATACTTTACCGGTTGCCCGTTTGCTAGATGGGGATTTGGTATTTGAGAATCATGTCCAGATGATGAAGAGAAGTCAGCATCTTCTTGTTCTTCCCATTGCATCCCTGCCTTGGAATTGTTTCCTTGGCCATAGTTGATCTCATTATCTAGATCATCAGCATCTTCTTCTTCATCATCATCACCCTCCACTCCAGCACCCTCTGATATCCATATTCATCTTGTTCATTGTAAATTCTGATTTGGGAAAGACCAAAAACAAAAAGCATTTATGCACAGGCTAACCTTGCTGACTTGTGAATCTAGTCTTGCACTGGGGACAAGATTGGCTCACATTTTTCAGCTCATACTCGTAACAAGAATGACAAAGTGGGAAGCCACACTCATGACAAGCAACAAAGACATCGCCAGTAGCCGTTAATCCAATGGTATCACCACATATTTGACAAATCTGACCATTTAAATTCTTCAAGGGTTTAGACTGCAGAGTATAGAAATTATACAAGTCAGAATTAGAATTACATGACCAAAATTTAAGTTTATGCGGATCAATCTCTTGCAAGACGATATGCAAAAGCAACAAGCCCCATCCATACGAGTTTAGAAGGACACAAACAAGTAAGATTCCATCATGGCAAGATTTTTTAATGAATTTTCCATGAAATCTTTTGTATGATCAGGATCAGACAATTAATTACAGTTAACAAGCATTTTTCATTACCAACACCAGACTGCAACCTGCAATCAAAATTCTTTCAAGTGCCAATGGGCTCATCATCTAAGAGATTAGGCAGTACTGTTTCAAAGAAAAACCTTATCAATTACCACCTGCCAGATGTTGATTCAAAATCACACACTACATGCAAATTACAAATTCAAATTCAACTCCTAAACACCACCACCAATAGGGAATCACACCAGCAATTAAATACATCAAGATCCAACCATCCTACCAACACCACTAAACAATGTTTAGCTGACCGACCAAAAAAATGCAAAAAGAAATCCAACCCAAACCTCCATGCAAGGAGAAGAAGAAAAACAAGGCACTCCAACACACTCTCAAGAAAGAACAAAACTTGCATGACCCATTTGCATTGCAAGCATAAAAACTCAAACTATGAAGTCAGTCGCACACAGTGAAAGAACAAAACTCCCAGAGCCAAAAAGAAAAACAGGAAACATGGTCTTCAGAAAAGTCCAACGAAGAAAAAATGTCGAAACAGAGCCAGAAGAACGAACCCCACTATCGGAACCGTGTCTAACTCTAACAAGTTCATTCCTTTCATGCGACCCAGTTACCATCCCACCACTTCGTTCCATCTCCTTGAAAACCTCCACCAACCCAACTCTCTCTCTCTCTCTCTCTCTTACTTCAGCTCTTGTTCCCGCTGCCATGTTCTGCGATTCTAAACGCGACTGTGGCCGTTGGATCTTTCAAGATCTGACGGTGCAGAAAGGATAATCGTGGAGCAACGTGAACCATGTCGAATTCGTGTAATCAAAGGCTGCTGTGAGTGATCGTGGAAGGTTCGGAACCGTTGGATCTGCATGCATCGGAGGGATGAAAATCGGGATGAGGAAATTGAATGGGGACCACGTGGCATGTGGGATGCTGTTATTCTCTTTCTGTTAGAAAAAACCTAATAAATAATTGGGTTCCTCCATTGTACTTTTTGGGAAGTTCTAGTTTCTCACTCATATCATGCAATGTAAACGTAGAAAAAAAAAATCGTAGTTAAATTTGTACTATTTTAATTAGTTAGAATTAAAGTTTCATTTGTTTTTTTAAAGTATTGCAGCTATTGGATTTTAGTTTATGTGTAATTTTAATTCTGATATTTGGGTCATAAGTATTATAATTGTGTCATTTTAAGTATGATATTTTCTAATTATGATTTTTTAAAAGTCAATTAATAAAACTGAATTATTGGAAACTAGAATATGACATTCCAGATTCTTGAAGGATTCATGTAACAATTGGAACTTAAAATAATAAAATCAGATCTATACTTATACCTATATACTAAAGCCACTTGATAGATTGTGGAATTTTTGGTGCCATCCTTTTAGGATTTTTATTTCCATTCAAAACTCTATTTTTCTTTTTAACCAGTCACATCACTTTCTAATAAATTTTTTTTTCACTAAATCAACTATGTTATTCTTTCAGGATTCCCTTAAATCCCTCGTGACAGATTTTAATTAAACGTGTAACATCTTAAAATACAGTAATCACTATATAATAGAATTAATTATATTAAACAGTTAAATAATGCAGTCTTACACTAAAATTAAGGTTCAAAAGCCGAAAGGCTTAAAGTACAGAACTAAATACATAATACAGAAGTATCGAAAGTTCAGAACGAACGGTTTTACAAAATCAAATAACCGAACGTCAAAACTAAAACAGCTATTCTCTAAAATAATCGGGCACTCTAGGGCTCGGCTTTAACTTCCACGTCCACCAAGTTCTCTTCTTCAATAACGTCCTCTAAAGTAGCCTCGCCTTCTGCTCACATCCACACGGATGATCATTACAATGACAGGACGGACGTACAGGGACGAGAGACAACACAAAGGAAAAACGAAAGGGTAAGCTTATGCAATTTAATTCATACATCAACGTATAAAATAAATATTCCAATCCACACAAACATATAGTTCAACATATAACATCACACGAAATATAGTTCTAGACAGACCGTCCGGACTGTATGAATCTGTGTAGCTACAGGCGTTCTTGCACCCGAGTGATGTAGTAACTGGGATACACTCAACAGCTGTCACTCGAGGTTAGCCCTATCCAAAGTACCCGTAAGGACTAGGACCTCCTGCCGTTCCCACACATGACCTACCCCCTCTACGTGAGGATGAGTACTCACGGAACATCAGGATGAACTGCCAGCATTAGCATAACCACAATCATACTTTACCAAATCCAATATTTAATATAAGAGTCGTTCCTCCCTGGAACGCTCGTTCAAATTCCATAATCGTATAATCATTCCACATACTGTTCACCATTCAAAATCTTGTACTTTATTATCATTATCATCTTTAGTTTCAAAAACATAAAATAACGAACGTTCAGCCCTATGAAGAACGAGGACGAACGATAAGAAAATGGACTGAATGAACTAAGAAATCTGTAACGGACGTTACTTTCTACGCGGGTCAGTTAAGTGAACTGACTCGTTTGGGTTTACACTGGTACTTAAAGAAATTTCATTATGGAGGTCTTAGACAGGATCCAATTTATGAGAAGAACCAAGAATATAAAAAAATCAACTTTGGAGTAATTTACATACGGAAGTCCGATGCCAGGAAATGACCGAACGTGAGGAAAAGGGAAATATTATTATAATTGGACGAACGTTATTTTATCAAAGTTGATTACACAAAAATACGAGCGCTTGGTATGAGACCGAGCACTACTTAGGACGGACGCTTGGTATAAGACTGAGCGCTACTTATGACGAACGCTTGGTATAAGACCGAGCGTTACTAATTTTAAAGTATAAGGTATAAATGTATTTTTACTTTATTTTAGATATACGGGTACCACTAGGCTGAGCCGAACGCTCAAACATAGTATTTCACAGGACGTTTGTTTTCGATCAAAATTCTTTCCAAATGAAAGAATTCCTTTTTAGGCACTTTACTAGAAAACCGAACGGTATAAGACCGTTCGATGACGAACGTATATTATCATAGTGAGGATTTCATATTTCAGATTTTCATCTATTTCTAATCTCAAGTTTCAACATATCAGCTCATACTTTATAACTTCATATCAAATATCAATGTACAAACTTTATATAATTCACATAAATCATTCATACTTATCAACCATCAGCATACATATCAACCAACACATACCATATTCATTCATTATAACAGCGATCGTTCATACAGTAAAATAGCATGCAAATACAAATTAAATTATATAAGCTTCCCTTACCTGGATCAGTGGTGAACGTCCTAAGAGTATGATTTTGTCTCGTCCAACTATGGCTTTCTACCCTCAATGATTTTCTTAAGTTCTCCAACTAAGTCTAACCAAAAGAAAACGCAGAAGAATTTAGCTTATACCCTTGCATGCAGCCGAATCTTGGTTTGCATGTAACTCAAAAACGAGCGTCTAGAGTCGAGAGACTTACCGGTTTCAGAACTTGGATCTATTCGGTTCAGATTGAAGCTCACAACTCAGAGAATGCTCCTACGGTTTCTGAATGTGAATCGGAGAAGAGAGTGGTGAGTTACAGTAGAGAGAAGATGGAAATGTTCTAGAGAGAAGAAGGGGAATTCGAAAGATCAGGGTTTTTGGAGAAGATGAGTGCATGCAGAGAGTGGGAAGAAGTGTTTCAGAAAAATCAGTTTTCTTCCTAAGGTCAAACGGACGCACTCTCTCATACGAACACCTGTCTTCCACTACTGAATTCAGAATGTTCCATTCTTGACACCTGGCGTCAGTGTGCAGAGTTTGGGAGTGCGTTTTAAATGGTCTGAGTAGGGTTTTAGTGCATTAATTTTGATTGGACAGGTGGGTTACGGTGTTCATTTTCCAAGGTCTTACAAAATGACATTTATTTTAATTATTTAATATTTTGAGTTTCATTTCTTTAATCCAATCTTTTTTTTATATATTCTCTGCATTGTTTACATTTGCACATTTTCTTAAACTTCTCCTTTTGTTATTCAACTTTTCCCTTACAGAATTAATATCTACTTCTCATGAATGGATAAAATAAAAAAGAAACCTTTCGTATTTTCTAAGTTATGTTATAATGTGCAAGCAAATGAATTGCGTATAACCTGTTTCACTAATATTTTGTACAACATAACTTTTTTCCCCTTTCAATGATTGGAAATAGAATTCAATATAACTTGATTAAAGATGTAAATATTAATATTGGTGACAAAATTCGGAGACTAAAAAGTAAAAGTCACGTGTGAAGGAAGATTTCAAAATATACGATACCTTTATATTATTTTCTTAATTTTGCAAGGTTAGATATTTATTTTTAATAATATCCGAAAAACCATTAATAAAAAATAATTTTTAGTAGTGTCGTCAAAATAGGTTGAAACTCGTGAGTCAACCTGGCTCATCACGGGTTTGAGCCGGGTTGAGTTGAAAAAAAATGTAAAATTTTTTATGCGAGCTAATTTTGACCCGGCTCACACGGGTTGAACCCGTAGTGGGTTGGATTGACTCACCAATCCACCTATTTTTTTTAATTAAATTAATTATTCAAATCTTATTTTTTTTATTGAAATCAAATTAATTAAATTAATTATTCAAAATACACAACCTTTACTTAGCAATATAGTCTTTCACGCTGCTGTCTTTCCAAAAGTTTCCCTATGCAAATAAAACCCTAACATTATATAATATTATAGATGGAGATAAAGAAGAATATGCTTCAAGAGAGCATAATTGTGAATTTATCCATTCAGGACTCCAATTTAATAGATGAATAATATTATAGATTGGATAATTCAGAAATATATCATTTGTTTGATCTTGTTTTTAGACCTATTTACAAGCATGACAGTTTTATCTTGTGCTATATATTTTTGTTAACGGCTATATGTAGTTTCTGGGTCAAACGGTTGTGTATGTCTCATTAAACTAAATTGGCAAAATTTTATGCTTGATAGCTTATAATATATACATAACAATATATTTCTTTTGTTTCATTTTCTTTTATATCAATTGGTCCATGTTAAGAATTTGAGAAGAAGAGGGTGAAAAAAAAGTTAATTAAGTGAGTTAATGAGCCAACCCGTGGTGGGTCGGGCCGGGTTTGAATTTTTCTGGCTCGTTAATAAATGAGTCAGGATGGGTTGATTCACTAAGTGGCCAACCCGTGGTAGGTCGGATCGGGTTGGGCTAGGTTACCCGTTTTGACAGCTCTAATTTTTAATATTGATTTTTTAATTATTAGGAAATAAGATGGTTCTAATATTAAAATGGGAGATAACTCTTTCTTTTTATATAATTAAGATTTTATTTATAATAGAAAGTACTTATATTTTCATAGATATAGACACATATAATACATGTTTATATAAAATACTTATTTGTCTTAATTTTTTATATAATCTCAAATGTATCCATGCTTAAATCAGATATGTGAGTAAGCCAACAATAAATATAAATAGTGAATACGAAAATATTATTTCATGAAAAATGTTGTTTGTAGTATTATTATAAACTTTTATATGGATGAACCTAAATTACCTAGGTCAAGACATATTCTAGGTAATCTAAAGATTTTACTAACCTCACTTGTGTTACTTAATTCTTGATTAGCCATGTTAATCTTATTTGTGAAACCGACATAGTCTAAGTATATAGTGTTTGTAACATCCTAAAAATACAGTCTAAACTATATAATAGAATAATCACATTTAATAATAACTCAGACCAGTCTTACACTAAAATAGAGCGTACGCTCATGGCCGAACGGCCTTACAAAAAGAGTTACAAACTTTAAACTGTACAAGTTAAAAAGGTCTGACCGAACGGTTTACAAACACCTATACAGAACGGTCAGAATAACTCAAAAGGGGAAAAGTGATCGAACGATCACCTTACAATAGACTACTCTAATGACCGAACGTCCTACTCTTCAGTCTTCACTTCTACCTCGACCAAATTTTCTTCTTCCAGCGCCTTTTCCAGCAGCTCGTCTCCTTTTGCTCACATCCACGCGGATGATCATTGCAATGATAAAGACGGACGTACCAAACCAGACAAAACAGGAAAACACAGGGTAAGCTTATATAATTTAATTCAAATATAAACATACAATTCTCACGTTCAAACACATAAGATATATTTCATCATACGTTTCAAGCAGGGCCTAATACTAGACTGACTATCCGGACTGTATGAAATCTGTGTAGCTACGACGTTCGTGCACCCGGGTGATGTAGTAATTGGAATACCCTCATCAGCTGCCACCCGAGGTTAGTCCTATCTTTCCAAAGTAACCCTAAGGACTAGGACCTCCTGCCATTCCCACATGACCTACTGCCCTCTACGTGAGGACGAGTACTCACGGAACATCAGGATGAACCGCCAGCTTAGCATAACCACATTCATACTTTACAATTTCAATATTCATTCATGAGCTGTTCCTCCCTGGAACGCTCGTTCATAATCCACAACATTTCATCCATCTCATATTTTCTTCATCTTTCATTATCAATCGTTTAAATTCCATCTTTGTTCAAGGATTATCAAGGACATCAAATACCGTATGTTCCACCCTCACTCAGAACGAGGACGACACTTGGAACGAGTCAGAGAAGTCTCCCGTTCCATAATAGAATAAGACCGAGAGGGTTACTGTCAGGTTGAGGAAGAAACCGAGCACCTCTATATGTCACAAGAACAAACGTTACTTATACCATGAGTCAGTTAAATGAATTGACTCTCGTGAGCTCAAACCAACACTTCAAAGAACATGTCAAGTACTAAAGCTCTAGACCAGAACCAATGAATGTAGACACGTTAAGACGTTTAAAGAACCATAGTATAAGTAATGACCGAACATAGTAGAGGAAAATTCTACTGAAGTTGGACGAACGCTATTTTCATCAAGATAGATCCTACCATAAACAAGTACAAGCGCTTGGTATAAGACCGAGCACTACTCATTTCGAGAGCTTGGTGTGAGACCGAGCGNAGGCACATTCACAGGGTGCGAGCTTGTCCTTAAGGGATGTCGTGGATTTAAAACAAAACAAGAAATATAATGCCATCTTTGGGCTCAGCTAATTTTTCACCCATACATGCATGCATTCATCATAGTGTAGGTATCATCATAGGAAAAGCATGGCACACCATTCATCGCCAACAAGAATTTGTAATTTCAATAGAATACAGTTCAAGGAAAATACATCAGTGACAAAATTCAGAATTTTCAAACAAAAAAAAGAGACCAGTTTCTATCCTGGTACCTAAGCCCAGTTTCTATCCTGGCACCTAAGACCAGTTTCTATCCTGGCACCTAAGACCAGTTTCTATCCTGGCACCAAAGACCAGTTTCTATCCTGGCACCGAAGACCAGTTTCTATCCTGGCACCGAAGACCAGTTTCTATCCTGGCACCGAAGACCAGTTTCTATCCTGGCACCAAAGACCAGTTTCTATCCTGGCACCAAAGACCAGTTTCTATCCTGGTACCAAAGACCAGTTTCTATCCTGGCACCGAAGACCAGTTTCTATCCTGGCACCAAAGACCAGTTTCTATCCTGGCACCTAAGACCAGTTTCTATCCTGGCACCTAAGACCAGTTTCTATCCTGGCACCAAAGACCAGTTTCTATCCTGGCACCAAAGACCAGTTTCTATCCTGGCACCTAAGACCAGTTTCTATCCTGGTACCTAAGACCAGTTTCTATCCTGGCACCAAAGACCAGTTTCTATCCTGGCACCAAAGACCAGTTTCTATCCTGGCACCTAAGACCAGTTTCTATCCTGCACCTAAGACCAGTTTCTATCCTGGCACCTAAGACCAGTTTCTATCCTGGTACCTAAGCCCAGTTTCTATCCTGGCACCAAAGCCCAGTTTCTATCCTGGCACCAAAGCCCAGTTTTCATCCTGGCACAAAAGGAGTTATACGAATTTTACGAGGTTTCTGCACTCACCATTTAATTTTACGAGGTTCCTGCCCTCATCATTCAAGTTATGCGAGGTTCCTGCCCTCACCATTTAATTTTACGAGGTTCCTGCCCTCACCATTTAATTTTACGAGGTTCCTGCCCTCATCATTCAAGTTATACGAGGTTCGTGCGCCTCACCATCAAATTTTACGAGGTTCTTGCCCTCACCATTTAATTTTACGAGGTTCGTGCGCCTCACCATCAAGTTTTACGAGGTTCCTGCCCTCACCACTTAATTTTACGAGGTTCCTACGCCTCACCATCAAGTTATACGAACAAAGTTCATAGGGTATGACACACCCTCCACAAGTGTCACGGCTTTTTCAGCGAGCTCCACAAGGTTGCCACATGCTCTACCAGGTAAGCTTCGAGGTAACCTCTCTCCTTTTCTTTAGACCCGAACGAAATTAGCGTCTTTATCTTTATTTAGCTTTTACTGTGATAACACAAAAACTCTAAGGTTCATGTTATCCAGCAAAATCCAAATAAAGAGGGGCAGCTGTCAACACCCAATTTCGTCCGGGTAAGTAAATATTTAAAAATAATAAAAAAATAAGATAATAATAATTAATGGTGGGTAAAAAGGGATAAAATAATGACTTTACTACAATATTTTTGAAATGTTAGTTTAATATGGTAAAAATTTGAATTAATATTATGCTAATAATTATAAACAATAAATTAAAATAGTATATTAACATAATTTGTTGCATCAGTTGCTTTTAAAGAGGAAATTATGATTTTCTGACAATAATGATAATCAATGTTTTGAATATTATATTTTGTTTTCTGGCAACCATGCAATTTCTTTCCCTGTTTTGTTTTACTGTCAATTAATTCACAATTAAGGCAAGATTTTCATAATATTACGATGTATGTATATAAATACACACTGCCATAGAGAAAAGAAAAAAAAAAAAAGAGAGAGAGACACTATGGAATAATCGAGATAGAAAAAGTATAAGAGAGTATAGAGAAAAGTAATTTATCATGCTAGAGGAACTCTGCCAACAGAAATTACCAAAGAAGAATTAGAGAGTATTGAAAGCTGAAAAGGTACGTCATCTTCACACCCTCTTTTTTTTCTTTTTTGTTGCAATTTGAAGGTTTTTTTCTAAAGGTTTTATTTTTTTATACAAATGACGTTCTTTTAAAAATCATGATTTTTGAAGTATAGATACACGTCGACATATGGTCGGTTTCTGTCCTTTTTTTTTCCCACCGTTCTTAAAAATAAAAAATACAAAATCTTTAAAATAAAAAATATCAATCTTGTTAAACCAAATCTTTTTTCGTGTTCACTTTCCAAAAATCCAAATCAATCTATAATATTTTTTTTAAACAAACTCACAAACCTTTTTCTAGATAAAGAACTACGTGATCCCTGATTGTCCATTAAATGGATGTACGTAGGACCAAGATCAATTCTTGTCGGGTTCATAAAACAAAAAATATTTTTGTCTCTCAATAGTTTATTTATATTATTTTTTTTAGGGAAAATTAAACATTTAAAAAACCACTTCAATCTTTATACATTTAATTAAAGGTACTGCCTTTGGGCAGGCGCGATAGGGTGCTAACACCTTCCTTACGCGTAACCGATTCCCGAACCTGAAAATCTCTTTTCGCAGACCATGTTTTATTTTTTGGTTTTCCATAGTTTTTCCATAATAAATTATGGTGGCGACTCCACGAATCTTTTTCTCAAACCCGTTTGTTTTTCGGGTCGTCGTCCCGTCGTGATCCCGGTTGCGACAACATGCAAATTTTAGTTTAATTTATATAAAGTATTTTTGTGTACTTTTTATTTTTCCAAATTTTGAAATCTCTAAGTTTATATCTTTTAACATGGACATTGGGGTAAGTAAATAACATCACTAATTTTTCATTCTAGCCATTTTTTAATTGTTGGTAATGTAGTAACTTTTAAACTAAAGTAAAAAAGCACATAGGGAATGAAAAAGAGAAAAGTGTTAAGAAAATTATTTGGAAAAGATCAGTGTATAGGAATCAAAATAAAAAGTCATAGTATCACATTAAAAGACATCAATTTTAAAAAAGTGATTGCCTTAGTTAATGTTTTGTTTAAAATTACGTTAGTTTATATTTCAACGTGATTTTAGATCACTCATGTTAATGATTTTTTTCTTTACACTTTATTATTAAATGGGCCTTGATTCGTCTGTAGCAGTAAACTATTTGATTACATTGGATCTGGTTTTGAAAAAAAAGTGATTTTGATAACTAAACACCAAATTAAGAGATTAAAAAGTATTTTAGAAAATTATTGTTGTTTTCTAATTTTAATATATAGAGACTGCAATATGTATTTTTTTTTTTAATTTGAGGAACTAGAATTTTTATTTTAAAACTTGTGAAGCTAAAACCAAATTTATCGTACGTTTCAAAGAAAAATGTAATTAACTTATAATAAATTTTGAAAATTGAGAAAGTAAAACTACATGTAGTGTTTATTTTATTAAAGTAAGTCGGAAATCTAATTTACCTTTACTCAACAATAAAATACACGTCACTTTTTATTTTATTTTACACATCCCCATTTCAGAAGCAAAATCCCACAAAATCTATCCATTTATACTCCAATATAATCGATTTTTACCTTTTTATAGTTAACATCTAATTATTAATTATGATGCTAATCATGTGCAAGATCCAACCATTTGATTCCTCATGCACTTTAATTTATAGAGGGCAATTATGACTTCCATAATAGAAAACTAAACAACTGTGAGCAAGTTAAAAGCATATATATATATATATATATATATATATATATATATATATATATATATTATATTATATTATATATATATATATATATATATATATATATATATATATATAAGGGGTAGTTTGTTTAGACTGAAAACAAGTGCTTTCAAAAAAAGTGATTTTTATAAAAGTAGAAATTGTTTTATGTTTATTTTGTTTATGTATCTACTTATTTAGATAAACTGTTTAAATAACTTATCAGAATAAGCAAGTTTTAATTTCTGCTTACTTTAATAAATATATAAAAAATGGTAATAAGCACTTTTGTTTTAATAAAAATAGGTGCTTTTTGTTATAGATAAGTGAAAACAAACATATCATAATGTGTCGACCTTTTGCATTAACTAACTCATTTGATTTTGGGACAAAGACAACAGTGGTTTGTTATGATTGAACCCCTTTCAATTTCTTCTCAATGTTCTTCCTTTTGCTTTTCGACGAAAAAGTTGTAGTGTGCTTCCAGACACACACCTTCAGCAGAAACAAAAAACGCTTAAATTTGATGTAAAAGTTGTATTCTAGACCATGACGGGTACTTAAAGATGTCCATGGATGGTTCATGTCACTAGAGCTGCATGAAAGAAGATTCCAAATCTGAATCAGCTGCCATGTTGGACCCTCTCATTCACAAATCAGAGAGAGGAAAATTATGTGAAATGAAAAAGCAAAGGAAACTGCTGAATCTGGTTTCAAAAACCGACACAAAGTGGAACACTAAACATTAATTGGGTGATGAATCTGTCTGTGGTTAATGGTTATCCATATACAATTTTTTTTCCACTCCAACAACACTTGCTTTTGCTTTTGCTTTTTAAAAGCTAAAGATGACACCAAAGCAGTGTGTGTAAGTGTGTGCTGTGAATGTGAAGAAGAAAAAGTGTTAAGGGAAAGAAAGAGAACAACATTGGATGCTGCTAGTGTTGTTTGTTTTAGCTTTCTATGCTCTTCATTAGACAATTAATCTTATCATTCTGTGTTGTTTGTGTATAACCAGATAAACCTTTTAAGGTCTATGAAATGTTGTAATTTCTGTTTCCCTCTCATAGTGTATTTGGTTTCTTTCATTCATATTCTACTCCTCTAAGCCACTTCTCTCTCACAAAATGGCTACCCTTTCTTCGTTCAGTTTTGTACCCTTTTGCATGCTCTTGTTCCTTGTTTGTCTCACTAGTCCTGCTTGTGTTTCTTCACTTCAACTTTCCTTGAGAAGGCAAGCTTCAATCCTTGTTTCCATGAAGCAAGATTTTGGAGCTGCTAACTCTTCTCTCAGAAGCTGGGACATGTCAAACTACTTGTCCCTTTGCAGTTGGTATGGCATTCAGTGTGACCATGACAACAGGTCTGTGGTGTCAATTGACATATCAGATTTGAATGTTTCAGGGTCAGTTTCACCTGTCATCACAGGACTCTTGAGCCTTGTGAGTGTGTCACTCCAGGGAAATGGCTTCTCTGGGGAGTTTCCAAGTGACATTCACAAGCTACCAAGGCTGAGATTCCTCAACATGTCTGCAAACGTGTTCAGTGGGAATTTGAGTTGGAAATTCTCCCAGCTAAAGGAGCTCCAAGTGGTGGATGCTTATGACAATGCTTTCAATGGGTCACTTCCTCTGGGTGTCACTGATCTCCCAAAGATCAAGCACTTGAACTTTGGAGGGAACTACTTCTCTGGGGAAATCCCTCCAAGCTATGGAAACATGTGGCAGCTCAAGTATCTGTCCCTTGCAGGGAATGATTTGAGAGGATTCATACCAAGTGAGCTTGGGAATCTCACCAACTTGACTCATCTTTTCTTGGGATACTATAATCAGTTTGATGGTGGAATCCCTCCAGAGTTTGGTAAGCTCACCAATTTGGTTCATCTAGACATTGCAAACTGTAGCTTGACAGGTCCGATTCCTGTTGAGTTGGGAAACCTGAAGAAGTTAGACACTCTCTTCTTGCAAACAAATCAGCTGAGTGGTTCGATCCCTCCCCAGCTGGGAAACTTGACTGGATTAAAAGCTCTTGATCTATCATTCAACATGCTCACAGGAGGCATCCCTGATGAGTTCTCAGCCCTTCAAGAGCTTACCCTCTTGAACTTGTTCATAAACAAGCTGCATGGAGAAATTCCTCACTTCATTTCTGAGCTACCAAACTTGGAGACTCTCAAGCTTTGGCAGAACAACTTCACTGGAGTGATTCCTTCTAATCTTGGCCAGAATGGCGGTTGGTTGAGCTTGATTTGTCAACAAATAAGCTCACTGGTTTGGTGCCAAAATCTCTGTGCCTTGGAAAGAGGCTGAAAATTTTGATCCTGCTCAAGAACTTTCTGTTTGGATCTTTGCCTGAGGATCTTGGTCAATGCCACACACTCCAAAGAGTCCGTTTGGGTCAGAACTACTTAACCGGGCCATTGCCACATGGGTTTCTCTATTTGCCTGAACTTTTACTTGTGGAGCTTCAGAACAATTATCTTAGTGGTGGCTTACCACAATCAACAAGCAGCACACCCTCCAAACTAGCACAGTTGAACCTATCTAACAACCGCTTCTCAGGGTTTCTTCCAGCCTCAATTTCAAATTTTCCAAACTTGCAAATTCTTCTGCTTAGTGAAAACAGACTCTGTGGAGAAATTCCACCAGTTATAGGGAGTTGAAAAGCATCCTCAAGTTTGATATAAGTGTCAACAACTTTTCAGGTACTATTCCACCCGAGCTAGGTAATTGTGTCTTACTCACCTATTTAGATTTCAGCCAAAACCAGCTATCAGGTCCCATTCCTGTTCAAATTGCTCAAATCCACATATTAAACTATCTCAATGTCTCATGGAACCACCTAAACCAAAGCCTTCCCAAGGAACTTAGGACCATGAAGGGCTTAACTACAGCAGATTTCTCTCACAACAACTTCTCAGGTTCAATACCGGAGGGGGGGCAATTCTCAATCTTTAATTCTACATCCTTTGTGGGTAATCCTCATCTATGTGGTTATGACTCCAAGCCATGCAACCTTTCTTCAACATCTACTCTGGAGTCTCAAGAAAAAAAGAGTGCAAAACATGGGGTGCCTGGGAAGTTCAAGTTCCTTTTTGCATTGGCATTGTTGGGGTGCTCATTGGTGTTTGTAACCTTGGCCATAATCAAAAGTAGAAAGACTAGGAGGCACTCCAATTCATGGAAGTTAACAGCATTCCAGAAGCTGGAGTATGGGAGTGAGGACATCATAAGTTGCATAAAGGAAAGCAATGTCATAGGAAGAGGAGGATCTGGGGTTGTGTACAGAGGAACCATGCCAAATGGAGAGGAAGTGGCAGTGAAGAAGCTCTTAGGAATCAACAAAGGATCTTCTCATGACAATGGCCTCTCTGCAGAGATAAGAACATTAGGGAGAATCAGACATAGGTACATTGTGAGGTTGTTAGCATTTTGCTCAAACAGAGAGACCAATTTGCTTGTCTATGATTACATGCCAAATGGAAGCTTGGGGGAAGTGTTGCATGGGAAAAGAGGTGAGTTTCTCAAGTGGGACACTAGGCTCAAAATAGCTATAGAAGCTGCAAAAGGACTTTGTTATCTGCACCATGATTGTTCCCCTTTGATAATCCATAGAGATGTCAAGTCAAACAACATACTCCTCAACTCTGATTTTGAGGCTCATGTTGCTGATTTTGGGCTTGCCAAGTTCATGCAAGATAATGGTGCATCAGAGTGCATGTCTTCCATTGCTGGTTCCTATGGCTATATTGCTCCAGGTACTTTAAATATTCAACTACATATAATTGGAGAATCATGATTGGTAACTTCAGGTTATATCTTCTGGCTCAGTTCAATTTTCTAGCATCACTAACTTCAAGTTGAAGACATTATTACCTAACACCTAATAAAAAATATTGCATACTATAGTGTCAGCACACATGGTCCGAACAATTTTTACCTGAAGGTGAAAAGTTTGAGCTCTTCTTTTAAACTGAAAATCTTTAGTCTTAAATCTACTTTTGGTTCTCATTAACATGTCATTTTAATTAATAAAAAATATATATAATTACTTGTTTAGTCCTCAAATTACAGTACCATACTGACAGATAAATATGTGACCTTGTAAGAGCTTTTCCCTCCAAAATATTTGGAGGACATAGCTGTTCAGTAAGTATGTTTGGCCAAATGAAATGAGTGAAAATGCTAGCATGCAACAAGAAGAATGATTATAGAGGCTCTTTTTTTCAAGGATAAAATAAAAATTTTCATGTGTTAAATGCACTTGTGATTGATTTTTTGGGTACAGAAATGGTTTTTCCCCTCCGTAGCCACTGTAGCATGTACTTGGTCTTTTTTATGGGACCACAATGTCCAACACCATGTACGTGGATTCCTAGACTGACCAGTAAAGGCTCCACTAACACAGAGGAAATTCTTTTCACTTTTATTTTTCACGCTAACTGGGTGTGTGCTTGCTTTTTTGCATGCCTTGAAACTACAAACCCTTAATCCAGAACAAATCACAGCCCTCCCTTTTTGACCATCTTCATATCAGTGACAGTCACTGAATGCACATTAACCAAATGCATATATTTTACCCCCCACAAAGTTTCAGATCGAGATCTATGATTCACTTTCTCAAAACCCCAGATGAAAAAGAAACCTGAAGAATTTAGGCACAAGACACAAGTTGGTTATCTTTTAGAAATTTCACTTGTTACTTTGGAAAATCAAAACGAAGCTTTTCCCTTTATCTGTAAAATAATGTTGGACTAGTCTTCCTTTAACTTACCCACTTTTTCCTCAATGTTAAATTAATAATTTCATCCTTTTACCTTATACCATTCTATTGCAACATTTAATTCCTAAAACCAGTGACATGGATAATGACCATCTAACATTATTTTATACATGTTTGTGTGAAAATTTAACATCATCATATATGTGTGTGATATCAAGTCTAGTAGGGCTACTTTACTGTTGAAATATTGCATTTTTTTAGTGGTTTTTATTTGTTACAGAATATGCATACACATTGAAAGTGGATGAGAAAAGTGATGTTTACAGCTTTGGAGTGGTGCTGCTAGAGCTCATAACAGGGAGAAGACCAGTGGGAAACTTTGGGGAAGATGGATTAGACATTGTTCAATGGATCATGATGCAAACAAATGGGAACAAAGAGATGGTGATGAAGATCCTTGATGAGAGGCTACATCACATTCCTTTGACTGAAGCAAAGCAGGTGTTTTTTGTGGCAAAGTTGTGTGTTCATGAACACAGTGTGGAAAGACCAACCATGAGAGAAGTGGTTGAAATGCTTGCACAAGCAAAACAACCAAATACATTTCAGATGCAGTGATCTAGAAAGTAAAAGAGAACAACTTCCAAAGAAAAGAATGACTTCTTCCTTGATACATATATCCTTTGTATTGGTTTCCAAACTAGTTTGTTAAATGAAATTTTAATGTTATTTTTCTTTTCCCTTTTACTTTACTGGCATCTCTTCAATGGGTGCAAGAGAGTCACTATAGTTTATATGGTTATGCATGGGAAAGCTAGAATTAATGTTAAACTGTCCATAGCTTGTTAAAAGTTTGTATAATACATAGGGATTTTGTTTGGAATGAGTAAACATTTATATTTTTACTTAATTACAGTTTATTTGTATATATATATTGATATATATATATATATATATATATATATATATATATATATATATATATATATATATGAATAAAGGAATTAAAAATAATGCCTGACAGATTACAGTGCGAATCTCTTTCATGTCAGAGAGTTTCTTTGGAAAGAAATATTTTTTAATTATAACTATTCTAGTGGTGATTTTTTTTTATGCCACTATTTTACAATGGGACATATTTTTCTCAAAGAAAAGATCTTTTATACAAAAGAAAAAAATCTTAAAACTTTTAGAATGTTTTACCAATTTTGTATCATGTTCGTTGAGTCACTAAAATAAATTATCGGCTAATGATTTTTTTTTGGGTTAAATATGTTTTTAGTCCCTAAACTATTGGCCGTTTCTGGTTTTCATCCCTCTTTAAAATAAGATACAATCTGGTCCTCATTCTTTTCAAAACGTTCGTTTTAGTGCTCGAAACTTTGGTTTTAGTCCTCATTTTGTTGACTAAATGAGAACCAAATTTTAACGGTGTTAGTTTTCGAGGACTAAAACGAACGTTTCGAAAAGAATGAGGACCAAATTGTACGAAAGAGGGACGAAAACTAGAAACGACAATAGTTTAGGGACTAAAAACATATTTAACCATTTTTTTTAACAAAAATACTAAAAAGATTTTACATTAAACTAAAAATCATAAATTTTTATAAATAAATAATGTTTTTTTAATTAAATATAAAAATGCAAATATTTTTGTAGATAGCTACTAAACTTTAAGTGTACGTACGTTGTGTTCTGTTTTCCAGCCAAAATCACCTGCTCTCAAGGCAATGAATGAAAATATGAGACATGAGCGATGTGAAGTTTCATAAGCAAATTGGATATAAGGTATTTGGATTGGGAAATAGATGTAGATGGACTTAAAGTGATGGAAAGAAGATTATAGTATTGTTAGGATTAAAGGATTTGAAAAGATAACGAAAAGATTTGAAAGGTAAGTTTCTCATACTTATAAATAAAAAAATGTTTTAATTGATAAAAATAAATAATTACCAATTTTCTCTTATTTAAAAATTTGATTTATATGTTTTTTATATTTCAATTAATTTAAATTAAATGATATAAAATACGTCTGTCAAATTTTATATAATAAATTACTACATTATTTAAATTTAATGAATTATATCCAACTAAAATTAATATAACCTAATTAAACAATATATAAGTATTATATATAACTAATAAATAATTATCACACAAGTATTTACTAAAATCACATATATAAGTAATAAATAATTACCATACAAACCTCCATGATTAACACCGTAACTATTTATTAACTAAAAAATAATAATATATAATTAATAAATATTTTATTAAGAATTAAGTGATATTTATCAACATACAAAATTAAATTAAGTAACAATTTCATTATATTTAACCTCTTAAAAAGTAATAAACAATAAACCACCGGAACTACCACTTCTTCATATAAGATTACCAAGAACCACAGTTTTGGATGTCTTCCACCATGATAATGGTTAAAAATAATGTTATCTGTGATTTAATTTTGACACTAAATACATCTTTTCTGTTTAGAAACTTGTTTGGAATCATGTTTTTCTGTTAAGTTGTGTGAATAAGAGAGTTGAGGTTGAATTTGATGGTTTTATGACTAATTTTCCTTGTTTTGGCAAGAAATGAGATAATATGGAAAACAGAGATGAAGTGTCATGGAGATGGAGCTCAGAAAGGCCTGAAAAAGCACTAGAAGGGAGGAGTGCTCGAAGCTTGGACGCCCTTTCTGGAGGCTTAAGCGCAAAAGAGTGTCGCTCACTGCCTGGACGCCCCTTTTGGGGCGCTTGAGCGTCAGAAGCACGAAGCTTGGGTGCCCCTTTGGAGGCTTAAGCGCATAAGAGTGTCGCTCACTGCCCGTGCACCCCTTTTGGAGCGCTTGAGCACTAGAAGCACGAAGCTTGGGTGCCCCTTTGGAGGCTTAAGTGGGGTGCTTGTGTAACACCCCAAATAATTTAAAGGGTATTACTCATAGTAAAGACTAAATTAATTTGATATCTGATATAAACAATCAAACTTTATTTCAATTCTTCTAAAATACAATTCCAAACTTGCAAACTTTAAACAATATAGTCTTCACCACTTAACATAAATTCGAAATTAAACTTATAAGTCTTACACAACATATTTTTCCAATGCAAATTATTCTTTTTACAAAAATCCCTGAAAGTTTTTCCCGCATCTCTCTCATCATCTCTAAGCTTTTTCAACCGCATCTGCAACATTATCTGCTCACATATAACATGAGTTATATGATCATAGCACAAACAAATAAGGGTAAGCCAACCATATCATACAATCATTAAACTTACTTATAATATAAATGTTTCAATCATGTATTTCTGCAATTTATAAATACCATTATCCCGATGTCATTAATTCATTCATTTTTTTTCTTAACTTCTTCAAAATCATCTTTCTCATTTTCATAAACCTTACAAGTATACCATGCTTACTCACAAAACCTTATGGTTAGACCGCTCTCTGCTTACTTCCTTAAGCCTTACCTGTATACTATGTCTTACTTTCTGAAGTCTTATAGTCAGACCTCTCTTTGCCTGCTTCTATAAAACTTACGAATCATATGTTTATGTCAAAGCCTTATGGTCAATACCACTTTCTGCCTGCTTTCATAAAACTTACGAATCATATGTTTATGTCAAAGCCTTATGGTCAGACCACTTTCTGCCTGCTTTCATAAAACTTACGAATCATATGTTGATGTCAAAGCCTTATGGTCAGACCACTTCTGCCTGCTTTCATAAAACTTACGAATCATATGTTTATGTCAAAGCCTTATGGCCAGACCACTTTCTGCCTGCTTTCATAAACCTCGGGTGTTACTTTGCTCATATCAAGCTCTCATGGTATAAACCGAACATACTACTCCCAGTAGTAAAAATCATTGCATAAGTAATGATTTCTTATATCCACTCCAACATTTCATAAAATCAACAATTCATATCCTCTTATCCACCTAACTCAATCATGTTCATTCTTTAATCATGAATTGACAATAACCCGTTTTGGTGTCAATAAATTAAACATATTGCCTGATATCATACTTCATATTATAAACTCATTTTTCCCACAACGAGTATAACTCAACATATTTTCACCAATCAAAGGTCATAGATCAGCCAAGATACATCAACATATCTTAGGAACTACATACTAAAGTTTGGGCTCAATGTAATGGTAAATGAAATATATATGAAGTTTTTACATGATAACTTAAGAACAAAAAATATAGTGTTCATCATACTTTTCAAAATTTCGAAATTTATTTCTCAACACATAGACTTCTAATTACGAATCTGAACGGTCAAATTATAGTAATATATCTTAGGAATCATATATCAAATTTTCAGGTTGATCTAACGGTCAAATAGAACAGAATTTATATTTTACCGAGAGGACTCAGTAACACAATAACAGGGGTAATTAATTTACTCAAACATGTAGAACTTATTTCTCCAAGTACAGACTCTTAATTAATGATCCGAACGGTCAAAGTGAAGAAATAGGTCTTAGGATTCATATATTAAAATTTTAGCTAAATCCAACGGTAAAAACAATTAAAAGGAATGTTTTACCACAGTAACTCGAAAATAAGAAAAATTATAATCATGAAAACTAAATTTACACAAGTGAATAGATAACTACCATAACCAAAATTTTAACATGTTCATAACTCATATTCATGATCATAATATGTATAAATATCATATGTAAGAAAGGATTAGCTCCCCTACCATCAAAATAATCTTAATATAAAAATTCAGGGAAAACAAGAAGTTGAATCTAGCAGAGCCGGTTAGACAACTTCCCATATTCCAGAAAGACAATAAAAAAAATAGATAACACAATAAAATTTCTGGGAAACAAGAAGTTGAATCTGGCAGAGCCGGTTAGACAACTTCTTATCCTTCCAAAAATACAATATAAATAAATAAGAAATAAAAGGTCTGGGGAAATAAGAAGTTGAATCTGGCAGAGCCGGTTAGACAACTCTCATCCTTCCAAAAATATAATATAAAGAGATAAGAAACAATAAAAGGTCTGGGAAACAAGAAGTTGAATCTGGCAGAGCCGGTTAGACAACTTCTCATCCTTCCAAAATTGCAAAAGGAATAACTAAATGTTCTAAGTAATAATAACGTACAATTAGCATAACAGAATCAATATCACGTTTTACAACCATCAAACTTGGGTCTCATCATAGAAGCATGTTCTCATTCAAAATTCAAGATCATCCAGAAACAAAATACTCCATATTCAAGATTTAGGATTAGACAAAAAGCAAAGTATTGTATACTCAAGATTCAAGAGTGACTTCCCTTACCTGATTCTCGCTCCTTTCTGAATGAAGAGCACTTCTTCAGAAGCTCTCGCTACCTTCTCTACAACTCATATTCTATTCCTAATATCTCCTTATTTTTGACAAAAGTTTTACTCAATTTCACTCTCTCCCCTAAAACTTCATTTCTCACCCCTTTTTATAGTTGAAATTAGGGGTTACTGTAGTAGTACTGTAGCTGCACTACAATTACTGTAGCAGTACTGTAGCTGTACTACAATTACTGTAGCAGTACTATAGCTGTACTACTATTCACTGTAGCGGTACTGTAGCTTGTACTACGTTTTTCCTGTAGCAGTACTGTAGTAACACATGATTCACGAGGTATTTTTACTGTAGCACTGTACATATTTTACTGTAGCACTATACGTATTTTACTGTAGCATTTATACATAAAATTATTTTTTTATTTCAAAAATATCTAGTATCTTAATTACAACAAATTTCAAGGGTCTTACAGCTTGAGCGCCAGTGACACGAGCCTGGGCCTTGTTTCTGTTCTGTCTTCGCTCTATTGAAAAGACCTAACGTCCTAGGTTTTGTATCTTTGGCAGGAGGAGCACAACAACACACTCTTCACCCCTTGGGGGTAGATTTAGGGATGTGACAACTCTCCTATTCTCTTTCTAGGGTTTTTTCTATCTCATTCTTCTCCATTATTCATCTAGTTTCACCATGTTTATGGTGAAATAAATTCTATTTGTTGTTGGAGGATGATGTAACCTTGTGAACTCTCATGTATTTGAATTGATTCTTAATAATATATGCTTTTTTTCATTAATTGTTAGAGTAATTCATATTTGATTATTGCATGCTTTGCGTGATGTATGAATTGCATGAGTGCAGGGATGTTCCTTACAATTCAAGTTCTTGTTGAATTACTCCCAAGAGTAATACTTCTCAGGGATGGGGGTATGAGTCTTGGTCGTCTTAAGCTCTTGATCTTCATAATTAATTACTAATAATGCTAGGAATTGTATGAACTGGTAATTAAGGACAAACTTATTTCGCCGAGGGATCGAGTTTAAGTGATTTAGTGATTGACATTAATATTAATGCATAAAGAAGAATTCTTACATACATGAGAGGGAACTTGGTGAAATCTAACCCCAACAACATACTCATCTCATATTAAAAACAACATTCGTTCATCACTGTGCTATTCTGCTATTGATCAAACTGCATTCATATTTAATTTTCTATTTTTGCATTTGAAACCAATGATCTTGTTTTCTTTAAGTCTTAATTAATCAAGTTATCACACGATTGTCTAGTGCCGAGAGTCCTTTGAGATACGATACTTGGTCTTACCATTTTATATTACTTGTGCGATTCGGTACACTTATCGATTCATCAACAAATTTTTGGCGTCGTTGCCGGGGATCAAAATGTTGTTAACACACCACACACGAAGAAAAAAGAAATAATATATTAAACATTTCATAAACAATAAAACTACGATATAATAAACAATAAAAAGAATATATATATATATAGAAAACAAAAAAAAAGCTCAGTTTCAGCTCGAGAAGACTCATAAGCTCAACAAGCTCAGTTTAGCTTCATAAGCAAGCTTGACAAACAAGCTTGACAAGCTCAGTTTTAGCTTGACAAGCTTGATTTCAATGATAATTTAATTAAATACATAGAAACAATTCTCTCGCAAACATAATCGATTCTATGATTCCATGTGAAAGAATATAATCGATTCCGCTACATGTTTTGAGAAAATGGGATCAATTCAATCTCATGTTTATTTCATCAAATACATAGAATCGATTTGCGTGCAACCATAATCGATTCTATCATACCAATGAATAAATAAACTATATTTTGTCATACCTAATGAACAAACAAAATCGATTCCATTTTATTTCATGACTAGATCATCACATTCACAATAATCTACGTCATCTTCCTTGACACGAAATCAATTCAACCAAATACAATCAATTCCAAGGGTTTGGAATTTCTTCCATACAATTCCAGAATTTATTCCACTAGCACCCACAATGTGTATGAACTTATAAATGGGAAATAATAGATTCTGGAAAGTTTTCTCACCTAAAGAACCTTGTGTGTGGACTGAACTGAGAACACTACACCTTTGTTACCAATGAGGAGCATTGGTCTCTTGATGATGTTACAAAGTGAAAAATATGAAGACCCTTGTTGTATTCAGTTTAAAAACATTCCTGTAGAATAAAATGTTAAAATTGGAAGGCGGAGAGAGGTTGAGCCGAACGGTGGACAATAGTGAGAGAGAAGAAGAAGAAGGGCACTGAACGGTGGAAAGTTGTGAGAGAGAAGAAGGGAGCCGAATGATGGAAGGCGGTGAGGAAGGAGGTGAAGAACTAGAGCCGATCGTTTGAAGAGTTAATATCGTAACTGTTCCAAGTCTCGCATATAATCGATTATCACTTACAATAATCGATTATCATTGGCAGTTGTAATACGTCTCTTCAGTTTCAGACCAGTAGGCTATATATACTTTTGTCAAACTCTTTGGAGGATTAATCTATGCCATTAGAGAATACAGTTTGTTTGAGGAAGTTCTCAAGTGATAGTGTTTACTCTTGTCAAGTCTTGTGAATAGGAGAAACTCGCGCTTTGTGTGTCAAAGGTCGGAGTGATTCTCTTCAAGTTAGCAGAGTTGTCTCTTCCGGTTCGTTTTTGAAGGAATGTTCTTCTGTTCGTTTGTCGAACAAAAGGTTTTTGCTATTTTTAATTTCTATTCATCCTATGGTAATTGGTAAACTGATTTTAGTGAAACAGTTAATCACTCTTTATAGTGATTAACAACTTGACGTAAAATCTGTTGATTCGAACCTTGATAACAACTTCACTTCCATTAGCTTTGATACAACCTTCTAAAATAAAGTTTTCGAAAGAGGACATCTATTTTATTGGAGACCTCCCTTCTTTTAATGACTTTACTAATATTGTGGTAGTGGATTGACTGAGGGCGACTGAAGGGCTTGTGAAGCCTAAAACAAACTTAAAATGAGTTCTTTTAGTTAATTTTTTTGAGCTCTTTTAATACAAAATTATCTATTAAATTGTTATAATTAATTTCATTTAACTTTCACACTATTTTACCATCCTAACCTGTGTTAATTGCTTATTTAATTAAATATTTCATCTCCATGATTCACAAGTTAATAGTTTCACAATTCAATCTAAACAAAAATTCAAGCTCTCATCAAAATATATGCATTAAAACTCTCTAAACCCATACATGAAAAGTAAAAAAACAAAACAAAACCGAACAAAAGATACCTTTTTAATCCTAATACAAATTGAACAAATAGAATAAAAACGGCATCAATATAAATACAAAGAAAAACATATAATTAAAAATAAGAATAAAAATATTGCTAAAATCTCAATAAAAGATCTCTAGAAAAAGCAAGGAGAGACAATGAATGAAATCAGTAAATGAGAAGTCACATAAAAATAAAAGAAAAAAATAAAAACTGATTTCAAGATAATACGATAACTAATAATTCTTTTATTTTCTAATCCAAATTATAATTTATTGAATTTTTTTCAACTCATTAAATATAATTTCTAATAGAAATAAAATTAATAGTGATAATAATTTAATTAAATTTTAGTCTCATCAAATATAAATTTATATTTAATAAGGTATATTATATACTAAAAAAAATTGAAGTTTTTTTTTCTAATATAATTTTATAATTAATTTAATAGAAAAATATAATCTTAAAATTTTTTTAGGCTTTAACTTTTGGAGACCTACATCGAGTGTGTTTTCTATATAAAAATAGTATTATAGGCAAGTGGTGGAACTATTAATAATGCTTGAAAATGTATTCGAGATGTTTGAGCCATGGCAATACTAAGAATTGAATTCACTTGCTTTATAATAATTGTTACCACAACACTCTTCGTATGAAACCATTTTAAGGCTATTATTGGATAGTCTACGTCACCTTCTCAATTCTTAGAGTACGATTTATTTATCTATTGAACAACTACGTTATGCAAATTGGTTTCAAAATAAAATTTGACCTTGTATTATGACCGATTATTATTTATTGAAATTTACATTTTACAAAAATTAGTAAATCGTTATGGCCTTATTGAGTTTCTGATATGAAGAACTGCGGAGTATTAACATCCAAAGATGAATATTTACAGAGTATCGGAGCAGAAATGTAGATGAAAATTTCAATTTTCGACATGCAACCTTTGCTCATAGCAATGAAATAATAATAAAATAAAGAGTAATGAAAGGAGTGTAAACCTGTATCTATATAGCTACTAAATTCAGAAAATGAGTTATATATTTTCGTAATTTAAAATTTCAAGTCATATAATGCTTTGAATTTTAATTTAAACATTGGTGACCCTCACTAAATACCATGAAAAATATTTATAATTTTATTACTATAAAAATATATTTCTTTAGAATGAAAAATATAATAAGTTTATAATATAAAATGTGAAAGTTAAATAAGAAATTTTAGTAGCTTAATTGGTAGAAAATTTTGGTGATGATTCAAACTCTTTTTTACCTTTTTGTAAAAAAAAAAAACGAAAAAGTAAAATAAAATTTAAAATATTGATAATAGAGAAAGCATTCAGATTTGAAGGCATTATTGAGGAATCCATTATTAATCCATTATGTAAGTGGTGATTAAGAAATTAATATAATAAAATAATATTAAAATAATAAATAATATTAAAAAATTGATGAATAGTAAAATTTTTGGACTATAAATAGCCATGAGGGGGAGGCTATTTTGCACAAAGAGAAGAAGAATCAAGTGAGAAAACCTTGAGAAATAGAGTTAAGAAGAAATTTTTAGTTGCAAGAAAGTAGAGGCTCTAGAGGATTTTTCGGAAAACAAATTCGAGCAAGAGAATTCTAGAATAGAGGTAAGGGGAGCTAACCTTTCTAAGCTTTTATATTATGATTTAATATTGTTTTATTACTATTCATGTCTTGAAATTCTGTGTGAATACTGTTAATGCTTACTGTATATTTATTTATATTGAATTTGTGTTAATATTATATGCTGTTATTTTGAATGTGGAAATAAGAAATTTGTTAAAACTAGTTGAGGAACACTTTGGCTAAGGAAAGATTTGGTACTTAAGTTGTCCATTGTGACGCACCTCTCTTTCCTGGAAGTCTACTCGACAAGTTTTTAACTTAAATCTTGTTGAACAGATTATGTACTGTTAAACTATTGGGCAATCAGAGTCTAGAACACCATAGGACAGTTTGGATGACTTAGATAAATAAATGGTGACTTATTGAGAGTACTTTATTGGTAGGATAGAGGAACCTTAAAAACTTGAGTTGCACATCCTGATCATAGAGCAGCCTGGTCTAATCAGTCAGTTGTGACTAGTCATATGTGCTGGCGTCGAAGATGAGTTTGATGCGTTCAGACATTGGGTTCTTCTCAGATGACCAATTGGGCAAGTTGGGCTAGTCTAGATGAGTAAATTAGAACTCGTTAGGGTTAGAAAACTGAGTAAAGTCATTAGCAACAAGGTATAATTGAAATTGGGTCCTTAGTTTAATAACATTAGAGTTTTAATGAAAAGTTTGGTAGTGATCACTTTAGAATCATGTTAATGTCACTTTAGGAGCGCCTATACAAGTTTAACTAGGTATGAAATATGAGTTAGGGGCATTATAAGTTGGAAGAAAGGTCTAGAAGTGGTAAGGAATGGTTGAGTAGATAATTTGCAGAAATTCCGTTCTACTGATTATGCAGAGTCGCTATGTGAGTTGTCTCGCATAGAGAGACCCTGTAGAGGGTGCTCTCTGTCTGGGTTCTCGCATAGACCTGGTGCGCTATGCGAGAGGTTTGAAGTTGATGTATGCTGCGACTTAATTCGCTATGCGAATTAAGGTGTGCGCTGTGCGAGATCCTCTTGTCTCGCCTTTCGAATAGGATGCGCTGTGCGACTCCTATTGGGTCAAGTCTCTTCTTTTGATGTCTTTGATTGGATCAATTGCTTGGAATGCATAGTATAATGTGATTTATGTGGAAAGTATGGGAATGTATGAGATATGTTGGATTCACTGTGATAATATGATGGTATTGGTTATTCATGTCTTGGGTTAAGTTTCAAAGTGACAGTATGGTTCATGGACGTAATTCCATGATCCTCAAGGAGAGGATACATGGTGGTGATCTGGTGGTGTGTGGAATGATTCGCATGGTAGCTCAGTCTTGGGGGTTTTCCGATGCTCCAATGGTCTTTCATTCTCAAGTAGAGAGGATTGATCCATGTGGTGAGGAGTAGTAGGAGGACCTAGTCTTGGGTGCTTCCAGTATGGCCCAAGGTGAGTGATAACGGACTAACCTCATGAGTGTGGTAGGGTGGGGAACCCAAGTTTCATAAGCCACCGTGAGTGCATAACCCGCCATAGCTCGGTAATCATTCTAGTCCGGACGAGTCGGTTTATAAAGTAACAAGTCTTGTGAGGTCATTTTACCATGTTTGAGTGATTTTTGCATGTCGTGTGAGGTTGAATAACATGCTTTTTATGTCTAGCTCACCCTTGCTTGTTTGTGTTGCTTGTGTATGATTCTTTTGCGATGATCACCCACTTGGGTGGGAGTAGATGGCGAGGAGGATACTTTGGAAACAGCTCTTGATGGAGACGGCAGTGCTACAGCTTAGATTTGCTAGCTTTTATTTGCTAGCTTTGAAGAACTTTTGTGCATTTAAAGTTTTAAATTCTCTGTAATTTCCAGGAAAAAACTCTAATACTCTAGTTGTCAATTCCACACTATTCTAAGGATGACTGTAATCCTTAATTACTCTTGACTGCTTTCCTATATTATGTAATGATGATGTCTTTATTATATATGCTTTCTATATATAATTGGGATGTCACAAGTATAATAGTAAAATGACGAATATTTTCCCACTAAATATTTGTTAGACCAAATTTTTATATAAAAAATTTTAAGAGACAAAGATATGAAAAAAATGGATGAATTTCTTGATAAGTTAAAATTAACATATACATGACTTTAAAATTAAAAAAAAGCAATTAAAAATTATATGAGAACTTAAGCAAATTAGATCTACCTAAGTAATTTTAATTTATAGATAAGTCCATTTCCATTTTTTATGGAAAAATTCTCCAACAGCAAGATAATTCATTATAAATGATCATATTTAAAAAAATAAAATTTATTATACCATTATAATATTACTAAAATAAACATTACATATATGATAGAATAAGAATTATAAATTTTTAATGAAAAAAATTTTTCAGTTAGAAAACAAAAGAAACTATCTATACTGCTGCTTCACTTCCGATCTCATGTTGAGACAACTGAAACAATGTCTTCCCTAAGCTCATACCATTCAAAGTGACCATTGTAAAGAAGAAAACACACACAGACAAACAACACAAAAACAAATGTAAACTAGAGTAAACAACAACATCCTAAAACAATTACTAAATCAATCATGAAATATAATTTCAATACAAGAAATCACATATACTACACATTTAACTATCAATAGACTTGACTCATCCGGATATAGTATGAATGTCAAAATATTGGTAGTCTGTGCACTTGTAATGGTAATATTGTTGGCTGAAACCAAGCTACCATACAAGGTTAGTCCTTTTCGGTTGCCTAGGGCCATGATCAAAGCCTATAGACAAAAACCTCTCCCTACTTGAGAATGAATGATCATTAGAGTGTCGGAATAGACACCAGTCCGAAGCTCCATACATTCATACAACCACAACACAAGCACAACCATGTAACCTCTCCACGAGTCATGGAATTACATCGAACAACCATTCACTTCATTCATAAACTTTTCATCACAACATTCATATGCATCATTTCCATTTACATGTAAATCATATACAAATCCATTCATTTTACATTCACTAACATCATATAAAATCACTAATTATAATTCAAAGAACCATAATCAACCAAACAAGTCATTAGAAGTCACAAATAATACAATTTTCTTTAAGGTATCTTAATACCCACATTTAAGTAAGGAAAATGGCTTGGAAACCCTCACCAACAGCTTCAGAAGGGTCCAAAACAACCTAAAGAACGTCCAAAACTGATACTTGAAACCCTGAATTGGTATTTCCAAAACCTGAAAAAGAAACAAAAACTGGTGCAATAACACTCAACCCTCAGAAGCTACCCAACCACTGAAATGGTGGCGCTCAGTGTTAGAAAACCGGTGCTCAACGCGGGCACCCCTTGAGTGGTGGCGCTCAACGCCAGAAAAATACCCCCAGCGCAGTTGACAACACATTGTTTTCATGGACTTTGATGCACTTGAAACTTGTTCTAATGATAAAATGAAATCCTTATACACTAGAATTGATGAAAAATCATATTTAGAATTAAAAAAAGTAACAATTTGATCATTAGACCCGAAATTAGGTGCATTAAGTCCATTTGATAACTCCAAAAGTACCTAAACTCAAAACAACACTTTCTAATCCCTAAATCAGTTTACCAACTTCATAACCAAGTCTAATTACGCTTGTTAACACCCTTTAACACCTCAATTTCCTTCCAAATTTGCTGTTTCAAAATCTCACCATACAAAACCTCATTTTTTAACCAAAAACACTTAATTACTCATCCTAAAAACAACATTAACCATTCTACACTTTTTTTTTCATTGATAGCTTAGACAAGTCCTAATAAGTCTTCTAATACACTTTCAACTGTCAAATGCAGTCTCCACTGCTTATTTTAAATTCTCACTAGTCGAAACCTCCTTTTTATACTAAATATACCTCAAACTGCAACAATAATCCCCTTACATGTTTCATACCAGATTTCATTCAATTTAACAATGCTAACAAGTCTAAAATAACCTCATAACAACATTGAAACAATTCCTTCATCACTCCAACACCTACTTTTAAAATTCACCCATCAAAACTCCTATTTTATCCTTAAAACCTAAGCAAAAGAACACTTCTTTAAACCAATCACTTTGCATTCAGTTCCAAACATTAGAATAACTTCATTACACATAATCAATACAATTTTAAACATCACAAATATACAATTCTAACATACCAACAAAACATCTTCAAATCATCAACTACATATAATCTTTATATACCCAAACATATGAATTTCTCCAAATCTAACTACTATAAATAAAGATACAAATTCTTATAATATAATCACAAACTAAAACAAAAATTCTAGCTTCCTTTACCTTAGAAAACTTCTACAGCTCTAAAAACCCCAATCGTTGCTTTTACCGCAAGAAATTCCTAGAAAAGCCTACAAATCACTAATTGGTGATTGGAGACAAACTTTAGAACCTCGATTGAACCAAGAATCAAGGGGAAAACACTTTTGACACATGGAAAACAAATTTCCTTGCACGATCAAGAAAGGACAAATATGATAGAAACTTACTTGCTCTATGAGAGAAAGTGATCAGCTAGAAATATAGACCTCGTCACCGTGATTGATTTGACACATCCTGATCGTCAAAGAAACGACTCAGGAGTTAGAACTCTTAGAGAGAAGGTTGAAAACTCCACATAAATGGTTTCTAAAGTACAATTTAAAATAATGAAACTCGAATATAATAAAACCATTTAATATTAAAATAATCGAGTTTCACCATTTTTAAACTACCACTTTTAAAATATCATTTACATTACTAAATGCTTAAGTGCCATAAAAATCTAAAATCATGTATATATATTATTACATGGATTTTTACTCACAATAATATAACCAAAAAAAAGTAATTTTATTTTAATGGAGACATTCTAAATATCAAATGGTTTTTTATACTATAGACGGATTTTAATATTTTAAAATATTTTATTTATTTTTTAAATATTAAAATAAGTGTATTTTAAAGTTATAATGGACAATACAAAATGTCATAAGAGAATTATATCAGAATTTAGACTTTATGAAATGAGTAATAATTTTTCATACATAAAAGTAAAAGTATAAAAGTAAAAGTTGATTGAATACAAATCGAAGAAATGGTGATGAATGGTATAGTAGAAAAGTTGTTGAGATATTTTTGGTGCCTAAGACCTAAAAGATATAGAATTAGCAGTTTGAGAAAGGGAGGAAGTGAAAGTAGCAGAAACCGAAACCGAAGGTAGCAATGAAAGGAAAGAAAGAAAAGACGAAGAAAACGTGAAAAGAACAGAGTGATAGGGAAAAAGGTCTTACGTGGAAACTTTGGAAGAACGAAAGCGATAGCTACCACTCTCATTTCCCACAACTCAGCTGTGGCTCACATTGTTTTATCTCTTTATCTTTCATCCTCCTTTCTTAGCCTCAACCTTCATCATTCTCATATTCTATGCTTTAGTTACCTATCAACTTCATTTCACATTCTTGCTTATTCTAATTTCATATTAAAATTCAAAGAGTAAATATATATTTCACTGTAAATTTTAACATAAGGGTAAGCATGCATCCAACTTATTGATATCAGAATTACTAAACTTTTAGTATTTTACTTCACTTAATATCTTAAAAGACTTCTTTCTACAGTATATAGTTAGACATATTACTATATCAAAACTATTCAAAATCAGAAAAGTGGTTTTTTTCTTCTCTTATATAAAAGACTATTAGATATCATGATTTATTTTTGGTATAAAATATGTGTGTTTGCATGTATTGTTTATTCTTATTTTGACTGTTAGAGATTTGAAAATGTTGTGAATAATCTGCAGAGTTGATTTGAATCCAAATAAATTAAGCAATAAGATCCTTGACTTATATATTTAGATAGGTATTATCCATCAAATGACACCGGTTCCATTTATTGGAACCTCTGATATTGTTTAAAAGCAAAGCAAAACTATTTCCATACTGATATCGTGTGAGATTGGTTGTCTTACAAATATATATTATGTGAATGATGATAATGATAAAAATTAGAAGGCAATGGAGGTGCAAGAAACTTGGAATATGGATAACCTTTTGGCTTTTAGAGATGAAGCTAAATTGTTGATATGATGTGCCATTTCACAGCCAAAACTGAGAGGTTCCCTCTTCAGCCATTCTCAGCCTCAAGGTTCAAAGTTTCTCCCTCTTATCTTCTACCTGTGACATGGCCTGGCCCCACCTTAGCATTTCATTGGTTCACCATAGCTCTTCATCATAAAAATTCAATTTTCCCATTTATACTTTTATATAATAAGGTTCTAACAACACCAGACACACCTCCTGCTTGCTTCTGCCACATTCCTCAAAAACTCTGTAAAGCTCCTCCTTCCCACCTATACTCACTTCTTCTCATTCTTTTTTCATATACATATATATTATGTTGTGTGTGTGTGTTTAGTTGGCTCTTTCCATTGGATTTTGGTAAGAATGATTTCAAACTCATGCTCTGTGTTATTATCTTTACTGTAAAATTGGCTTGGAAGTGGAAAAATCAAGTGGGGTGATCGGTAATCACAGTTTTCTTCATGTTTTAATTTAGTTACTGGTGTGCAAGTTTCAACTCAAAGCAGGTCTTTCCTCTTGTTCTGTCCACCAATATATTCTGCTGTGTTTTCTTCATTATACAGTGTGTTTTGTTATAATCTTGTTCTCAATGAATTTTCTGAAAGCAGGATTCAGTTGTGCATCAGTTCTAATATTTTAAGATGATGATTTCAGTTTTTCTTATTAATTGCAGAAAAGGTGTCTAAAAGATAGACACAGAAAGCATATTTTGAATGATAAATGTAAAAGCACAACAAAGCTGTTGATGAAACAGGATACTTTTTATTATTTTTTTCTTATATTATGGTGCTGTTAAAGGTCATCCATACAGTTACATAATGATAAGAATTAAACAGTTTCTGTTCTCTCCTTGAAATCAACTTTGTGTAACTTAACTTCTGAACTAGGTTATTTTAGCAGTTAAACATGAATTTCCTGTGTTATTAGTTGGAAAACTCATTAAGGTTCGTGTTTCTGTCACAAATCTCCTCAAGTAAGGAACAATAAAACAGTAAATAGCAGTGCATGCACAAAGTTTATGATAAAAGATTCAGAAGGTGGTTAAAGCTGACTTTTTGATGGATTTTGTTTAGGGGACTCTTTGTGGGAAAATCCAAAAGAAGTGGTTGAAATTTGAAGCAAGAGAAGATGGACTATTTCAATGCACCAGGAAGAAACCACCTCTTTGTTCCAGGGCCAGTTAACATCCCTGACCAGATCATTAGGGCCATGAACAGAAACAATGAGGACTACCGCTCGCCAGCTATTCCTGCTCTCACAAAAACTCTGCTTGAGGATGTCAAGAAGATTTTCAAGACCACTACTGGAACCCCATTTCTCATCCCTACAACTGGTATGCATAAACAAGCCACACTGATCTTAGTGTTGTTATGTCTATACTTTTTTAGTTTCATAAACTCAAGGTATAAGTGACTTTTTACTTCAGTCCTTAACATTTTCTGTGTATGCTGAAAATTAATGAAGAATCTATCTTGTATGCTTTGAAAATGTTAAGGATGAAGTGCATGTTTTTCATATCAGGGATTATGTTCTAAATAACAAAAATTTAAGGGTGTGTTTTGCAATTTTCATAAAATCAATTAGGGTGTATTATCTTAATGATGAGGATGATACTAACTTTAATGGTTATACTTTTAGGTTAAATTAACCAGAGCAAGTCCTTGAACTATTTGAAAATTTTAATTAGCTTAGCAGGCTCAAAAGTATAATTAGATCTTTGATATAGTAATATTCCTTTCAGTTGAGTCCCTGGATTAAAATCACCACAAATTGTCATTTTTTATCACAAACCAATTTCAGAGATCTAACACAAAATTCTTACAAAATCAAGGACCCAGTTATAGTTTTTTATATTAGATTTGAAAGTTTACATTATTTATTCATGAAAATAATGGCAAGACTCCTATACAGTAATCTAGAATAATGATTGTTCTTTTTCTTTTATATCTTTACTGTTCTTGTGTATGGGTGTTTGGGAGATGATTACAAGCATAGAGAGTAAGGTGGTTTAAGAACAGTTAGTTTGTTATTCACATGGTTATAGTTTACTAGTTCTCTTGTTATTGAGTAATGGTTTTGGATATGGTTCAGGTACTGGTGCTTGGGAGAGTGCTCTCACAAACACACTGTCTCCTGGGGATAGAATTGTATCATTCCTGATTGGTCAATTCAGCTTGCTTTGGATTGATCAGCAGCAACGTCTGAATTTCAATGTTGATGTTGTGGAAAGTGAATGGGGCCAGGGTGCTAAGCTTGATGTTCTGGAATCAAAGATTGCTTCAGACACTGCACACACTATAAAGGCAATTTGCATTGTCCACAATGAGACAGCAACTGGGGTCACCAACAACTTGGCCAAAGTGAGACAAATTCTCGGTGAGTGTTTCATCTAATGGACTTAAATCATAACTTTTTCTCATTTAATATCCACATCTGTACCATTTTATTCTCTATACACTGAAAGACCCAAAATCATCATTGTAGACTAGTTTCTCCCTAAGTACTTTGAAAGGGAAAAATAAGAAGATAAAAATGAAATAGCTCAATCCACAATATGTCAGAATTCTAAAATATTAGCTTTTTCATTCTTTTTTTTCTCCTTGAAGTGTTTATCTGGAGATGTTCATCCAAACAGGTCATTTGTCTTTGGTCTTTGATGTTCAAAGATATTAATGTTCATGACTGCTCTTGGTTCCATTGAGAACATATTTTTGGTTGGCAGTTTTAGCTGTTTGTTTTCTTTTGTCCTATAACATCTATTATACTTTTGAAGGACTACTTAGTTTAGTATTTTGTCTAAACACATAACTGCTCTGTACTTACTGAATCACGCATATAACTGCCAAACTGTTTATCTCCAAGTAATAATCATAGTGAGACATGTTGCATAGGTTATTAGCATTTAACTTGACTCCGTTGATCTTGATGGGTTATGTTATAGAAGACGGTATTGATTGGGAGATATTTATATATATGTAGATGACATGAGTTTAACCCATATATATAAGGAATCAATACCACTTTTAATCTAAGACCTTAAGACAATAAGTTCATGGATTTTTCATCTAGTGTTTAATTTTGTCTTTTTTATCCAACGTGAAACTGTGAGTCACACTTGGATTAATCCCAACCGATCTAAGTATGCATCTGAAACTTTACCAAATTATTCACATGCAACACCACTGGTGAACTCAAATGATATGTTGACATAAATTCTGTCGTTCTTTGATGAAAATGTGTTCCTAGTACCTCTTCCAGGTCTGCAAATGTATCAAACATTTGCATTAACCAGCTGTTGGATTTTTAATGTTGTTTTTTCCTTCATGAAAAGATTCTGACGTTGTTTCTTTGGACACTCAGATTCCTACAGGCACCCAGCACTCTTCATTGTTGATGGAGTGTCTTCCATTTGTGCACTTGATTTCCGCATGGATGAATGGGGAGTAGATGTGGCCATAACTGGCTCTCAGAAAGCCCTTTCCCTTCCCACTGGGATAGGAATTGTGGTTGCAGGACCTAAAGCTATTGAGGCCTCAAAAACTGCCAAGTCACTCAGAGTTTTCTTTGACTGGAAAGACTACCTGAAATTCTACCAGTTAGGAACCTATTGGCCATACACTCCTTCCATACATTTGCTGTATGGTCTGAGAGCTGCTCTTGATCTGGTTTTTGAAGAAGGACTTGAAAATGTGATTGCAAGGCACAATCGTTTAGGCACAGCAACCAGGTAAGCCATGATGGTATGCTAGTCCAAAAATGGTTACAATGAAATTCAATGTATGTGTTGGTTTATGATTGAATGATATCAGTGTTTACTTGAAAAGGTTACTGGTTTTGACAAATGATCAAAGGTTTATCTAAGTAGACAATGGTTTTGGCTTTAGGTTATGTGTATAAGATAATGCATGTGAATGCAGACTTGCTGTAGAGGCATGGGGTTTGAAGAATTGCACCCAAAAGGAAGAGTGGCACAGTGACACAGTGACTGCTGTTGTTGTTCCTTCTTACATTGATAGTGCTGAAATAGTTAGAAGGGCATGGAAGAGATACAATTTGAGCTTAGGTCTTGGACTGAACAAAGTTGCTGGGAAGGTTTTCAGAATTGGGCATCTTGGCTACTTGAATGAGGTAATGTTGATTCCCAAAATAATTCTCAAGTCAAATGAAAAGTAATCTTTGAATAATCAATATACTTATTTACAAAATTTCATTTGTTAACTACTCTAAATCAGTATTTAAAGGCTCATGTTAAAAAATATCATAAGTCTTTTCTTTTTCTTGATCTTGATTGTTGGATGTATTACATACAATATTGCCATCCTAGCTTTGAAGAACTTTCTGTCCAACTTCAATCGTTCAAGCTTCAAAACTGTGATAGGGATAGTGCATAAGGAAACAACATCAATATATTTATAGTTTTTTTTTAATATGGTGTTAACTTTTTCATATATACTCAACGTGAAACTTAGAATTACTTAAATTTTGAATTGTTTGAGATACCAAAACTCTTTGGTAATGTCTAACATGATTTATTAAAATAAGAAAAAACATGTTTGCAATACTCTTAGTTCCAAGTTGCCAACATTTTTATTTGTTAATTGTTGTAATATTTTTTCAGTTGCAACTGTTGGGATGTCTAGCTGGTGTGGAGATGATACTCCAAGATGTGGGTTACCCTGTAAAGCTTGGAACTGGAGTTGCTGCTGCCAGTGCATACTTTAAGAATACCATTCCTCTCATCCCTTCAAGGATTTGAGTTACAACCCATTTCTCTTCTCTTCACTTCCTTTTCTGCTCTTTCAAAAATTCTGTAAAATATATCACATTATTATCCTCTTTTACACTCCTTTCAACGTCAACATACTCTCTACTTTCAACTTTAATCTATTGTTTCTTTCATTCTCTTGTATATCACAAATAATTGCATCTTCTCACCTTATTTCTCACTCTCTAATGCACATTAAATTCATCACAAACTCTTCTTTTGAAAAAAATAGAGTGCATGTTCTATTAATAGTCTAAGTAAAATGTTAATCGGCATGACTGATTAGTGAGTTTTGTAATATTTTATTAAAACTTACACTATGACTTCTAGTTAATTGACACTGTATAGAATTTATTATGTAAAAGAAGTACGAAATTCAAATTCAAATATTAAACATTTGGACCGCGACAACGCAAATTTGATAACATTTTGACAATGACACGTGTCAGCGTTGTAGTGGACCATTTTGAATTTTTTTTTAAGAAATCTGATTTGAAAAAGGGATAAGGGTTTCAGATTTCATTATTCCGAAAGCACCCTTCTTCGCTCAACACTCTCTCTCCTCTCTCAATTTTAGGGTTTTCATGAGTTTCATTTGAACATTTCTCTCTCGACGTTCAACAATCTCTCTCAACGCTCAACAATCTTCGTCGTCGCTGGCCCCATTCGAAGTCTCTCTTTCTCTGTCGAGTTTGTGATTTCGACGATCTACGTTCATTGATCTTCGTCATTGGTTTCTTCAAAGTGTCTCCTTCGGTGTCGATTGTGTCGAAGTTCTGAGCTTTTTTTTGTGCAATGGGTTCGTCCACTGACATAGGTTCTTCAAACAAGGTACGTACTTTTTTCCTCTTCCGTATTCGTATTTTGGGGTTGGGCTTTTGCTTTTGGTTTTTGTTGATCATTTTGGTGGTTATTTGTAACCAAAAATATATATTTTTTCTGCAGTTTGTTCGTCATTCATTGGGAGGTGAGGTCCTGCACCATTGACATAGGATAGATGCACTTGTAATCGATTACTGGGACCATGTAATCGCTTACAAGGGAAAAATTCTCCTTTTGTACTGAAAGTTGACAAGAACTACCCAGGCCTGACTTAAGCACTCCCTAGGGTTATTTTGGAGTCCTTTTGACTGTGTTTTGAATGTTTTCTAGATGGATCATTATTGAAATACTTCAAGCTGGAATACTTCAATATTAAACAAATAAAAAAGGAATAATGAAGGGTATTGAGTAATGAAAAATTATAACAATATTAAAAACCACATACATTAATAGGAAAACGTATCAACAATTCATCAAACCACAAGCTTTGAAATTAAAAAGTACATAACAGTTCATCATAAATTGGTGCACTAAACAACTCATGACCATTAAACTCACTCAACCATCTAAAATAACAAACATGAAACAATACCTTGAAATGAAACTCATTTATGAAGCTTAGAAAAACGTTATTTTGGGGAAATTAATTTCACCTAGTACAGTGGTCTAAAAATTAGGAGTTAGCAGTCATTCAAAAGTTCTTTGAGTCTAGATTCCAACAAAACAAAAATCAAGTCATTTGGAGTTCGGTGGAGAAAGTTAAGAACAAAACAAGTAGCAAAGGTCAGAAAAACAGAGTTGGGGAGTGTTGTTCATCCAGGTGGGGAGTGTTGTTCATCTAGGTGGGGAGTACAGTTTAAGTTTCTATAAAAATGACCATTTTTCCTCTGGTGTAATCGATTACCAGAGGAAAAAGGGTCATTTGTACAGAAACTTCAGCTGTACTCCCCACCTGGATGAACACTACTCCCCATGCTCTATTTTTGTTGAATTTTTCATTTTTTGAGATGGGTGAGTGAGTTCAATGTTATTGGGTGTGCTTCCTACACCAATAATGAGGTTAGGTCATTGATTTTCGTAAAAAAAATGTCGATTTAGGTGGTTTTCTCCAACTGAGGTAAGGTGCATGACCATTGTTGTAACACCCCTTCTCGGAGTCTCATAGGAAAATTTTTCATTTTATTAATTAAGAAATATGTCATCTAATGTTGTTACAATCCACAAATTTTAAAAGGCATTTTCAATAAATAATACATCTGTCAACAAGAGAGAAAGATATACGTATAAGATAACATGCTGTCAACTTTGACCTTTGCTGACTATTTTAATCATAACGTTTTCCACAGACCTCCAAATGATGTGATTCTTTTTTTATTAGAAAATAGACTCAAAACTCTTTTCAATGAATACTAATTTATAATTTTTGGATATCTTAGTAGGTGCAGTTAATTCCATAAAGTTAACGTTTTATATATTTCTACCACCTCTGACCTTTGCTGGTTGTTTTGCTCATAACTTTCTCCACCGAACTCCAAATGAGTTGATTCTTATTTTGTTGGAATTTAGACCCAAGGATCTTTCAAATGATTACTAACTCATAATTTTTAGACCACTTTAGTAGATGCAGTTAATTTCCCAAAAACAACGTTTTTCTAAGCTTCCCAAACGAGTTTACTTTCAAGTAATTGTCTCATGTTTCGTATATTATTCTAATTCATTTTATTTGTTTATAAAATTTCCACAATTCAAGGTAAAATAGGAGTATAATTAAGGTGTGATGTGATTCTACTAGCACAAGCCAAACACTTATATGGACTTCACCTACATTGGTTTAAACACCTATATGAACTACTTTGTCCATAATTGGGTGGGGTAAATTGTGTTTTGATGCACTTGACACCATCAATGATTAGCAACATGAGACATCCATGCAAAAACTGGAAAAAATCACCCATAAGGACATAAAAATGACCCTGGGGAGTAGTGTTCATCTAGCTGGGGAGTACAGTTGAAGTTTCTATACAAATGACCATTTTTCCTCTGGTAATCGATTACAGGGGTCTTGTAATCGATTACCAGAGAAAAAATGGTCATTTGTACAGAAACTTCAACTGTACTCCCCAGCTAGATGAACGCTACTCCCGCTAGTGGGTATTGCTCTTGTTTGTGACTTTTTGCATTTCTTGTGAATGAGTGACTGAGTTCCATGTGAATGGATGTGTTCCTTACACCAATGAACACATTAGGCCATTGAATATATGGCAAAAATGTGATGGATCACATCTAGCTTATATGAAAGCACATAAACGACCTTTTTTTCAACAATTCAATGGTCTAACGTGTCCATTGGTGCAATAAAAACCGCCCATGACCATGAAACTCACTCATCCATATGAAAAATTGGAATAAAGAACCAAATTGAATGATGAGGAAACTCTCTCTTCCAAGGAAAAAACATGACAAAGCTTTGGAGAAATGGCGCACAGAAAGCTACTCTCAATCGATTACACACGCACAGTGCTCAGTCTTCTACTAGCTACTCGTAATTGATTACACACGCACAGTGCTCGGTCTTCTACTAGCTACTCGTAATCGATTACACACGCACATAACTGCCTATCTTCCTCTTCCCCACAACACCACTTGGATGCAATCATAAGCAACCAATTTTGTGGACACCCTAAGTTCTTTCAACCACTACTAAGTACATCCACACGTCCTTGGTCATATAAATCAACCAACCAAGTGAAGATCTTGCAATAAATTTCACCAAATTAGGTACAACCCCTCAATGGGGAGCTCTTCTTCCACAGCAGGGGAGTGACGCTACACTTTCGGTACAAATTCGTGATTTTCCACTGGTAAGGGATTACAGGCTACTCGTAATCGATTACACAAGCACATAACTGGGAACAATTGTCTTCCAAAAACAGAACTTCCAGGCAATCAACAACAACCAATTTAGTAAACCTATTGTTTCAGTCCAACTCCTCATCAATACAGGGACACATTAGTTTTGACCCAACAAGTTAATGATTAAACTCACTCAACCAAAAACACAGACAAAGAAAATGAATATGAAGAATAATTAATCAAGAATAGTTTAGCTGTATTCATTTGCTATAATTCTGTACAATTTTGTAAAAAAATTTAATAGTATAATTCTGTACAATGTCTATTCATTTGCTATAAAATAAGAATCTAAACCAAGAACACATTTCTAATGCTATAGTAATCCAAAATGTTGCAGCGTTTGAAATCTTCGGACGCTGTCCTCGTTTAGGATCCAGTCACATATATACTTCTTCCTAAACGCAGTCAAGTCCTCCTGAAATGAACATTTTGGAATTTAGAAACAATATGAAGACAACGATAATGTAATATTTACAAATTCATAATTTTACCTACATTTGTATAATGAGGCACATGCACTAAGAACTTGGAGAAATTAAAGTGAGGGAAGAGAAATTAAGTCATGAACTACTCAAGGGAACAACTGGGCTCTACATTTTTGCCGTTAATGACACATTATTTGAAGAGAAAGTCTATGAGCTAGCCTATGCATGTGAAGATCTTGAACCTAAAAGCAACTTTAAAGACAGGGAAAGTGAAATATTCATAGAAAGAGTTTGCAAGTTGGAAGGGGAAAATGAGTAACCACACCCATTGCACGATACAAAGTACAAAGAAAGGAAGAAATCATTGACAAACCAAAAAACCACAGGAACGAAGCGCGATATAGTGTGCGAATAAACAATACCTTTAGATAAAAGACGAAAATCGCTACTGACAAAGTGACCACCGCACCCAACCGACGAAGGACCAACGACGACGGCGAAAAAACGAAACCTTTCGACAAATGACGCCAACGGTGGACCCAAGTGAGACTTCCTCCCATCACTTTAATGGCGGATTGACACACACGACTTCGTCCAGATAGAACGGTGGACCCAAGAACGATTTTCACAGCGGTGGACAAAGAGCATTTCGTTGGTGGAGTGAGAGTTTCAAATAGGGAACGAAAAATTGGTGAGAGAGTTTTGTAGGAATGAATTTCACTTTGTGAAATGCGCTAACAAGTTTCAGCCTTTTTCTTTCCAAAAACACCCTCGAAAACAAAATTAAAAATTTTTTAAAAAATCATTTAAAACAACGAATGACAGAACGACATGTGTCGTTGTCAAATTGTTGTCAAATTTGCGTTGTTGAAGAAACGTTTTCCTAAACATTTACCACACTAGCAGAAAGTATAGAGTAATTGTATTGCATGTAGATGAAATCTAATGGTGAAAAGATATATGTATATGTTGGGTAGGCAATTAGCTAGCAATATCAATTTGTTATTACTCTTCTTCAATGTTTTCTTCAATTTCAATTTGGCACAATTCGGAACAACAGAAAATTTGTAGTCAACATGGTTAACATATAATAAAGCCATTCAATCATTAACTTCCAAAAAAATATAAACCAGTCACGCAAAATTAAAATATATTGTGATCACTTTGTAGTTCCGTAATTATACCATCATACAAATACTACACAAAGTGAGTTAAGATTTTAAAATCAATCCCACCATATTATATATAAAATTCAACACTTATATATATATATATATATATATATATATATATATATATATATATATATATATATATATATATATATATATTTAGGATCTGAGTGTGGACCTTATGATAGGTGGTAGGATCTGAATAGACTGAGGAACCTAATGTGTATTGAGGGTTGAAACATGGAAAAAATTCACTTGCAAAAGACTTTCTGACGTTCAAATAAGTAAGAGAGTTTGAATCTTTATGAGTAAGAAAGAATGAATAGCAGTGAGATTTGTCTGTGTCTTTCTTGGTGAAATATCATGTGTATTGTTGGGTTTTAAAGTATAAGAGGCAAAAGAATGAAAGGGAAACTGATATGTTTTATTGAGCATAAGCAATAAATATTTATACTACAAAATTTGTAACTGATTTGTGAAATATCTACTAAACCTAATTAATTAAATAATGAATAAAATCCTCCTAAAAATTAGGATAGGAATATATTTTTATTTAACTTATTTGAGTGCTTCAACCAAATGTCGTTTGAGTCACAAAATTCCAACAATCTCCTCCTTGACTCAAAGTCAGCATACACTAAGTTTTTTCATCCTTGACCGCATAATCTAAAGTTCCTTCACTTTTGGAAGTCCCGATCATAATTTCTTGCGTAGTCTTCACGTCCTTACAATCTTTCGCAACTTTCTCATATACTTGTAGTTGTTCTTTTGGATTTTCTGCATTTTCAGCTTTTGCTTCGGGAAGAGTTGTCCTAGGATGCTTTTCTTCCTCTAACTTTTCTAGTTTAATTTGAATTTCACCAACTTTAATACCCACTAACTCTACTTTCTTGTCATTCAGAGATGGAGTTCTTTTAGGTCCTCTGACATCTGTATGTACTAATTGCAGCTTGTTTGTTGCTCTCCAAGATTTGTGTTTTGGAAAAGACAACCTTGTTTGTTTTCCATATTGCAAAGTTGCACATACGGGTGATTTCTCCTCCAATTCAAGCAGCCCTTGTACTTGTTTGTTGTCTTCAACCTTGTGCACATCAAAGTGCTCTTTATCAATCAAATTCAAAGCAAAGCTCTTGCCTTTCATTTGAACTCTGAATAATTGTTTATTATCTGAATCTTTAATCATGTAGGTTTTATCTTCAAATAGAACTTTATAGCCTTTCTCTAGAAGTTGGCCAACACTCAACAAGTTTTGATCAATTTTAGGAACATATATAAAACATCAGTAATTAATTTCAAACCTGTGCAACCTTTGATCGCGATGGTTCCTTTGCCCTTCACTACTATTTTTGCTCTGTTTCTAATTCTGACATTTGTGTTGTAGGTTGCATCAAGATCTTTGAATATTTCTTTATCATAAGTCATGTGATTCGTGCAACCACTATCAATTAGCCAATTTTTTGTTGATCTTGTAGTATCAAAGCAAGAAACAACAAAAAGTTCTTCTTCTTCACCCTCTTCAACAACAACTTGTACATTCTCTTGTGTTTTTGATGACTTGCAGATTTTCTCCACATGCCCTAATTGTCCACATTTATGGCATTTCACATCTGGCCTCCACCAACACTTTGTATGTGGATGATTGTTTTTCTTACAAAAAGGACATGATGGAAAAACATGAGAGGATTTGCTATCATTTTTGTGGTTGAAACTTCCTGACTTTTTCTTCTAGCAATTTAACTGCCAAAGCCCCTTCAATATGCCCTTCTTCTCTCATGAATCTTCTTTGTTCTAGAGCCTGAAGTACAGTCAAAAGTTCTGCCAAGGTAATGGTAGAAAGATCTTTTGAGTTCTCCAACGAAGTCAATGTGGCTTCATATCTTTCTGGAATTGTTACAAGTATTTTTTGAACAATTCGAGAATCAGGAATATCAGTGCCAAGAAGATGCATTTTGTTTGCAATGCGGAGAAGCTTGTCTGCATAATCTTTAATTGTCTTCAAATCTTTCATCCTCTGCATCTCAAGTTCCCGAACCAGATTCAAAGCTTGCATTCCTTTGATTCTCTCACTGCCTTCGTACTCTTCCTTCAAAAACTTCTAGATTTCATATGGCATTTTCAACGTCATTATTCTGTTCAAAATGATTGGAGATACGACTGTGAACAAAATTGATTTGGCTTTGGATATTCGAAGCCTCTTTTCCTTGTGACTTTTCATTTGAGCAACCGTAGGATTATTTGGCAAGGGAGGCACTTCGTAATCCTCTTCTACTACTTCCTATACATCGTTAGCATCTAGATATGCTTCCATTTTGATAGCCCACATTTGATAGTTTTGTCCATCAAATAGATGTACAAAAATGGTAGTAAAGGATGTTTGAGATTCCATCTTATGTGTGGTGGATATTTTGTGGTTGTAGATGTTTGTGGGTTATATCACAAATCCCGTAAGATCCTTTTTTGCTCTTGATACCAATTGTTGGGTTTTAAAGTATAAGAGGCAAAAGAATGAAAGGAAACTGATATGTTTTATTGAGCATAAGCAATAAATATTTATACTACAGAATTTGTAACTAATTTGAGAAATTATATTAAACCTAATTAATTAAATAATGCATAAAATTCTCCTAAAATTAGGATAGGAATATATTTTTATTTAACTTATTTGACTCCTTCAACCAAATGTTGTTTGAGTCACAAAATTCCAACATGTATTTATAAGGTTTCTCGACCCTATAATATTTATTGTAAAAACTGATAATATCAGAAAATATAAAATAATATCAAAAAATATAATAACTTACCATATATATATATATATTATATATATATATATATATATATGTATGACTATTAGCAAAATAGTAGTAATAATGTGATACCTTACCTGATATACCAAATATTATGTAAATGTATGGTATTAAGAAATATCATGACATAATCAAAATATCGAGATTTGATCACATATACTGTTAATATATGAATATTTGCACAAACAAATTTATCTCAGAATATCGTTTAGTCACTTTAGGTCAATAAAGCTGAATGGACCTTGTTGAAACATATCACTTAGCATATTTGTTGGACCAGATATGTACATAAGCCCCTTTAAGTTCAAAAGTTTGATTAGCGTGTATGAGGAATGCTTGTTGTGACTATAACTGACCCTTTGGCTAAGTCGTAGCCGACTTTATATTTGCAGGTGGATTGGTCATTCGGCTAGACTATAAGTAGTTGTCTTTGACCATGGATGTTGCCTTGAGTGTTTTTAATTATTGACTTGGGTATGATTTAGTGTCATTTATCTAAGAAAGCTTTGTATGGCTGACTTGGGCAAACTTTATGTGTGTTGCTGATTTAGGCAAGCTCGAGTGTTACCTGAGCTGGCTTCATTTGATGCTACTGTCTAGGTAGACTAAGGTGCTACCTGAACGGGCTTAACTTGTGTTACCATCTAGGTAATTCGGGTGTCACGTTTGTGGGCTTATGTTACCATCTAGGTAACTTGGGTGCAACATTTGTGGGCTTGTGTTGCTGCCTAGGTAACTCAAGTGTCACATTTGTGGTCTTTTGCTATTGTCTAGATAACTCAGTGTCTCGTCTAAGGGCTTTTCTTATGTTATTGTCTAAGTAAGTTATCGTCTAAGTAACTCGGTGCCTCGTTTGAGGGCTTTCATTTATGTTACCCTTTAGATAACTTAGTGGCTCGTTTGAGGGTTTTTCTTCTGTTATTGTCTTAGTAGCTCGGTGCCTCCTCTGTGGGCTATCCTTATGTTATTGTTTAGGTAACTCAGTGCCATTTGAGGGCTTTGCTTATGTTACTCTCTAAGTAACTTGATGCCTCGTTTGAGAGCTTTCGTTTATGTTACCATCTAGATAACTTGGTACCTCGTTCGAGGGATTTTCTTAAATTATTGTCTAAGTAACCCAATGTTTTGTATGAGGGCTTTCATTTATGTTACCATATAGATAACTCGGTGTCTCATTTGAGGGTTTTTCTTATGTTACTGTCTAAGTAAGTCGGGTGTCATGTTTATGGGCTTATGGTGCCATGTTTGTGGGTTTTATGTTATCGTCTAGATAATTTGGTGTCGTATTGGAGGGATTTTCTTATGTTATTGTCTAAGTAACTTGGGTGCCACATTTTTGGGCTTATGGTACAACGTTTGTGGGCTTTATGTTATCGTCTAGATGATTTGGTGTCTGATACACTCTTGCTGAAGGTTATGAAATTACTACTACTTAATAAGGTAACTTCAGTATTATCAAGTTAGTGGTTAACGAACTAGATATAGTTAAATTAATACTGCGGCGTATCTCAACGAATACAGAATTATTTTTCAATAATTGATTCTTATAAAATCTTACTCAAAAGTTTATAAAACACAGTACAAATACTAAAAGATAAAAGTAAAAATCTATCCAAATGGAATAATATTGAAGATTGATATAAATACAAATATAATAAAATAAAAGACTTTAAAAAAATTGTATTAAAATAGGCTAATTTTGTCCAAAGGAAGGTTGATTGGTATGTTTTTTTTGGCTTCCTCCTCTTTCTCATTGGTTTAAATGTAATATTGATGATGTTATTAATGGTTCTCTTGATGTATTTAGTTGTGAGGGTATTTTTGTATATTGTCATGTTTCTAATGTTTGCTGTTTCTCTTCATACCTTGGTGTTCATAATGTTTTATATGTAAGTGTGATCTTTTTATTTTACAATGGACTAATCTTTGGATTGAGTGTGACTCTGAACTTATTATTCCAACTTGTTCCAATTCTTTTATATATTGATTTTCAAATTTATAGAGAGTAATCTAAATAATGAACTTGGTACTAGATTTCAATATTAATCTTGACGAAGTTTCTAACTTTATTTATTCTAACTTTTGCAGAAACATGTTTGATTTATCTTTTTACAGGTTAGAAATTAATGTGTCAATTTTGGTCCCTTGTTATTTATTTTGCATATGATATTTAAATGTGTTGCATATGTTTGATGTTTTTTGGTCGTGTGAGATGATACACACAACATGATAATTAACACTCTCATTTTTATTAAAAAAAAAAAAAGCGTTAACAGTGATATGATATATAGAAAGAGAAAAATTAATAAAAGGTAACATGTGTATAATAAATGTTTGAAATTCATTTTTTAAATTTACAAGAGAAAATTTTGAAAATCCTTTTTTTACACACTCTCGTAGGTTAAAATTGATCATTTTGTACTAATTTTGTCTTTTTTGTTTTAATAAATTTCAACACAGGCTTATCTAAAACAATTGTTACAAAATGTATTCCTAGCACTTTATATTTGTAAAACAAGGAATTCTTTGAAAATTTTTCCTTGACAAATATTTCATTTCAGACTAACACCACATTGATAGATACATTTAATATTTGAAGAGAAGAACAATGAACTGTACAATAATTTCAATTTTAGTGTTTTCATAAAGACTTTGTTTCACCAATTAATGGGCTACAAGAGCTTACTATACCTATAAGCAATTTGTTGTAATTTTTGTGGGGAAAGGTTAGGTATTAGGTTTTTTGTGATTGTAGTTAGAATTGGAAGAATAGTGTTGAAATCATCAACCTATGACAATAAATATGCATCAATTCAATTTATGTCTAGTCCCTTTCACAAACCTAAATAGAAACCAAACAAAACATACATCTTCACGTCACACTTTACATCATATTAAAAATCATAGTTATTTTTCTTAATTTTAGGGTTTAAAGTTTTAGGACTAACTTAATAACATTTTTTTTTTCAAAATTCAAACATTGAAGTGAAATTATTAAGTTTACAAAATTTTGTACGAATAAAAATTAAGTAATTTTTATCACCATACTTTATTTTGATAAATAATATATTATTTAAAATATAAATGAATATCTTTTGTTAAATAGATACCAATGATATAAAGACAAAAGTTTATTGTTTATTACCTTACCTCTATCTCTTCTTTTATCATATTAATCTTTACTAAAGTACGTAATTTGCATGATATAAATATTGATATAGACTAAATATATAAAATAAGATTTTATTTCTTTCTCAATGCATATAGTAATTTCAAAAAGTGTTAGTCAATACTCTACTGAAAGGAAATTTCAAAGTAAAATAATATACTTTCAGAATAGACATTAAATTAATTGTTTTATTGGCAATATGGTAAAAGTTAAATTGGAATCTAGAACCAAAGTCCAAAAAGTAAAATGAAGTGTCAACTTTTTAATTGAAAATAATTGTCAGTTTCACCCCAATGACAATCTTACTTAAAAACTCAGTAAAATGATTACAAACACTCACCCTCATGCTCTATAATGCTTAACACAATAACATTCATTCCTAAAATTTGATAAATATAGTATATTGATTTTACTAAAAACCATATATAGATATATTCACATTTTTAATATTCATCTTCATTGCTTAGCTACTACTTGATGGTCCCATACTGTTTAAGAATAGAGATCAAACATTTTTTAAAAACAAAACTATAACAAAATTTCATGTTCTAAGATCAATTTTAACAATATTACTCGAAAAACTCAAAATCAAACGCAAAATCGTAAAACCCAAAACTGAACATTCGATCCTTTGAATTCTTTAACCAATTATCAAGCCAACTCAAGCACATATTTATGTTTCACCACAAGTATATCAGTATCAATCTTTTTCAAATTCATTAGTGATTTAATCAGATATATATGACAAATGATTAATGAACCTCCTCACCAAATGGTGCATAACCATGATGAGTAATCAAGTAGTTTGATGATTATTTAAAATACAAGGAGACTAAAATTTTTTGTATGATAATTACATTACTCATAAATAGTGGAACATCAGATTACAATATTTTAGGATAAAACATGTGTTGAGGTTCATCCTTTACTTCACTGTATTACAAAAGCACACCTAGAAAAGAATCATCAAAACTAATGTTTAATTACTTGTTTTTGCTCTTTCTTGCTAATATACCCTTTTTCTTGCTAATATACTCGTCTAAATCTACTCCAGCTATAAGTTTTCTGTCATCGTTTGCCATTATGTTCATTCAGCATTATTGGTACCACTATTGCTCCCTCTCCTGCTTGCTGTTGTGTTCTTCAATATCTACAAAGAGCAATTACATGACTCAGTAAGATAAAGCCAAACAAAACTGACAGCACTGATGAACTTTTTTTTTTTCCTACTACAGATTTCTCCCAACCAAAGACTACTAATCTCACTTGGGTTGTTGTGATTATCATCAAAGACAAGTTTTAACACACATCGGTATAAAATATGCAAATTTGGTAGTGTATTCTAGTAAATAAGTACCAAAAGTGGTCTGCTATGAGCACATAGGAGAAGTAACAAGCTTATGAAACCTTGGTATTTTTTCGATGCGCATATAAAACAGGAAAAAAAGGAACCAAGTTCCTTCCACTTCATCCAATAACTCAAGGTTTTCTTAACCATTTTGATGTCATATGAAGTCCTAGCTTAAGGACATGTTTGGATGAGCTTCTCCATAAACATTTCTAGACGAAAAAATGTAAACAAAAACATGAAACTGACTTTTACATAAGCATAAATTAGCTCATGCATAAACTAATTAACCTGTGGAAAAGTCAGTTTAATTTTTTTCTTATTTTGTACTCTCATAAAACTTTATGAAGAAACTCGTTCAATCAAATTGAAAGACTAAACTGATATTGATGGTTTCATAAACCATGCATAAGCTAACATGAATATCCCCTTTGTTCCTTTATAAAACAAATTTTAGAGCACACAAGTCAAAAATAGGTAGAGTAAGTAATGAGTTAGAGAGATGTATATATAGTTATAATGATGATGCCATGCTAACAAAATAAGAAAAATTAGCATACTTGTCTAAGCATTTGGTTCTCATTCTGCAAAGTAGAAAGTCTTTCCTTGAGCTCTGAATTCTTCTTCTCCAAGTCTTTGACTCTTGTTTCCAAATCAATCAAGTAAGCCTTCTTCCTCTCCCTCGCTTGTTGGGCCGAAACTCTGTTCCTCAATAGCCTATTTCCATTTCAAATTCCCTCAGTGAGTCACAGGAGAAAAGTTTCAGTAGAGGCTAGACATGACCAAGGTTATATCTATACCTACCTCTTAAGCCGCTTGCTTTCTTTATCAGCTGGGCTTCTCCCTCTCTTCTTCTGACCCTCTCCCGTCCCCTGAGCACGTTCTGCACCAGCATTTGAACCAGCTTCCGGCCGAGAGGCTGCAGTTCCACCACTTTCCCCTCCAATCTCTGGCACTCTCCTTATCTCTTCATCACTTTCAAGACCTGTATTTTTCCAAATTCACAAGTTCAAACCCACAATAAGTAAAATACAATAGCAGTCCTTTTCTGAACATTAATTATTTTCTGAACAAACCAACACAAAAAGGCCTCTTATATATAGTAGAACATTTATAACAAAACTAAAACTATATTATATTAATTCCTAAGTCAAGATGCTAGATACTGAAAAAGGATGTTTCGTAATTTAATTTTAAAAAGTTTAATCACATACAGTAAAGGTATTCTGCGAAATTAAAAGTCCACAACTTTTATAAAGAAAATTTTCTCTTATACAAATTTCAAGGAATTGAAGAATTTTGAGTTCTTTGTAAGATCCAAGACTCATATAGGAACAGTTATAAAAAGACATTTTTCATTCAAAAAAGTTGAGATAGCCATAAAATGTGATATGCTGACGGCACTTCTGGTTAACTTCATACCCGGTTGCTTTGTATTAGCCATAGGACCTGATGTAGTTTGCATAGATTGAGCATCAGAAGTAGCATATGGAATATCACCAGACATCTAACCATAGAAGAACAATTAGTTTATATTAGTACTAGTATTTAGTGTATCATTGTTGCATAATGATGTACCAACTATGATGTCAATGAAGTCTATAAGTAAAATACATTATTTTATGAAATATAACATACATAACACTTGTTACAGTAAATAATTACAAAGCTCAAACAAAATTAGTAGCATACTTGTCTATATCTAAACAAGCTAAGCTACACAAGTGATAAATACAAAATTACATGCTAGAAATCAAATTTACGGTCTAGTATATAACTAAGCATATCACAACATTAAAAGTGAAAAGCATAAGAGTATATCTTCGAGGTTTTCATAATTTTCAAACTTTACTCAAGCATGTCCAACTTCGAGTAATTGAGTCTGAGAATGCATAACTTCAACCAATGGTGCGAGTGCAAGTTCACACATTTTTGCTGCTACACTTGTGATTTAACCCCAGTTGATAAACGACAGAATCAGGTAAATACTTTACCGGTTGCCCGTTTGCTAGATGGGGATTTGGTATTTGAGAATCATGTCCAGATGATGAAGAGAAGTCAGCATCTTCTTGTTCTTCCCATTGCATCCCTGCCTTGGAATTGTTTCCTTGGCCATAGTTGATCTCATTATCTAGATCATCAGCATCTTCTTCTTCATCATCATCACCCTCCACTCCAGCACCCTCTGATATCCATATTCATCTTGTTCATTGTAAATTCTGATTTGGGAAAGACCAAAAACAAAAAGCATTTATGCACAGGCTAACCTTGCTGACTTGTGAATCTAGTCTTGCACTGGGGACAAGATTGGCTCACATTTTTCAGCTCATACTCGTAACAAGAATGACAAAGTGGGAAGCCACACTCATGACAAGCAACAAAGACATCGCCAGTAGCCGTTAATCCAATGGTATCACCACATATTTGACAAATCTGACCATTTAAATTCTTCAAGGGTTTAGACTGCAGAGTATAGAAATTATACAAGTCAGAATTAGAATTACATGACCAAAATTTAAGTTTATGCGGATCAATCTCTTGCAAGACGATATGCAAAAGCAACAAGCCCCATCCATACGAGTTTAGAAGGACACAAACAAGTAAGATTCCATCATGGCAAGATTTTTTAATGAATTTTCCATGAAATCTTTTGTATGATCAGGATCAGACAATTAATTACAGTTAACAAGCATTTTTCATTACCAACACCAGACTGCAACCTGCAATCAAAATTCTTTCAAGTGCCAATGGGCTCATCATCTAAGAGATTAGGCAGTACTGTTTCAAAGAAAAACCTTATCAATTACCACCTGCCAGATGTTGATTCAAAATCACACACTACATGCAAATTACAAATTCAAATTCAACTCCTAAACACCACCACCAATAGGGAATCACACCAGCAATTAAATACATCAAGATCCAACCATCCTACCAACACCACTAAACAATGTTTAGCTGACCGACCAAAAAAATGCAAAAAGAAATCCAACCCAAACCTCCATGCAAGGAGAAGAAGAAAAACAAGGCACTCCAACACACTCTCAAGAAAGAACAAAACTTGCATGACCCATTTGCATTGCAAGCATAAAAACTCAAACTATGAAGTCAGTCGCACACAGTGAAAGAACAAAACTCCCAGAGCCAAAAAGAAAAACAGGAAACATGGTCTTCAGAAAAGTCCAACGAAGAAAAAATGTCGAAACAGAGCCAGAAGAACGAACCCCACTATCGGAACCGTGTCTAACTCTAACAAGTTCATTCCTTTCATGCGACCCAGTTACCATCCCACCACTTCGTTCCATCTCCTTGAAAACCTCCACCAACCCAACTCTCTCTCTCTCTCTCTCTCTTACTTCAGCTCTTGTTCCCGCTGCCATGTTCTGCGATTCTAAACGCGACTGTGGCCGTTGGATCTTTCAAGATCTGACGGTGCAGAAAGGATAATCGTGGAGCAACGTGAACCATGTCGAATTCGTGTAATCAAAGGCTGCTGTGAGTGATCGTGGAAGGTTCGGAACCGTTGGATCTGCATGCATCGGAGGGATGAAAATCGGGATGAGGAAATTGAATGGGGACCACGTGGCATGTGGGATGCTGTTATTCTCTTTCTGTTAGAAAAAACCTAATAAATAATTGGGTTCCTCCATTGTACTTTTTGGGAAGTTCTAGTTTCTCACTCATATCATGCAATGTAAACGTAGAAAAAAAAAATCGTAGTTAAATTTGTACTATTTTAATTAGTTAGAATTAAAGTTTCATTTGTTTTTTTAAAGTATTGCAGCTATTGGATTTTAGTTTATGTGTAATTTTAATTCTGATATTTGGGTCATAAGTATTATAATTGTGTCATTTTAAGTATGATATTTTCTAATTATGATTTTTTAAAAGTCAATTAATAAAACTGAATTATTGGAAACTAGAATATGACATTCCAGATTCTTGAAGGATTCATGTAACAATTGGAACTTAAAATAATAAAATCAGATCTATACTTATACCTATATACTAAAGCCACTTGATAGATTGTGGAATTTTTGGTGCCATCCTTTTAGGATTTTTATTTCCATTCAAAACTCTATTTTTCTTTTTAACCAGTCACATCACTTTCTAATAAATGATTTTTTTTCACTAAATCAACTATGTTATTCTTTCAGGATTCCCTTAAATCCCTCGTGACAGATTTTAATTAAACGTGTAACATCTTAAAATACAGTAATCACTATATAATAGAATTAATTATATTAAACAGTTAAATAATGCAGTCTTACACTAAAATTAAGGTTCAAAAGCCGAAAGGCTTAAAGTACAGAACTAAATACATAATACAGAAGTATCGAAAGTTCAGAACGAACGGTTTTACAAAATCAAATAACCGAACGTCAAAACTAAAACAGCTATTCTCTAAAATAAGCGGGCACTCTAGGGCTCGGCTTTAACTTCCACGTCCACCAAGTTCTCTTCTTCAATAACGTCCTCTAAAGTAGCCTCGCCTTCTGCTCACATCCACACGGATGATCATTACAATGACAGGACGGACGTACAGGGACGAGAGACAACACAAAGGAAAAACGAAAGGGTAAGCTTATGCAATTTAATTCATACATCAACGTATAAAATAAATATTCCAATCCACACAAACATATAGTTCAACATATAACATCACACGAAATATAGTTCTAGACAGACCGTCCGGACTGTATGAATCTGTGTAGCTACAGGCGTTCTTGCACCCGAGTGATGTAGTAACTGGGATACACTCAACAGCTGTCACTCGAGGTTAGCCCTATCCAAAGTACCCGTAAGGACTAGGACCTCCTGCCGTTCCCACACATGACCTACCCCCTCTACGTGAGGATGAGTACTCACGGAACATCAGGATGAACTGCCAGCATTAGCATAACCACAATCATACTTTACCAAATCCAATATTTAATATAAGAGTCGTTCCTCCCTGGAACGCTCGTTCAAATTCCATAATCGTATAATCATTCCACATACTGTTCACCATTCAAAATCTTGTACTTTATTATCATTATCATCTTTAGTTTCAAAAACATAAAATAACGAACGTTCAGCCCTATGAAGAACGAGGACGAACGATAAGAAAATGGACTGAATGAACTAAGAAATCTGTAACGGACGTTACTTTCTACGCGGGTCAGTTAAGTGAACTGACTCGTTTGGGTTTACACTGGTACTTAAAGAAATTTCATTATGGAGGTCTTAGACAGGATCCAATTTATGAGAAGAACCAAGAATATAAAAAAATCAACTTTGGAGTAATTTACATACGGAAGTCCGATGCCAGGAAATGACCGAACGTGAGGAAAAGGGAAATATTATTATAATTGGACGAACGTTATTTTATCAAAGTTGATTACACAAAAATACGAGCGCTTGGTATGAGACCGAGCACTACTTAGGACGGACGCTTGGTATAAGACTGAGCGCTACTTATGACGAACGCTTGGTATAAGACCGAGCGTTACTAATTTTAAAGTATAAGGTATAAATGTATTTTTACTTTATTTTAGATATACGGGTACCACTAGGCTGAGCCGAACGCTCAAACATAGTATTTCACAGGACGTTTGTTTTCGATCAAAATTCTTTCCAAATGAAAGAATTCCTTTTTAGGCACTTTACTAGAAAACCGAACGGTATAAGACCGTTCGATGACGAACGTATATTATCATAGTGAGGATTTCATATTTCAGATTTTCATCTATTTCTAATCTCAAGTTTCAACATATCAGCTCATACTTTATAACTTCATATCAAATATCAATGTACAAACTTTATATAATTCACATAAATCATTCATACTTATCAACCATCAGCATACATATCAACCAACACATACCATATTCATTCATTATAACAGCGATCGTTCATACAGTAAAATAGCATGCAAATACAAATTAAATTATATAAGCTTCCCTTACCTGGATCAGTGGTGAACGTCCTAAGAGTATGATTTTGTCTCGTCCAACTATGGCTTTCTACCCTCAATGATTTTCTTAAGTTCTCCAACTAAGTCTAACCAAAAGAAAACGCAGAAGAATTTAGCTTATACCCTTGCATGCAGCCGAATCTTGGTTTGCATGTAACTCAAAAACGAGCGTCTAGAGTCGAGAGACTTACCGGTTTCAGAACTTGGATCTATTCGGTTCAGATTGAAGCTCACAACTCAGAGAATGCTCCTACGGTTTCTGAATGTGAATCGGAGAAGAGAGTGGTGAGTTACAGTAGAGAGAAGATGGAAATGTTCTAGAGAGAAGAAGGGGAATTCGAAAGATCAGGGTTTTTGGAGAAGATGAGTGCATGCAGAGAGTGGGAAGAAGTGTTTCAGAAAAATCAGTTTTCTTCCTAAGGTCAAACGGACGCACTCTCTCATACGAACACCTGTCTTCCACTACTGAATTCAGAATGTTCCATTCTTGACACCTGGCGTCAGTGTGCAGAGTTTGGGAGTGCGTTTTAAATGGTCTGAGTAGGGTTTTAGTGCATTAATTTTGATTGGACAGGTGGGTTACGGTGTTCATTTTCCAAGGTCTTACAAAATGACATTTATTTTAATTATTTAATATTTTGAGTTTCATTTCTTTAATCCAATCTTTTTTTTTATATATTCTCTGCATTGTTTACATTTGCACATTTTCTTAAACTTCTCCTTTTGTTATTCAACTTTTCCCTTACAGAATTAATATCTACTTCTCATGAATGGATAAAATAAAAAAGAAACCTTTCGTATTTTCTAAGTTATGTTATAATGTGCAAGCAAATGAATTGCGTATAACCTGTTTCACTAATATTTTGTACAACATAACTTTTTTCCCCTTTCAATGATTGGAAATAGAATTCAATATAACTTGATTAAAGATGTAAATATTAATATTGGTGACAAAATTCGGAGACTAAAAAGTAAAAGTCACGTGTGAAGGAAGATTTCAAAATATACGATACCTTTATATTATTTTCTTAATTTTGCAAGGTTAGATATTTATTTTTAATAATATCCGAAAAACCATTAATAAAAAATAATTTTTAGTAGTGTCGTCAAAATAGGTTGAAACTCGTGAGTCAACCTGGCTCATCACGGGTTTGAGCCGGGTTGAGTTGAAAAAAAATGTAAAATTTTTTATGCGAGCTAATTTTGACCCGGCTCACACGGGTTGAACCCGTAGTGGGTTGGATTGACTCACCAATCCACCTATTTTTTTTAATTAAATTAATTATTCAAATCTTATTTTTTTTATTGAAATCAAATTAATTAAATTAATTATTCAAAATACACAACCTTTACTTAGCAATATAGTCTTTCACGCTGCTGTCTTTCCAAAAGTTTCCCTATGCAAATAAAACCCTAACATTATATAATATTATAGATGGAGATAAAGAAGAATATGCTTCAAGAGAGCATAATTGTGAATTTATCCATTCAGGACTCCAATTTAATAGATGAATAATATTATAGATTGGATAATTCAGAAATATATCATTTGTTTGATCTTGTTTTTAGACCTATTTACAAGCATGACAGTTTTATCTTGTGCTATATATTTTTGTTAACGGCTATATGTAGTTTCTGGGTCAAACGGTTGTGTATGTCTCATTAAACTAAATTGGCAAAATTTTATGCTTGATAGCTTATAATATATACATAACAATATATTTCTTTTGTTTCATTTTCTTTTATATCAATTGGTCCATGTTAAGAATTTGAGAAGAAGAGGGTGAAAAAAAAGTTAATTAAGTGAGTTAATGAGCCAACCCGTGGTGGGTCGGGCCGGGTTTGAATTTTTCTGGCTCGTTAATAAATGAGTCAGGATGGGTTGATTCACTAAGTGGCCAACCCGTGGTAGGTCGGATCGGGTTGGGCTAGGTTACCCGTTTTGACAGCTCTAATTTTTAATATTGATTTTTTAATTATTAGGAAATAAGATGGTTCTAATATTAAAATGGGAGATAACTCTTTCTTTTTATATAATTAAGATTTTATTTATAATAGAAAGTACTTATATTTTCATAGATATAGACACATATAATACATGTTTATATAAAATACTTATTTGTCTTAATTTTTTATATAATCTCAAATGTATCCATGCTTAAATCAGATATGTGAGTAAGCCAACAATAAATATAAATAGTGAATACGAAAATATTATTTCATGAAAAATGTTGTTTGTAGTATTATTATAAACTTTTATATGGATGAACCTAAATTACCTAGGTCAAGACATATTCTAGGTAATCTAAAGATTTTACTAACCTCACTTGTGTTACTTAATTCTTGATTAGCCATGTTAATCTTATTTGTGAAACCGACATAGTCTAAGTATATAGTGTTTGTAACATCCTAAAAATACAGTCTAAACTATATAATAGAATAATCACATTTAATAATAACTCAGACCAGTCTTACACTAAAATAGAGCGTACGCTCATGGCCGAACGGCCTTACAAAAAGAGTTACAAACTTTAAACTGTACAAGTTAAAAAGGTCTGACCGAACGGTTTACAAACACCTATACAGAACGGTCAGAATAACTCAAAAGGGGAAAAGTGATCGAACGATCACCTTACAATAGACTACTCTAATGACCGAACGTCCTACTCTTCAGTCTTCACTTCTACCTCGACCAAATTTTCTTCTTCCAGCGCCTTTTCCAGCAGCTCGTCTCCTTTTGCTCACATCCACGCGGATGATCATTGCAATGATAAAGACGGACGTACCAAACCAGACAAAACAGGAAAACACAGGGTAAGCTTATATAATTTAATTCAAATATAAACATACAATTCTCACGTTCAAACACATAAGATATATTTCATCATACGTTTCAAGCAGGGCCTAATACTAGACTGACTATCCGGACTGTATGAAATCTGTGTAGCTACGACGTTCGTGCACCCGGGTGATGTAGTAATTGGAATACCCTCATCAGCTGCCACCCGAGGTTAGTCCTATCTTTCCAAAGTAACCCTAAGGACTAGGACCTCCTGCCATTCCCACACATGACCTACTGCCCTCTACGTGAGGACGAGTACTCACGGAACATCAGGATGAACCGCCAGCTTAGCATAACCACATTCATACTTTACAATTTCAATATTCATTCATGAGCTGTTCCTCCCTGGAACGCTCGTTCATAATCCACAACATTTCATCCATCTCATATTTTCTTCATCTTTCATTATCAATCGTTTAAATTCCATCTTTGTTCAAGGATTATCAAGGACATCAAATACCGTATGTTCCACCCTCACTCAGAACGAGGACGACACTTGGAACGAGTCAGAGAAGTCTCCCGTTCCATAATAGAATAAGACCGAGAGGGTTACTGTCAGGTTGAGGAAGAAACCGAGCACCTCTATATGTCACAAGAACAAACGTTACTTATACCATGAGTCAGTTAAATGAATTGACTCTCGTGAGCTCAAACCAACACTTCAAAGAACATGTCAAGTACTAAAGCTCTAGACCAGAACCAATGAATGTAGACACGTTAAGACGTTTAAAGAACCATAGTATAAGTAATGACCGAACATAGTAGAGGAAAATTCTACTGAAGTTGGACGAACGCTATTTTCATCAAGATAGATCCTACCATAAACAAGTACAAGCGCTTGGTATAAGACCGAGCACTACTCATTTCGAGAGCTTGGTGTGAGACCGAGCGCTACTAAACTTATAATAGAAAGCTTAATAAATATAATAAGATACTATTGGAATTGTTTTTAAGAATGACTAAAATATATAAATGCATATATTTACAAAATTTAAGTTTATCATCAAATACTCAGATGCAACTACGCTTGACCGAACGCTCAAGCATAGTATTATCACACGAAGACGTTCGTCCTCAACTAGGATTCTTCCCAAATGAAAGAATCCAATTCTAACCAAGATTACTAAAAATACCGAACGGTCAATGACCATTCAGTGACGAACACACCCTTTCATAGGGGAAATTTCATACCAGAATTATTTATATTTCAACTCATTTCTTAACATATAGTTTCATAACTTTATACATTCATATCATAATCAATTTTCATATTTCATACCATCCAAACATAGAAATTTCATATATTTCATGCATCATAACATAGCACAATCATTTTTCATATCCAATTAAATCAACGAACGTTCATGCAACACATAATCATACGAATTAAATTAATAAGCTTCCCTTACCTCTGAGCGTGAACGATCGTCTTAGTGACATAATACTATTCGTCTGACTACAGATCCTTCTACCCTTACGTTCCACAACTCTTCAAACTAACCAAACAGCCAAAAACCAATAATGGTTCAGACAAGATAACAGCATGCAACCGGTACTTGGTTTGCATGTACCAGAGAACGAACGGCTAAGGAAAAGAAAAACTTACCAGTTCAGAACTCGAAACTGTTCAGTTCAAACTGAAGCTCTGGACGCCGAGAGTGCTTCTACGGTGCCTGAATGAAGATCAGAATAGAGAAATGATGAGTTTTGGTAGAGAGAAGGGAGAGCTTTTTAGAGAGAAGGAGGAGAAATGAAAGATCAGAGTTTTGGAGAAGAAGAGTGCATGCAGAGAGTGTGACGCGAATTTCAGAAAAATCAGTTTTGTTTCAAACGAACGTCCGCTCCTCTACTGACACCTGCATTCCACTATCTGATTTTCGGATCCTCGTTGCTTGACACCTGGCGTCCGTTCAGAGGGGTTTTGGGTGCGTTTTTAATGGTTCTGACAATTGATGGACAAATTTATGAACACCAAAATATGATGTCACAAACTTGTTTTTCAATCGGCAAGTATGACCGAATCGTTCAAGTAATAAACTTGGTAAGACCAAGTATCGTTCTTCCCAAAGGACTCACGTCCTAGTTTAGTTGTGTGGTTTATTGATTAGCTAAGACTTAAAGACGAAATATTTGGATTTTATATGCAAACGACGAAAATTAAATATGTATGCATGAAGTTTTGATCAATGGCAAAGAGCAAAAGATAAACACTTTCAATGAAATATATGTATGGATATGTTGTTGGGGTTCAATTTCATCTTATCCACTCTCATATATTTTAGGAATTCCATCTCTCTCCTTCTTCACTTCTTTCACCAAATTCACCTTAAAACCTGCACAAAAACACTGAAATCAAGCATAAACCTGTCCAGCTCTCTTATTTCTGAAAATATGAAGAAAAGCATGATTTCAAGCTAGTTTCTAAGTATAAAGGTTGCTTTTAGTATCAATTTTAAGCATGAAAATAACAGTTTTTCAACTGTTATCACAACCCCAAACTTAGAACTTTGCTTGTCCTCAAGCAAACAAGATATAACTCCATCTTCAACCAATTCATATGATGGTTCACTCATTCAAAAATCCTCTTTTTAGATAAGTAAAAACTTCAATCAAACTTATGACCAAGAGTTCAATCAAGATGTGCACATGCTTTAGTGTTTCACAAAGTCAGTTAATACCCAACAAATGCTCTTTTTCATGAATGACCAATCAATTAAGCATGGATGTTCATGTGCTAATGGAATATTACCTCACTAAGTAAAGTGTTTCACTCAACACACAAGTGTATAAAAGGTAATCACTCATTCACTCTACTATCACAATGTCACATGAATTAACTTTGCCTTTCATTTTACCACAATCAAAAACATTCACAAGCATGCATCATCACAAGGACTTTTCAATGGCTTATAATGTGGCTGGGCTAACAAGAAAATTGGTTTTTCTGGATTGCAAAATCCTTGAATTAAGAGAATCATAACACACAATTATTCTTATTTTTTCCAACTTGCCTTTGCATTTGCATTGAGCTTTACTTCTTTTTCTTTTCTTTTCTTTTTCTTTGCCTATACTTCCTTTTTGGCTCTTAGCTCAATGCTTTTCCTTTTTCATGTTTTCCGAACAACCCCAAACTTGAACATTTAACAATACCACACAAGATCTTCTACTTAACTCAAGGTAAAGATTTTCAATCAAGGGTTTCAGTGTATGTTGAAGGCTAAGGGTTCAAAGGATAGAACAATAGTTCTCTTTTAGTGGGCTAACTTTATGAATTTGGCCAATAAAAAGGGTTCCAACAAACGGCCTTGATCATATGATGCAAAACAAGCAATTGATTCAATCATAGAAAACCTGGGCAAAGTCATTCATGCATTCAGAGTAATAGCATTTAACAATAACAACTCTGGAGCTCAAAACCTCACATATAATCTCATTCACATTTGACATACACATCCTGCTTAATTTCACAATCACAATCATGATATCCTGCATTTGTTCACAAAGCTTGTGAATCACCTGTATAAGCATTTTAATGTGCACATCATCTCAACATCAATCAATCAATAAGCATATTCAGCATTACTTATCACAAAATTACAGTTAATAGCAAACCATCATAACAAACCAGGTGTTCAATAGAGTACATCAAACTCTAATCTAAAAACAGAAACAAATAAGTTCAGAAAACTTAAACCACAAAAGCATAATCATATGATACCATTTATCAGTAAATGCTATCTCAGCTCCTCATCAGTCTGAGCTGTCCTCTGTATCTTCTTCTTCTTCCTCATCTTCATCATCTTCAAATGCATCATCATCAGCTTCATCTTCTTCCATCTCTCTAGCTGAAGCTTCAGCTGCTCCAGCTCCTCCTCCATGCACTGGTTCCTCTGGCCAAGCTACCACATTATGGAATTCATCCATAGTCCACCTGTGGGCTGGAGGTGTATCATACATCCCCACAATCATCTCAGCAGTGGCCACCTGCCCTCTGTGAATGGACTGCAACTGAGCACCTATAAGAGACATATACATGTCCCTCATCTGGAATGGTTCTGCTTCATGTGTCTCAGCAGATGTCTGGCTCTGTGCTGGCCCTCTCTCTCTACGAGCACGGCGTGGTGGAACTGGCTGAGCTGCTTCCTCACCTCCACAGTACTGCCTGAAATAAGCCTCATCAATAGCTTTTCTTGGCCTCTCAAATGGTGGAGCAGAAGTGTCCACCCCAGCTATCTTGCAAAGGTGCGTGATCAAAGAGGGATGTCCTAGTGGTGCTTTGTTATTTGAGGTATTGGCGCACATACTAATCTCATCAGCTATCACCTGCCCAATATTAACATTCAAGTTTCTGATAGCACAGTAAATGAATAGTGCCCTGCTAAGAGTAATATCTGACACATGTGAACATGGCTGAATGTTGGCATGAGAAAACGCCATCCAATACTTTGCAAGAGGAGTCAAATCCGTCCTCCTAATGTTAACCACTGAGCCAGATCGATTCCTTTGGAAGTGTCCTCCAGGTATACACAATACTCTCTCCACATCCTCATAATCAGCACCTTCCTCCATGCAAAGAGCAAACTGGCACTACTCATCAGCCCATACAGTGTCCAGGAAGTTATTAATAGAATCAAGATCATACCTGATAGCATGGCCTCTAACATAGCCCAAATAATTCTCAGCTGGATAATCACCAATCTTCTTAGCATTGGTGTAAAATTCCTTTACCACAGCTATGTTGGCAGGTGCAGGATAAGTGGCTAGCTTTCCCCAGTCATTCCCTAACACTTGCTCTCCAAATTGAGGAGCAAAGTTAGGTATCATTCCAACCTTTCTCTCCATCAGAAGTCTCCTGTCCTGAACCACCCTAAAGTGCTTCTCATGTTTTCTAGAGAGGAACCTGCTAGAGTGGGATTGCTCTGGTTCCTTTTCCTTTCTCTTGGTTGCCATGGTTTTCAATCTTTTTCCTGAAGAGGATGCCATTCCTACATTCAAACACAAATACAAAACCACAGAACATGATGTTAATCATTAGTAAAACACAGAACACAACTCCTTTCGAAGCTAAACCACCGTTGAGGGCCAGAATTTCCCCTCAGCGCCACCAGTGCCACATTCCAACACGCAAAAATTCAGAAAAACCAAATCTGGCAGAGTGCCGCTCAGCGGTAGTTTACCCCTCAGCGGTAACTCTGCAGATTTTTGAAAATCTTGTTTTAAAGCTGTCCTAACTCCACCCAAATGCAATTTTCAGTTTTCCAGTTCATAATCATGCAGTTTAATCGGTTCAAACATCAAATATATCATCAAATCATGCATAGAAATCAAAACCCCTAAATATTCATGCTTTGACAATCACATTCAAAATCAAAAACCCTAGAATGAACAAAATGCATTTTACTTACTTGGGTGGAGATACTAGATGCAATGAGGATGTTTCCAATCTAAGATACTCTCTTCCAACCCCATACTTGAATGGAACACTATTGAAAAAGTGAGTGGAAGAGAAATTTTCTTAAGAGGAAAGAGTGAAAAGATGTGGAAAACCTTGGAGAAGGTATGTGGAAGTGTTTGTGCAGAGAAAAGCCTGAAAGTATGAGAACTTGCGCAGCTTAGGGTTTAAAAATACCCTAATGGGCTCGGGTCCCGCTAAGGGGAACTAAATCCCATTCTGCGAGAGTACCGCTCAGCAGTAAATTACCGCTCAGCGGCACTTTCGTGATGTGCTCTTCTCCTTCTTTTCTTAACCTACGTGCCTCCCATACATGCCCCTCACTGGTTCCCTGCAAGTCAATGTTTAAAATGCTTATGCAAACCCTAACTAAAATAAACAAACAGAAATATTCAATCAACTGGGTTGCCTCCCAGGTAGCGCTTGTTTAACGTCACGAGCCTGACCCAAAATCCACCAACACCCATCAGTAGGTGCAAAATTTTCTTACCAACACCCATCAGTAGGTACTTAACCACCTAGCATCCTTCAGTAGATGCTATCTCCAACAAAATAATTATAAAAATAATGTTCACAAATCAAAAATTACAAAAACCAAATCAAAAGTCTTTAAATCCACTAGGTTGCCTCCCAGCAAGCGCTCTTTTAACGTCATTAGCTTGACCCAATAAAGTTCAAGTTCTATCTTCTTTATAGTTGATGTTGTCATTCCACCAACTCCTCAGCTGTTTCCTCTGAACTGTCTTGGTTCTTCTAGAATATGGAGACTCTATCTCTATCATCTCCTTCTCTTTAAAGCCCTTCACAACCCACAACTTGTTCTTGATTCTTACAAGTGAGCCAAGTTGGAGTTTTCTTTTCTCCCAGTCACTAGGAATTTCTCCTCCTCTTCCAATATTTTCTTCCTTGGGTACCTGAAACAACAAACAATGGTTACCTGATGAAATCTTGAGATTTTCATCTTTACGGCTAGTCATGGGTGCATCTTGAAATGCAGCTTTATAACTAGCTTCTTCTTCCCTTGCTTGCGTCTCATCTTTGAAGACGTCTACCACCACTCTCTCCTCTCTGTCCTGGAGCACCACTATACCTTCATTTACATCAATAATAGCTCTGTCCGTTTTCATAAACGGTCTTCCAAGTATGATAGGTATCTTCTTTGTCTCCATCTTCATCACCACAAAGTCTGGCAAGAACTGAAGTTTGCCAACACAAACTATAATGTCCTCTACAATCCCACATGGCTCCTTTGAAGATCCATCGGCCATTACTATTTTAACCTTTGCAGGTTTCACTTTAACATTGCCGATTTGCTCCAGTAAAGAATAAGGTATCAAGTTAACACTTGAACCTAAATCAAGGAGAGCTTTCTTTACCTTTTTCTTCCCTATGGTACAAGGGATAGAAAAACTGCCTGGATCTGATGCTTTAGGAGGGAATGACTCTTTTTTAACAGTTATACACTCTTTTGCCTCATCATCTCTACGTCTCTTCTTTGTAGAGATTTCTTCATCAGATTTTGTGTAAACTACGATTTGCTGTAGAATCTGTTCCCAAGGTGCTTCATTATCCACCATTCTGAATAATTCTGTAAAGTCCATTTGTTTCCCTTGATGGATTGGAAAAGGAAAAGTACTTTTGCTCTCTATGTCTCTTCTCTCTTCTGTATCTAACTCAACTTTATCATCATCAACACTCTTTACCACCTTGCACTCTTCTCTGGGGTTAACCTCAGTATTAGCCCCAAAATTTCTATTTGGCCTTTCTTCCAATTGCTTGGTAATCTGACCCATTTGAATCTCCAAGTTCTTTATAGCAGCTTCAGTGCTCTTTTGAGAAGATTCAGTTTTCTGTATGAATTGCTGAAGAGTTTCTTCCAACCTTGTTGATCTTTCATTAAGCATAGATAACTATTGCCAAAAGCACAACTGGGTTTGTACCTGTGCAGTAGTTTTCAACTCTTTAGGTAATTGTGCAAGAGTTTTAGTCAGAGTTTCCAACTGTTGAGTTAGAATTTTATTTTGAGCTAGCAAGGCATCATGTGTCTGTAATTGGAGAACCCCTTTTTGTTGCATAGGAGCTCCTCTCTCACTGTGCAGCTGATTATCACTAGTAGCCATGTTTTCTATAATTTCTGTTGCTTCCTCTAGAGTTTTCCATTTAATATTGCCTCCTGCTGAGGCGTCCAGCATCATCTTGGTTTGTGAACCAAGCCCTCCAAGGAAAGTTAAGACTACTTCCTGTTCTTCAAAGCCATGCGTGGGTGTTTTTCTTAGCAGACTTTTGTATCTATCCCATGCATGCCCCAGTGATTCTTCCATGCCCTGCTTAAATGAAGATATCTCTTGCTTGCCTTTTGTCACCTTTGATTGTGGAAAGTACTTGTTTAAAAACTTTGTTACCACTGCTTCCCAATCTGTGAAACTTCCTTCTGGGAAAGAATTTAACCAAAGTTTAGCATTTCCTCCCAATGAGAAAGGAAACAACCTAAGTTTGATCGCTTCATCTGGCACCCCATTAATTTTGACTGTGTTGCAAATCTCATTGAAGGTAGTGAGGTGCTCATATGGGCTTTCATGAGATAACCCATTGAATTGGTTGCTTTTTACCAGTTGGATCAGTGCTGGTTTGACCTCCATGTTAGCTGCATTGACTCTAGGTCTAGCTATACTGTTAAAGTGCTGAGGTCCAGCTATATTGGTGTAGTCAGCAAGAGTTCTTCTGATATTATTGTTCTCCATATTTTCTGTGCTATGAACAGAACCTTGTGGTGATGATTGCAACAAAGTTTCCGGAGGAGGGAAAAGTTCTCTAGATGTTCGGATTCTTCTCCTCCGTCTACTCTCGTCTAGACCTTCAAGAAGAGGTTCTGTTGTTTTCTTGCTCCTAGTTCGAATTGCCTCCTGCATACACAAGAACACAAAACCCTAGAATATTTGGTTAGCACAAAAAGATATAGGAGAAGATAAAAACAGAAAACAGAAAATAAAATAAAATAAAAACCGAAAAAATAAAAACAGAAATTCAAAATTAAAGTCAAAGATAATCAATAATCACACAAATTAACCAGTTAAACCACGAGTCCCTGGCAGCGGCGCCAAAAACTTGATGGACAAATTTATGAACACCAAAATATGATGTCACAAACTTGTTTTTCAATCGGCAAGTATGACCGAATCATTCAAGTAATAAATTTGGTAAGACCAAGTATCGTTCTTTCCAAAGGACTCACGGCCTAGTTTAGTTGTGTGGTTTATTGATTAGCTAAGACTTAAAGACGAAATATTTGGATTTTATATGCAAACGACGAAAATTAAATATGTATGCATGAAGTTTTGATCAATGGCAAAGAGCAAAAGATAAACACTTTCAATGAAATATATGTATGGATATGTTGTTGGGGTTCAATTTCATCTTATCCACTCTCATATATTTTAGGAATTCAACATTCAAATCATCATTGTTAATGCCACTCTCTAAATTACCTTTCAAGAAGGCTTCTCCCTAATCACGAGTTCATACAATTCCTAGCATTCCTAATGATTAGTTCATAAGTGTAGGAGCTTAACGACAACCAATATAATATTGGGAGAAATTCCCTGGATCTAGACTTCCCCGTACGCGCCCGTATCGACAAAACCAATAATCATGCATCGAATGAGTTAAACAATGCAAGCATTAAACAAAGAGGAAAAACCCTAACTAATGATGAAAGAAAGCATAGATCTTAAATAAAAGATGTAAAAACAAATTCCATATATGAGAGCTTCAAAAGATTACATTGATTCCCCAACAAACATACAGAGTTTAGTTCACCATATTCATGGTGAACCTAGATGAATAACAATGAAAGAATGAAAGATAAAACCCTAAAAAGGTGAAGAGGAAGCCTCAACATCCAAGATCCTCCTTCAAAGGGGTGGAAGAGAGAGTGTTTGCTTCGTTCCAGCCAAAGATACCTAACCCTAGGAAACCCTAAAGCTTATATATTATTCGTAAATTACAGAAAATTAGGTCCAAGCCCATAAAAGTGCCGCTCAGCGGTAAAGTACCGCTCAGCGGTAAGTGCGTGAGACGTTTCTTCCCCTCAGCGGCCATTTTGCCCCTCACACTACAAGAAAATAGCTAGTTACCCGCGGATCATTATATACGGATTAAATCCGTATGTAAAAAACGTATTATATACGGATTTTACATACGGATATGGGGAAATGCATTATATACGGACACATCCGTATATAATTAAAAAAAAAATTTTATACGGAAGATCCGTATGTAATTGGCGTACGTAATAGTAAACGAAGTAAAAATGAAAGTGAAAGCTCCAAAATTTCCCACACTCTGAAAAAAACATTTCTTCTCCCTCTTCTATCCTCGAAGCTTCAGTCCAGTTCTGCCTCTTCTCCCTCTTGTCGAAGCTGCAGTCCACTTCTTCACTGCACTCTCTTCTCCGCTGTGAGTCCACCTCGCCTGCAGGGAGGCTGTTGTTCAGTGAAACCCGCACTCGACGTCACTGCTCGTAGATTCGGATTGCATTTGTCGAACACGGTGAGTAATCGAAGCTTTGAGGATTATTTTTGTTTTCGTTTTCTCTTTTTGTTCTTTGGAGGTTTGAAATTGCGACTTTGGAAACCCTAGGTTGGTTTCTTCGAAGTGGTAGAGATAAGCTGGAGTTGTAGTTGCGTTTTGGTCCTGGTAAGTTTGAATCGTTTAGATTTGAGGTTTATTTGAGTTATCTTTTCTCTCGGTGTTGTTACATTGTCCTATTTTTGGTCGTTGTTGTTTCGAGGTTTGAAATCGCGAATTTAGAAACCCTAGGTGATGGGGTCTTCGAAGTGGAAGAGATAAGATCGAGCTGCTATTGCCTTCTTCATTTAGTAAGTTTGAATTGCTTATATTTTGGTTTCGTTTTATTGGTTGTTATTGAAAATGGGTCTTGACGAAAACTAGTCACTGAAAATGGTTTGCTTCGTTATTGAAAATTTTATTTTGACTTTGATACAGGAGCTGAAGTGGTTGAGAAGTGTGGGGTACCTCATTGGGAAGGCTTAAAGTGTTGTACAGTGAAGCAAAAGAGCTAGGTACTGAAGCAAGGTATGTTTACTCCTGAGTTTTGTTGTGTTGTTTCCCCCTGTTTTATGTTTAAGGTCCTTACTTTACTTCTTATGCAGTTTAGCATTAAATTGTATAAAGTTCATTTGAACTTCCTGGGAGCATTTTAATAGAACAATAGAGGAAGCTGCTGGATCAATCTCAAGGTTAGGAGAATTCTGGTGGTGTAGATAAAAGATACCCACAAGAGCCAAAGTAAGTGACGCTAAACATTATCTTTGATTCTGTGAAATATGGTGTTATGATTATATAATGGGTGAATGATTCTTTCTAATATGATGAATGCAAATTAACATGTACTTTGATTAGAATAAGGTTTTAGTTATGTTTAGCAATATTTGTATGTGACGTTGTGAAATTGGTCCTAATAGGGGTTTCAAGCAGAATAGGAAGAGTTTGATAGGTTCTCTAGGAACATTCAATTAATTGATTGATTAAGGTGCAATGTAGTATGATTGCTGGAGAATTTCACCTGATATAGTTTATAATCCAGAAAACCACACCATTAACTGACATTTTGGTTAAGAAATGATATTTAGTAACCAAGGTAAGTAGTTCAATGCGCTTGGAATTGGTTAAGTGCAGGTTTGTTTAACGTGATAGGAGATATTGCGGTGTTACCTCTGGTTGCAAGTTTAATATATAGGTTTTTTAAGTGCAGGTTTGTTAAGAAATATGACATAACCTCTTTTTTAAATCCAACACCCATATAGGAAATATTAGAAGACCGCTCCAACTGCTCCTCTGATATTCCAAAAGGTATTCTCATAGTAGTGTTAAGAAACTAGAAGGCATGAATATTAAAAACTACTAAAATATATAAACTGACTGGTAAAGAAATGCACAACTAGCTAAAACTTGGAGCACTCAACTTTCATACTGAAGAACCACTTTTCAGAAGGTAACAACTCTCTAACTTGTGGCTTATGACAGTAGAAATCATAACTTTCTATAGAGATTTCACCCAGTTTACTATTTCAACTTCCCTCATTTCCCATAGTCACATTGAAACCTATTTCTACCAAGAGAAAACGAGAGAGCACCTCTGTATAAAAACTCATCCCTCTACATTTTCCCTTTATACTTCCTAAAGAAAGTAAACAAATTAAATAAACATATCAATGTATATATATATATATATATATATATATATATATATATAGAGAGAGAGAGAGAGAGAGATATATATATATATATATATATATATATATATATATATATAGAGTGAGAGTAAAGATGTTACAAAAGAGGAGTTGAATTGATTTATTGGTTAGGTTTAGAATGAGAAGTAGTGGGAAGGAAAATATTGGTAGAAAAGAGGTAAACAGGAAGTGATATGGATTTGGATTGAAAATGATGAGTTAGGTATAATGGAGATAGTTATTACAGTTAAAGTAGTGTTAAGATAAAGATACGTTGGTGTGTTTAGTTCCCATCTTTATCTTCTTTTTCTCTCATCCCATCAAACTATAAAAAATAAATAAATAAAAATTAATACAATGTATTATATGATATCTGAAAGCAAAGAAAAGAGCCTGAGTAATGATTCCTCAAGATAATGCATCCATCTTAAAGTCAAAGAAGTCCTCTGGTTCAGAAGACTATGCAAGATCGTTGACCCTGACAATTTTTCTTATTGCTGCTCCTGTTGCAGTTTTCTGTGTCTATGTTGCCAGAAAACTAATAAATGATTTTTCTGATCACTTGGGGATGACCATAATGGCCATTGCTATTATATTCACAATTTATGTGAGATTCTGTTTCTTTGCTTGTTATATGCATACAAACGTACACCAAGCATACAATTTTGTTCTTTGACCCTATATTGTTCAGGTGTATTGATTTGGCACTTTATTTATAATCTTGAGAAACATTTCTTTATGTTGCCACTCACACATGCTTGTTTGAAGTAAGCTATAAGTCGGGATTAGTTAATGATAGGTTCAATATAGTTTACAATAGAAGGAAAAGACAAGGTAGTTGGTACAGTTGTAATTAAATAGGTGTAACAAACTATTATAAATAGTCTTATTAATGAGGAGAGTGGACAGTTTTATGGGTTTAGCGAGAAGGATTGTGGAGAGTGGGGTTTTCTCAAATAACCTCAGTTGATTGTTGTGCAAAACTCATCTTGTTCCTTGTTTCTATTCCCTACTACGGTGGTACGGGATTAGAGTACAGATAGCAATAAAAGAATATCTTTCTGTTCTGTTCTAATATCAGTTCTATCAGTTAACTTCTAATTTCTGAATGGAATACAACTTGGCTGATGTCCCTTTATTCATTTATTTATTTGAATAATAAATAAAAGAAAACTAGCCAGGACCATAATGAATCTAATGATCAACTAGTACTACTAGCAGAATGTTTCTCCTGGCCAAGAAATGAAATCCATGACCAAGCCAAGTATTCTGCATTATGTCATATTTTGTTTAAATTAGAGAAAATATTTTATTTGAAGGGGAAATAGATATGATGAAGAGAAGTTTGAGCAGATATTCTCCTCCTTTATCTGATAGCATAATGATGGCAAGCACATTACTGCATAGCTGTAAGAGAGCCTTTCTGAAAACTGGCCATGGCGAATACAATTGTTTCCATATCAATTATGGTGATTTCCCATTAAGTATCCAAGTTTTGGTCTAAGTTCTAACTGCAGATCCAAAATATCAGCATATATATAGGATTCTGCTATAGAATAGTATCGTCCTTGTTTTTGGGAAAACCTTTTAATCCAATTGAAGATAAATTGCTCTCAAGCTTGAGAGATCTCTGTAAGTAAGGTGTATGTAACAGCAAAGGAGATGGGAAGTACATTGTCATTACATTTGGTGTAGAGGGAAAGAATGGGAACAGGTGTTCCTATTGAATGTTGAGCTGGGACCGAATATTGGATATTCATCAGGTTCCATGACTCACCAAATACCATATAATTCTCCATATGCTCTTCTCTGTACTGTGAATAGGCTGTTGTTTCTGAATTAGAAGTTAGAACAACACAACAAAGTTATTATGAGTTGTAAAAAACAACATCCATGCATGTACCACAAGCTATTAATCAAAATAGTTTATATTTGTAAACAAGAGTCGTCCACTATAACTACACTAGATTCCCCCATTTGAAAGGGTGTGTCTCCAGGCCAAGCCATTAGGTTCAGAACATGAAACTTTTAAATCTCCTCAGTTATGACATCTGCTATGTCCAACAAGTATCCTCTTTTGATGTAGTATATGAATTGGGCTTAAGCAATGGTTTTAGCTAGGTACATGAGAGCTAGGGGTCACATTAGAAATGAGAAAGGTGACCCATATTTGTGATAGTTTTCATGTTTTCCCTTTGGAAGTCTTTGAGGTTGTCCAGACCTCCATATCATAAGGAACTGATATTTGCTGTCAGGGTTCCTTTTCTTACTAATATTAAGTGAAATTATAATTTTATAAAGTTATATATATACATACAAGTGAGATAGAATAGAGCATGAAGAATGTTTACTAACCAACAGTGAAAGAACAAATCTGTCTAATTGTAGAGATAAATTATGAAAGTAAGACAAATGTTGAAATTTAGTATGTTTGGTGGTGAAGGAGGTTAACAATGTGAACTAAGAATGATTTTTCGGATAATACATGAAGATAAAAGTCTTGTAATGTGAATTAAGAATGATTTTTCGGATAATTTGATTAATGTTTGAAATGATTGATCTTTTTATTTATGATTACATGTAGAAGTATTTGTTTTCTACTAGTTTGGATACAAACATAAACTTCTTTCTTACTGTTAGGATGTGTGCACCTGTGGAAGATTTTTATTGACATATTTTCTGAAATTCATGTTTGTCCAGCCTCTTCAAACCAAGTTTTAAGTACTAAACTTAGCTGAAGATCTTGGCAGGAGATTGTTAGCTGTATTCGATACTCCTACAGGTATTACTCAATCTTGTATGTCAATGACGGTTGTGTTTTAGTAACTTATCTCTCATAATCATCTTTCTGAATACAGAAAAGGACTGTATTGCATGTTTTTATAATTTAAGATATATTATGTTGTAAGATCTTGTAATATTATGTTCATTTTTCAGTAATAAATTTATGTGTTGTTCTGGTGTTTATAAAAAAATGTTAGCTCTTGTTTGTTGATTGCCCCAGACCTTACATTTTAACCTTGATTCTTATCCCAATTATATTTACAACCCTTTAGAAATTACACAGTTAAAGAGGACCTATCAAATATCCTATACATACACTGATTAGTTCCAATTATAGGAGAAGAATTTGTCACCATTAGATAATTACCAATTATAGAAAGATTAAACCAGCACTATAGATGTCGAATTTGTGTGACGAATTCAAGTGTTTAAATCATGAAACCATATTACGAACCAAAAAGCCAACATCATTACATGATAAAGGGAGCTATATGTGGTAATAGTTGACAAGAAATATTTAAGTTGCCATAAGACTGGGGAAAGTGCAGTTGCAACTGGAACTGAAGGTAGTGAAAGAGTTTGTGTGGTCATGATGTATTGGTCTGGTGCAGCATATCTGTATTGGAAGAATTGAACACATAATAAATTACCTATAGTGTATCATATGTCTAACAAAGACATGGATTACATGTATTTACATATAATACTTTTATTCTATTATCTATATTTAGCTTTTATAGATATCTTTATTATTCTTTTTGTCTGTTGTTGGCTATCATGCCTTCTGCCATATTTTTTCTTGTAGTTTAGCTACCTATGGTGTTAGAAAGCAATTCAAATCTTTACCTTCCAAAGCAATCAAGACAGCCTGCATCCTCTCTTCCTCAATCACACCTTTAATCGAATCCATAAGCCTCCTCTCCGGCAAAAACAGAAATGTCTAATTTCCTCCATCTTGAGGAAGACGCTGTTTCCCCCTGATCACGCTCTCTTCTCCCACCATTGGTTTTGCTAATGCTAGAATTATCGTCAGACATATTCAGTTATACCTCTTATCCCTCCTCTTATAACCAATTCCAAACCTATCACATTTTCCTTTTGTATCCTTGATAGAATAGTTGTTTTGTGTTGTATTCATCTGTAACCTAAAATGGTAACCTACATCTTAACCAATTCAAATATTTTTTTTCAATTCTGTTTGGCTTAATTCGTACTTGAGCTTGCAGTTTGTGTTCATTCAGTTGTTCCTTAATGTTTCTTCATCATTTTAATCGGTGCACTTTGTTTGTTTGAGTTCAAATTCAGCTTTATAAATCAATTTCAGTTTTGTCCAGTCATGTGCAAAAGTGTTGCAGTGTTATTCTGTCATTAATATTTTGATTCTGTTCAGCTGTATTTTTTTTTCTTTTTCGGTTTGGTTGTGCCTTAAGCAGTTGCTAGGTCTCTGATTGATCATATAAAGAAACGGCATCATGTCCAGCTTTGATCAGTTGAGTCAAGTAGCATTGCACATTTTGGTTCCAGTAGCAAACTGTCCATAAACTGTACTTTCTGCATTGAGTTGTTATAATCTGCTTTGGTCCAGTTTTCTGGTGTTTCAAGCTTTGACCAAATCTGCTTTATGAGTCTAAATGTGTTTAAACTGATTGCAAACTCATATTAATCTCAGAAAACCAAAATGACTGGTTGAATTCCTCACACTATGATTTCAAAAATCTGCATCAATATTCTTCACTGGTTTCAAGTTGTGCTCACTGTTGTTGGTCAGATTTTGTAGTTTTGAATCTTGGTACAAGTGTGTTTACTATTGTTATACATGTTTCAAGTAGTAGCAACTCTTGTTAATCACTAAAATGCAAAATGCATACCTGAGTTCCCTACTTTCAGTAGCTTGTCTTGTCTTTGTTTCACAATTCTCCAATTCAATTTCTGGTCTGCTTTGGTCAATACTGTTTCTGCTCAGTTTTGTTGTGTATAAAGCTTGAGACAAGTTTCTTTTATGATTTTAAGCATGTCTCAAGGGATAGCAACTCCAATCAATCACAGAATTGAAAAATGAATGGTTGAGTTGATTAAATTCTGGATTTCAAAACTGTCACAGTTTTAAATAAAGTGTTTGCACCGTGCTTGCTGTCTTTGTGTGGTTTTAGGTCACTTTAAATCTTCTAGCTGATATCCTGTAGTTAGATCTAGTGTTTAGGCATTCTTTGAGTCTTTATTTGAACCAGCCAGCTTTGAATGTACTGTTTTATTAAATCTGCAAAAGTAATATGCCTTCTCTTGTTGGGGGAAACCATAAGCAGTTTTCTGCCCAGCAGCAAAACCCCCTTTTGCAACAGGTAGTTGTTTATCAAATTTGTCTTTTCTTTGCTTGTTTTTTTTTTCTAGAAGATTCATTACGGTCCACAAAAATTGAGCTATCCAGCCTAAACATGCATGTTCTTCTAGTGTTACTTTTTTCTTGATTTTTAATGTGGTTCTTTACTACATAAGCATTGGTCCTCTTAATATTCCAAGCTAAATTGGACACTTATTTTTAAATCTGTTTCAGTACAAAGTGATGGAGAAAGTTGTACAGCGTCACTGGATGCTTGTTAGTCAGCTGTTATAATTGATTTCATCATTTAAATGAGCCTCTGTAGTCTATATGCATTTGCTGTCAACAGAAGCTCATCACTTGTAAACTCGGATATTTAATACAAAGTTCTTTTTTTTTTCTGTTTTCTTAATATGTGTTATAAGTATCAGTAAGTAAATATGGCATACTGTTAGTTCTCATTTTAAAGTGTTGTTAATGGTGTTTTTCTTGAAGCTTTATGTTTTCATTTTCAATTTTCCTTCCATATGTACTTTTATTTATGAATAATTTAATGTGACTAAAACTTATTTTTCTGTTAAATGATAATATATAACCTATAACTCCTTGTATGACATAGTTTCTTACATCAGAAAAATGTATTTTATATGACGTAGTGTAATGTATGCAGTTTAACTCTCATGGCTCATCTGTTTCTTCTCAATCTGGTATTGGACTTGGGGTCCAGTCCACTAGTCTCAGTGGTATTTCTTCTGCATCACTACAGCAGCCACCCAATTCTGTCCATTCCCCCTCTAGTCAACAGTCACTGATGCTAGGTGTTTCTAAAGATTTAGGCATGTTTTGTTAGCAAAAAGTCACTTGTTATTGTGTTTTCCCGAATAAATTTTCTCCTTTTAAATTGGAATACGTTCTCCTCCTTTCCCATATATTGAATAGGATGTTATTCAGCTATGGTTATTTTCTGATAAATATCGAACGCATTTTATTGATTTCTGAATTTCAGAAATGTATGTGCAAGGATGCCAGAGATCATTATTCTTTCATGATCTTTTTCCACAGCATTGACACCAAAAAGTTCTACTTTCATCATTATTTGTATCAACCCATGTACCCCAACTCACTCAAACCTCACTTCCACTCCTCTCATACTTAAAACTCGTTCTTTTCTCTTTAAACAATGGAAGAGAATACTCAATACTCTCTTACCCGCACTCTTGGTCAAAGAGTATAGATAAGTGCCCCACCATTGTATACTTAATGCAAGAGGCTAAAAACAAGATATCCACAATATACATGGTTTTAAAGTGTATCCATGACACTTTTTCATACACAAACAACACCCCAAATTATCAAATCATGTGTACTCATTATAACAACATCACTTTTCATAAAGCATGAACATCTATACCCCATGTAATATGCCAAACCTTTTAAACTAACATGACTAAGTACTTACCTAACATTACCTTCCAAGGAGCAGTGATGGAAATTCAATTACTGATTTTTTAGTGTTGAACTTTCTTATTACTTTTCCTTGAAGGAAAACTTGTAATACATAATTAATTTAGCCTTGTATTAAGTAATGGCTAATTTGTCGTTAATTGATATGTATACAGAACATGGATCAAGTTCCACCAAATCGTTCATGGATGTACGATAGGTGTTATAGAGGAAGAGGTGCGTTGAAAGAGTCATTTGTATTGGGTGTTGAAGAGTTTATAATTAAAGCTTGTGAACAAGACCGTTATCAAAGAGATGGGGGGCTTCGATGTCCATGTTCAAAGTGCGATTGTACAAAGATTTTGAACGAAAGAGTTGTGAAGGTTCACCTGTATAAAAACGGTTTCAAGCCTAATTATTTCATTTGGGAGGATCACGGGGAAACCATGCAAGAAGCTGATTTAGATAATGATGTGACTTTCAGGGGTGTGGAGACAGAAGGTGAACCAAATGAACAAGTTATGACGATGGAAGACATGGTCCATGATGCTCTCATACAAAGACAACCCTTGCAAGCATCAAATTCTTCTAACATAGAAGAGGCTCCAAATGAAGAAACTCAAAGGTTTTATAACCTTTTGTTGGAGGCAAATACGCCTTTGTATGAAGGAGCATCAGACTCCAAATTATCAATGTGTGTGAGGCTTTTAGCTTGCAAGTCCAATTGGAATATTCCTAACCAATGCATAGATTTTTTTGCAAAAATGCTTTTGGATGTAACACCACACAAATGTGGTTTACCAAAAACTTACTACGATGCAAAAAAGATAGTGTCGAAGCTGGGATTACAATCGCAGAGGATTGATTGTTGTGTGGATGGTTGCATGCTATTCTATGATAATGAATATGGTAAGATGGATGGAGCGTTAGTTGAATGCAAATTTTGTGGGAAGCCAAGGTATCAACAACACAAGACAGGAGCAAGTTCAAAAAAAAAAGTTCCCGTTAAATCCATGTTCTATTTGCCAATAATTCCAAGACTTCAAAGAATGTATGCCTCAAAAGAAACTGCAACAGAAATGACATGGCACCATCACAACAGGTCGTCAAATGGTGTTTTGCGTCATCCGTGTGATGGAGAGGCGTGGAGGCACTTTGATAGAGTACATCGTGATTTTTCCATTGAGCCACGCAACGTTCGACTTGGTTTATGCTCCGATGGTTTTAATCCATATGTGCAGGCGTCATCTATACCATATTCGTGTTGGCCAGTAATTGTCACGCCGTACAACCTACCTCCAGAAATGTGCATGTCTAAACCCTACATGTTTTTGACTTGTCTTATTCCGGGGCCATTCAATCCAAAAGTACGCATTGATGTATACCTAGAGCCCTTGATAGATGACTTGAAAAAGTTGTGGAGTGGTGTCATCACATACGATATTTCAAGGCGACAAAACTTTATCATGAGGGCGATGCTAATGTGGACAATTAATGATTTTCCTGCTTATGGTATGCTGTCTGGATGGAGCACCCATGGTAAATTGGCTTGTCCACATTGCATGGAGCATTCAAAGGCTTTTAGATTATATAATGGGCGAAAAAATTCGTGGTTTGACTCCCATCGGAGGTTTTTACCAAATGACCATGCCTTTAGGAGAAATAAGAATGCTTTCAAAAAGGGGGAAGTGGACATGGAAGACGCGCCACCATATTTGACGGGAACAGAAGTTTGGAATAGAGTTAATGGTTATCCTAAAGTAACTGAAAATGGTGCGCCAAGAATAGATGGATACGGTGAGTGGCATAATTGGACGAAAAAAAACATCTTTTGGGATCTACCATATTGGAAGGATAATTTGTTAAGGCATAATCTTGATTTCATGCATATTGAGAAGAATTTTTTTGACAACATTTTTAATACTGTGATGAATGTCAGTGGAAAGTCAAAAGACAATGAAAAGGCTCGAATGGATTTAGGCTTGTATTGTAAACGAAAAGACTTGGAGCTCAAAACTCATACAAATGGAAAGATGTACAAGCCAAAAGCTAATTATACACTTTCAGTAGACCAATCAAAACAGGTCTGTCAGTGGTTGAAAGATCTTAGGATGCCTGACGGATATTCTTCTAACTTGTCAAGGTGTGTTGATGTGAATAGGGGAAAGGTCATTGGGATGAAAAGTCATGACTGCCATGTGTTTATGGAATGCTTACTTCCTATAGCGTTTAGTTCTTTACCGACTCATGTTCTCAATCCCATTACAGAAGTAAGTCATTTCTTTAGAGATTTATGTTGTACAACATTGAATGAGGTCGACCTTCGGAAGATGGAAGAAAACATTCCAATGATTATTTGCAAGATGGAGAGAATATTCCCCCCCTCATTCTTTGATTGTATGGAACATCTCCCTGTACATCTTCCATATGAGGCAAGACTTGGTGGACCGGTCCAATATAGGTGGATGTACCCATTTGAAAGGTGACAATATCTCATTCAACAGTTGAATTTAGATGCAACACATATTGAAACTAACATACCACTTTCTTAAATTGTAGGTTTATGGGATATGCTAAACGTTCAGTTAAGAATAAAGCTAGGGTTGAAGGATCAATAGTGGCATCATATTTGCACAAAGAAACAACTCATTTTTGTTCACACTACTTCAAGAACTTTATGTTAACACCACAAAGCATGAGAAATGAAGTAGACACTGAAGTTGAAAGGACAACATTATCAGTGTTTGACGAAGGTGGTCGTCATTCCGGGAGGGAATCAACTCATTGGCTAAGTGACGAAGAATTGAGATCAGCTCATGTTCATCTCTTGATCAATTGCGATGAAGTTCAACCTTATCTTCAGTAAGGCTCCAAATAAATTGCATTTGTCTATGGATTTTGTTTTCATCATATTAAATTGATATTGACTGAATATTCTCATACCTATGGACAGATCATTCTTACATACCTATCAACTTTCAGAGTCAAACAGTTCGACACATATACATGCAAATTTCCCATTGTGGTTCAGGGATCAAGTACAACTTATCAAATTCTTCGACATAAATTTGTTATTCACATATCTCCTCATTTTTAATTATATTGAATAGGTTCATATATTTTTGTAGGTTCATAACGATCCTTTAAGTGTCAGAAACCAACATCTTAGAGATTTATCACTTGGTCCTTTAAGATGTGTGAAGGAATGGCATACCTACTTTGTCAATGGATATAAATTTCATACCCATGCATGGAGCCAGGGCAAGAAGACTATAAATAGTGGGGTTCATGTTAAAGGCCTTACAGAAGGGGGTGAAGATGATTTCTATGGTGTCATTAAGCACATATATGAGCTCGAGTATAATACCTCAACCATTGAAAAGAAGGTTGTATTATTTTATTGTGATTGGTTTGATCCATCAAGAATAGGGACAAGAGTGGATTCAAAGTATGGCACTGTGGATATTCGAATGGATAAAAGATATATCTTGTTTGATCCTTTTATAATTGCACATAATGTAGAACAAGTGTATTATGTACCATATCCTGCATCGCGCACCGACAAACGGGGTTGGTGTGTTGCAATAAAGACCAAACCTAGAGGTCGTATAGACTCTAATGAGGTAGATGCCATTGAGCCATACCAAGTGGAGGAAATGTCACATGTTAATGACATCATTCAAGTTGAAGAAGTTATCCGATTGCAAGATATAGAAGCCGGTCTTGAAGAAGTGGACCCCAACAATGTACAATCAGTTCAACGCTATATGGATGAAGAAACAAGTGAATCGGAAGAAGAATGCAGTGAAGAGGGACAAAGTGAAGATGAGGATGAAGATTCATTTCACAGTTCTAGCAGTGAATAGAGTTACGATGTGTTGGTGTACCCATGGGTGATCATAAACCCATACTTGTAGAGGGGAGAAAGAACAAGTGATGAATTAATTTATGTAATTTCAATTTCCGTGTTATTTTGATTAGGGGTGGGCAAAGCACACTGTACTACATTGTATTGTCAAATTTTATAGTTAACTATAAACTAGTTTAGGAAAACTGTAAAACTGTAATGTACTTAAAAACATCTCAAAGTAACTGTCTGAACTATTTTTTAGTTCAGTACAATTCAGTTAACTGTTTTATTCATGAAAATCTAATATCTTTACTGGTTTAAACATCACATGATTTTTACAAATAAATCTTTTATATTTTAATCTTCAAGAATATAAAAGATTGGATTATTCACCTCCTGCTTCCAAACTGTAGATCTATCTATCCATCTTCTAATCCACTTAAATTTTATCAAGAACAGTAAATACGTATTCAAGAACATAAATACTTGGAATGAATGTAATATATAAAACAACCTTTTCAATGAACTTATCCAGTGGAGCTCACTTATTTGTGCACCTCTATCCAGTGGGTGATTTCAAAGGGCTTAAAAGAACTATTTGGTTTTGTAATGTCTTTAGGCCATATATATTTTCTCTTTTTATATTTGTCTTTCTCATCATTATTATGCTGACTAAAATTTTTAGTTTTAAGACATAAAAGTTAGAATAATAAAAAATATATGCTTTGCTTTAAGCTATCTATCAGACACCTAGTGCTTATATAGACCTTTATGTGGTCTTTCACTGAATCAGTAGCAAAATTGCTTTGTGCCTATGTGGGTTAACTCTACTAATTACGGGTTACAATGTGAATTTTGTGGTTGAGATGAGTTTCTATACATCTCTTAATTATTAATTGTACCAAACTCAACGAAAAGAATACTTTGTTGAGATGAACCTGGTACATGAATTTCTATCAGAACTAACTTTAAAAAAGATACCCTATCTTTTATTCTCAAACATTATGATTATATAGCAAGCTTGTAAGTTGCAGCTGAATGACCCTTTTAAAAACCAAATGATCTCACCAGACTTTTAAGCCAATGATCAATCTTAGAACCAATTAGTGAGACGAACCTGGTGCATGAATTCCTAGGGTATCTAACTTTAAAAAGATTAAGATTCCCTTTAACAGCTGAACATTGTGTACCAAACTTGTAAGTTGTGTATGAATGACTCTTTTAAAAACTTGTTTTTCATAATGTATTAATCATAAATTATGATATCCTGTATATATGAACCAGAAAACTGCATAATGCTTGCAGATAAAGATGAATACTTGTGTTTGGCTGTGTTTGAGAAGGTCTCGTATGTTTATACATTAGTTGGAACTGAGATCCATGTGATGATTAGTAGAATGTAATTAAGCAAGTGTGATGTTATTTGTAGTTTTTCAGCAGAGAATACTCTTTATACAGATAAGTTTCTGGGACAGCAAGTTTCTAATAATTACTCTGCTTTCAACACTCCAATAGAAAACTGGTATTCGGATTTGAACCAAATACCCATTCCCCAGAACCAATTCTAGACAATTCATTATTTTTTATCTTCTTCTTAACCCAATCAGTCTCTGCCAAAATTACCAACACATTAGCTTCTGCATATGATGTCTGTCCTTCAACACATTACCCTAACTAGCTAGCCTTGAAAAGAAGCTTCATCCATCTGCAACAGTTAAGTAATTGACTTTGCTGCAAGGGAAAAAGTTGTGGGTGAAAAGCCATAACCCAAATAGAACATTTTTTCAATAAATGAAGATTGCGAAAAGACATATTCCCTCTGCTCTCAAGTTTCCATATCAGTAAACAGGAAGAGACTGTGAAGCAGCTATAGGAATACAGTAATCTAGTTTATGCAAATGATAATCCAAGCATTTCAGTTCGCTATCAGGCACCTTACAATCCAAACCAGATATTAAACAACTTTACACTTAAGAGGAAACATAATTATTTTCTCAGAATTCCAGTAATGTAGGTTCTTAGTGGCTGAACAAGATAGTTTACCTTTGCTTCTACAGAGGACTGTTCCAGTCTCACATTATCTTCTATATCACCCAATCTCCTCTCATAGTGATCTACAATATGGACTTTCCGGCCACAAATTCCCAAACAGCCATCTCGCTGATGCCTTTTAGGAGCATCATTCTTTTGTTTAAGATTGGTGAGCTTTTTGTACAGTTTATCTGCATCATTCTTCAAAGAACAAACTTTAATAGTCAAAAAAGTGGAATATTTGAAGAACAAACTGAGTTAATTACAAGAAGTGCAGATCAAATTGATTATGAAGGGATTAACTATTAGTTGCTTAAATATTTTGAGAGAAACAGATGTTGTCACTTGGTGGAAATTAAGGATTCTAATTGCTATGTTTGGAGGAAGAAGGTTTGAGAACCCGTATATGAGGAATTAGCAACCTTGAGATAATTAGAACCCATATATGCCACTTACCACCCCAACAGAAACCAACAAATCCCATAGCAGAAGCACCTTTCCTTTTCAAGGCTTCAATAATAGGTTTTGCAATTTCAATACATTTTCCCTGCACATTTAATAGGTAATATGATAATAACACAAAATGTTCTTTTCTTACTTTTCCTTTCCATTCAATTGTAAAAATAAATTGACCCCATAATTTTGTTTTTTGTTGAAGAATATGGCATCAGATGGTTGTGACCCTCCTATTCCACCTTCATCAAAATCAGATAAGGAGAAGGGCAAGAAGAAATCTTATATGGTCAAGTTGTTAAACCGTTTCAATAACGTAAATGCTTCAAGTAGTCAGCCATCTACACCTACCTCTACCTCCACTGCTAGATTTGTTCCACCACCATTACAAGTTCCTGGTTTGACACCTACTCCACCATCAATTCCACCTTCGTTGGAAGTTCCTCCTGTCACACCTAGTTCACAACAATTTGCTGCTGATCAATGGAGATCACCCTCCCCCCATGTTGGTTCTAACCCAACAACTCCCACAAATATGCCATCACCATCTCCTATAGGGGATAACCCTCCACGTTCAAGTTCAGCATCCAATGACTTTGAAGATGTTTCCAACAATCGTCCAATCATTACACCTATTGGAGGAGGGTAAGAAAACATCAATTTAATGTTCCAAGCATATACTGTATTATTCTAATATTTGACTTTTATTTTGGTATAGGTTTTATCCAACAAAAACAGCATCCAAAGCAATCACAGCCACCATCAAGGCACAGTTTGACGAGCCATGGGTGACATGGGGACAAATACCTCAGAGTCGAAGAGATGTTTTCTTTGAGCGTTTTAAGGTACACTTGTGTTCATTTACATTATGTACTACAGTTAATTTTAAATGTTAAGGTCCTCAATTATCTTATCCAATATTCATCTTTTTTGTCAACAGAGAAAGGTTTCATGGAGGTCTAACCATGAAGAAAAGGTGAAAAAAAATTTCCACACAAAAGCATCTCATAGATTATCTGAGATGTTTAAAAAAGCTCGAACAGAAGGAAAAAAACCTGATTGGATGGGGGATAATGTTTGGAATGGTCTTTTGGAGAAGTGGAACATGCCACTTTATAGACAAAAATGTGAAACGGCCAAAAAGAACAGGACATCTGACAAGGGTGGTTGTTTGCACACTGGGGGATCCATTAGCGTGCATGAGCATGCAATTCGTCTGGTACATATAAATTTATTTTTACATTTCTATACGGATAAACTTTAAAAATATTTGATGTTAACAACTAACATCTTCTTTGCTTGCAGTCACAGGAGCTTGGTCGGTCAGTGCATGTTGATGAAATATTTCAGCAGACACATATTCGAGCATCAACAGGAGAATTTGTCGATGAAAGGTCTAGGCGGACACATGTTAGTTTCTACTAACTTATTCTTTATTAGGTTATATAATTCTTAGGTCTATCTATTTAACGATATTCATTTAACAGGAAGAGTTTGAAGCCAGATTTTCTCAAATAAGATCTGAGACAGCATCCGTTGGGGCTTCAACATGTGCTCCCCTAGACCCTGCAGATGAGGAAAGATTGAGGAACCAATGTTGGTTGGATGTTGCTGGTGGAAGGTACAAGGGACGCGTATACGGCATTGGAAATGTCAGTGCTCAAGATGACTGTGTCGATAGTTACATACAACAGACACAGGCATCTTCTTCTCAGCAACCGATTGCAGAGGACATTCTTAACCTCCACACACGAGTATCAACCCATGATGACCAACTTCGACAGATGAACTCTCAATTGCAAGGCTTTATTGGTGTCATGATGCAGTATCTTCCACCTCCTGCAGCCGTAATTGCACAACAATTTCTTCAATCCCAGAATCAGCCACAAGCTAATGTTCAACCACAACAACCACAACAACCACAGCAACCACAGCAACCAACAGATCAACCACAGCAACCAACAGATCAACCACAAGATGATACTATTTATGGAGATTACTAGTTATGTTTTTAGAAGTAGGACATGTGTATGACTCACACTTATTCTCTCAATGACTTTGAACATGTTATTTGAACTTATTATGATTAACAATTATGTAAACTTTCTTATTATTAATGTGAAATGCATGTTTGTAGGTTTTAAACACTTAATTTATTTATCAAATTTGTGAATGGATATAATGTCCAGGTCTTGTGAATTGTCTGTGTGGTATGGGCAGGTCTTGTAAATTGTCTCTTTTTGGATGTTGGATGACCAGGTCTGCTTTCAAGTCAGCGGTATGTAAATTATATACGGATTATCCGTATATAAGTTATATACGGAATATCCGTATATAATTTATATACGGAATATCCGTATATAATTTATATACGGAATATCCGTATATAATTTATATACGGATTATCCGTATATAATTTATATACGGATAATCCGTATATAATTTATATACGGATTATCCGTATATAATTTATATACGGATTATCCGTATATAATTTATATACGGATTATCCGTATATAATTTATATACGGATTATCCGTATATAATTTATATACGGATTATCCGTATATAAATTATATACGGATTATCCGTATGTAATCTTACCTACGACCTTTTTATATACGGATTTTTGACCGTATATAATCCGTATATAACACCACTTTTTATACGGATTTTCGGTGTTATATACGGATTTCGGCCGTATATAAATGCCATTTTTCTTGTAGTGTCAGCGGACCTCCCGTAAGCTCCTAATTGCCGCTCAGCGGTAAACTGCCGTTGAGCGGTGACTTCGGCTTCTCCTTTTGCACTTTTTGATGTCTTTTCTGATTTCATCTCTCTCCTTCTTCACTTCTTTCACCAAATTCACCTTAAAACCTGCACAAAAACACTGAAATCAAGCATAAACCTGTCCAGCTCTCTTATTTCTGAAAATATGAAGAAAAGCATGATTTCAAACTAGTTTCTAAGTATAAAGGTTGCTTTTAGTATCAATTTTAAGCATGAAAATAACAGTTTTTCAACGGTTATCAACAGTGTTGAAAATATTTAATATAATTTTAAAAATAAAAAATTAAAATAAAATCCTTCTTATGTATGTAATATTAATTTTAGAGGTAAACGATATCTATTGATACATGATTTTTTACATTTATTTTATTAATTACAAATTATTTTATTCAGTTTTATTTTAATTGGCTCCTAAATCTCTCTCTTCTACCTATAAATACCAGTTATTTGCATGGGAAAAAACATGACAAAACACATCAACTTATAAAAAGTGTTTTCAGTCTTTTGCTTTATATTATCTTTTAAGACATTAATATTCATCTCAAAAATCCTTCACAACATTCAATCGATCTGACCGATTGTTGTAACTTAGAAGAAAAGTATAAATAATTTTGTTTTGTCATGTGTTGTATCAACCTAGGCTATTTCTATTCATTTCTTCAATTATAATTGTATCATATATTTTTTTATTATTTATTTCATTCTTATATACTTATTATTATTTATTTTGATTATTTTCCTAACATTCTTAAAGAGAAATATTTTATTTTACGTTATTCATCATTATTCATTTTATTGCAAAAGTTAGAGATAAAATTATATAATATGTTTGTCATAGATATGATTAAGTTACTTTCATGTATACTTAAAAAATTTATGAGTAAAATTTCTTTTTCCACCAATAACAATAAATAAAATTTTGGCTCATTAATACATAGAGCTACTAATTAATTTGTTATGTTGTTTGTGATAAAGGTATTTGATGTCATGACATATTTGAACTGTTTTTGTCTAATAATATTTATAAAATATCTTATCATACTAAAATTGTTGTTAAATAATGGAAAGTACTTATACTAAAATATGAGTTGGTTGAAAAGTTTTATGTAAATATTCCTGTAGAAAATAGTTGAATTTGAAATGATTAATAATAAAGCTACATTTTTATCTTATTCATGAATTTAAATTTTTTTTATTGCTTGAAATTAAAATGAATTGTTTTACTTCACACCATGCTTATGATTTTTATGATTTAAAATTGCTTCCTTCATGGTGAAATTATGCTCAACGTTTAAAACATAAGCCTGAAAAATTATTTTTTGATATTTTGATTTTGTATCTTTGTGTTGAGGAAAAACATCATTTTTATTTTTAAAGCTTGTTCATAATTTTCAGTTTAAATACAAACATCAAGTTATTTACTATTACAAAGGTGTTGCATGATTTCTCATATGAAAGGTATCATGTTACTAACCCTGAGCTAAATTATGTTTTTAACTCAAATAATTGCTTTATAGACTACTAATGTTCATGTTTATGCTTATAAAAATTACTTTGTTTATACCAAAAATAAAAGAAAAAATATTTTGTTTATTACTAAGTGGTTTTTGAGTACAATATGGTTGTTATTTCTAGACACAGTGTTTTGTTATTGAAGGATATATTTGTGATGATTTTCTTCAAGTTAAGGTTGATGCCTTTATCTTCAAATAAAATATCTAGTAGCTCTCCTTTGATTATTACAAATGTTGAAAATTGTGATATGTGACATGTTAGACTAGATCTTATAAATTTAAATTATATTAGAAGAATGAGATCTCTCAATTTTCTTGTTAAATCTTCCATTGATTTAAGAAAAAATTGTGAAAATAAAGGATCCTATAACTATATAAATATATTTTTGAAAAATTGGCATGTGAGTGTTGTATTAGATGATGCAGATGTGATTTTAATATTTTAGGTATGTTGGTTTATTTTATGTTTTTGGAAGCGAAGGACAATTTTTTAGATTTGGTTATTTAACTAACGTGTATAAGTGAATATACGTTCACGGTGACAACTTAAAATAGGTTGACATTTTAGTTAGGTTGTTTTTGGTAAGGACACTGAAAGTATATATATATATATATATATATATATATATATATATATATATATATATATATATATATATATATATATATATATATATATATATATATATATATATATATATATATATATATATATATATATATATATATATATATATATAATAAAGTTAGCAATATATATTGTGAAACTTTATATTTAGCTTGTCATATATTCTCAAATAGAATTTATTATAAGGGTAAAATATTTCTAAGAGTGGGGTGTCTTGCATAAATTAATGTACCTCTCTTAATGATAATAGAAAAATTCTTGGTTATTCATTATGTGTGGAATTTCTTATAATACTACTATAGAATCTAGTTTTGTTTCCTTTAAACGATAAATTGATTAAAATTGTTTGTGATACCTCTAGTACTGATTTTCCTTATAGTAATAATATTATTTGTGATTACTGTAGTCATGCATTCAATATGTGAATTTTCTTGCAATTATTGAAGGATATATTAATGCAAATTGAATTTTGATTTCAGTGACACAAAATCAACTACTGGTTTTGTTTTTACTTTTGGTGGAGGAGCAATATCAAGAAAATCTATAAAAAAAAAATGTTGTTTCATGATGTACCATGAAAGCAAATTCTTTTTGTAAATACTAGTGTTACTAAGGCATATTTTTATTGTCTATATGATTTACCATTATTAAATGGGCTTATACCTCCTATTCCAATGTATTGTAACAGTCAAGTCGTTATATCTAAAGTTTTTAGAACAAAGTTTTTAATGAAAAAAGAAGGCATTTGAGTGTGACTCACACATCTATTAGAAACTTAATTACTTATGGTATTATTTCTTTTGACTTTTTCAAGATAAAAAAGAAATATTGTGGATTGTCTTATAAAAGGGTTTATGCATCAATAGTGTTAAGACAAGATCGTTTAGAGACTAGATCATTTAACAAATGACATTAAACAAAATATTGCATTGAAAGAAATATTATTTTAAAATAAAAGTGTCTTAGAGAAATACATTTTGGAACATCTCTTTTAGACGAAGATAAGCTTACAATAACAATTTTTAGATTATATTGTCTGATAGAAAAAGTTTTATAAACAATGTCTAACAACAAGAAACGTCTATCAAATTGAATCATCTAATGAATCATAAAATAACACTTTCAAACACATATCTTATAAACAAACAATGTTTTACAAACAACGTCTTACAAAAAGAAGTGTTTATCTCAATGCTCATAAGCACACTGAAGCTTAAAAGATATTTTATTCAAACAAATGTTATTAAAGCAAACGTCTTACATAATGTATTGTATAAGGAAAAGCCTGTTAAACGCTATAACTCTCATAGCTTTTGAAAAAGCATCCAATGTTTTACATTATCTGATAATTATATGTTGAGTGCTTTGATAAACATTGCATTTATTAATGAGTTGAAAATTGATAAAATGTTTTGAACACACAATAGAACTTAATGTTTATCAATGTTCAAAACATTTAATGATATTAAATGCATGTATGATAAAGTGCTTTGATGCTTGTATACCTTGTTCTTGAAATTTGTGTAGATCATAAAAGAACAAAAAGTTTATCAAAATCACTACGCATAAGATAAAGATGTTGAGAAATACGACGAACATTCTAGGAATGTTTCCCTTTAAGATTTCTGCTCTGAAACATTGTACAAGCTACATTTTGATAAAAGTTATGACAAAACATTTTACCTCTGCAAAGTTGAACTTCTCACCTAAAAAGGCTACCAACTCTACATGAAGTCAACAGTATCTTTCTAATGGATATATCTCATGAAGAGAAGACAAAAAGAATACCATAAAGAACTTTTGAACACTCATACAAGTTTGTTGTTACTTTGTCTTAATACCTTCTGAAGCTAAATTTCTAAGAGAAAGAACCTTTGCAAATTCTTAAATTATATTGTATTGATATTATCCTCTCTTTGAGAGTTACCAATCTGTATTTGCACTCATCACACTGATTGTGTTGGATATTCTGAAGAAAATTAAAATATTTGGTGTTTAGCTTAGTTGAGTTAAGCACTCTAGACAATTGTCTAGGGTTGATACCACAAGTGGTTAAAATACTTGTATACTAGGAGTGGTCAAACTCGAACTAGTTGTGTTGACTAGGTGAATCAAGGGAGGTAAAACTTGTGTAATCTTCTTAAAGATTAGTGGAACCCCTTAAGAGTTCTTAAGGGAGAACTGGATGTAGCTCATATTAAGTGAACTAGCATAAAGTTTGTGTTATTACATTGCTCCTTGAAACATTTTCCAATACATGCCCTTTATAAAACCAGTGTCTGAACCTATTATTTGAATCATATATCTCTTACAAATCCATTAGACGTTGCTTTGCAAAGAAGTTTTAAAACACTATTCACTCTACCTCTAGTGTTTTCCTATTATTTCAGTTGGTATCAAAGCTTACCTTAGGGTGAGTTCTTAACAGAACTTGAGGAAAGACCCCAGTGACCATGGAAAACGAAGGATATACTGTTAACCGACCTTCTCTATTCAAGGAGGAAAAGTTTGACTATTGGAAACAAAGAATGATCGCATTCTTTGAATTCTATCACATCGATATGTGGGATGTGGTTGATAATGGAAACTATATACCCCTTGATGATGAGGTAGAGCCCTTGGCGAGAAGCTCATGGTCAAACAAACAAAAACATAAGTACCTTCTTAACTCTAAAGCTCGTAATTTGCTAATGTGCGCTTTATATGAGGAAGAGTACAAGAAAGTCCATGCTTTCAAGGGAGCCAAAGAGATGTGGGATACTCTAATTGTCACATATGAAGCCTTAAGCGAAGTGACAAGAAACAAGTTGAGCTTGCTAACTTGGGAGTACAAGTTATTCTCCATGTTGGACAATGAGAACATCCAAACTATGTTTAGTCGGTTTCAAACGATCTTAAACGAACTAAGATCGTTACGTAAGATTTATGATAACTTTGATAATACTGACAAAATTCTTCTCAACCTTCATAGACAATGGAGACCACAAGTCACTACTCTAAGGACCTAAAAAAATCTTGATGGGATGAGCTTAGAGGTATTTGCTGAAATCCTATAAGTCCTTGAGTAGGAGCTTCAACAAGATAGAGTCCTAAGAAAAGAAAAGAACATTACGTTGAAATCTCAGAAGCCTTCAAGAAGAACTTCCACAATAACCCTCAAGGTAGAAGAACCTATAGAAGAGTCAACTGGTGAAGAAGACTCCATGAGAGAAGGAGAAGAAGATGATGAACTATCGTTCATCTCGAGAAAGATTCATTTGTTATGGAGAAGAAAGAAAAGCACGCAGCTTAGAGGTAGACACCTTGGGTCAACCTCTAGAAATGACCAACTAAAGGAAGGACTTCTCATTTGTTGTAAGTGCAAGAAGACAGGCCACTTCAAGTCTGAGTGTCCTGACCTAGAAAAGACAAAGAGAAAAATTATCTTTCCCAAACAAGGCAAGAAAAAGGCGCTCATGATTACTTGGGAGAATCTAAACTTCTCAATTTGCTGAGGAAGAAAAGGAAGTCAATCTTTGCCTTATGGAAGACAATGTCGAATGCTCGTTAGACGAATGTAATTTTGAGGTAGATTTCACTTAGCTACACTATGTTATTGAAGCCTACCATGAGTTGTTTTCAAACTCTTTTAGATTGTTAGAAGCTTTTCAACTTGCAGAAAAAACAAAACAAAAAGCTTTAAAAAAACAATATCTTGAAAAATAAATTAACATCGTCTAATAATGATGTTAAAGGTTTATAAAAAGAAGTTAGCAACCTGGAAGGGAAGTTAAATATTTTGAAAAGAGAAAATGAAAAACTCATTCCGTAAAATGAAAAGCTAGTGGAAAATACAACCATTACTAGAGATGTTAAATGTGTCAAAATCCTCAAACTCGAAAATGAAACCCTACATAAGGTGTTAAACAAAACGTTTGAAGGAAATGAACATCTAAGGCTTCTTGTCAAAGGTTGTAAGCACTCATTTGACAAATGTGCTATAGGATTCAATGGCAACAACACTAATAGTACATCTTAATCCAAAACTGTATATTTTGTTAGATCTAAAGAGAAAATTGTTAATCATGCATCAACCTTTGAAAATAAAAAATGCTTAAGACTAACAAAGCATAATCCAATGCAAGATGGGTACTTAAAAGAAAAATTATCTCTCTTACAGATTTGCTTGATGACTGCTGAAATTACAGGAAAACACTAGAAGGAGGGGTTAAATAGTGTTATGGAAAAAGTTTTTCGCAAATGGATGGTCTGCACAAGTTATTAAATGCTTGATGTATGAGGCATTGTTTAAACCACAACATTCAGAGATTGAGTGTTTTCCAAGAGTTTAGCAAAACTACTACAACGTTTAAGAAAAACAACTCTTAAGGAAAATAACGTCTGATGACAAGAGCGTTTATCAATGGTTAACTTCGTAAGCAACTGCAATGTTTATAAATAAGGTGTTTTGCAAAGCTAAAATGATAAACACACAATTATTTTATAATGGTTCACTCAACTGAGCTACTTTCAGTTATGACTCAAACCTCTTAGAGGATTCCACTATAATCTCAATAAGATTACAACTGATTATTAACACCACTCCTGGTTACACTAGTAAATCCCAATAACACATGCTGACTAGAACTGAGTATTAACACCACTCCTAGTTACATTAGTCAATCCTGGTAACACTTGTTACAATGACTAGAATTGAGTATTAGCACCACTACTAGTAAATCCTGGTAACACCTATTTTGTTGACTAGAACTGAGTTTACCTACTCCTGGTTTCCCTTATACAACTGTCTAGTGGGGGTTTAACTCAATTGAGCTAACCACCAAGTGTTTGAATTCTCTTTAGAATGTACAATCAATCAAATTGTTTACAAGTCTTAGATGATAAATTTCATAGAAAGGATGTGTTTACAATACAACTCAATCTAATAGACCTTGTAGGATTTTCTCTCTCCTTACAGAAGTAAGCTTATGACTCTATAAAGCTTGGGAGTGTATTCTTAGAGTTTTCTCTCTTGCACGAGTGTGAGTTTCGCTTTAGCTGATCTTTTCGTTATTCGTGTGCTTATCCTTCTTAATCTTCTTTCCAAGGGATCTTTTATTTATAGGCTTCATGGGAAAAGATCCATACAACAATGCTTGTCTTCAATCTTCATATCTTTGTAACCCTTTCGTAGGTAACAACCATAGGTTGAAGTCAACATATCAAAGCAGAAATACTTTTTGCAGTACTTTAACCAAAGTAGGTTGTACAAAATCTTCACAACTTTTGATGGAGAGAACATTTCATGAATGTCTTCTTTGTTTCTAACATCTACTTTTGACTTGTTCATGATGGAGCATGTGGGTACGAGCAATAAGTATCTGCAAAGAGTGGAGTAGGGATGTATTGCATGTTCAAAACAACTTGGTATTTGTCAATTTTTCTATACATGTAGATTGTTTAAGCACTTTCAAGTATTGATTCATAAAGATTTCATCGTTGGAAGAAAACATCGTTTACTATAAAGTATTGTTTAAACATTTAAAGTCATTTACCAACAACTCATCGTTTAGGGATCTTTGTCTAGTACAAGAGCGCGATTAGGAAAATGTTTCTCAACACATTATTTTTGAAGCATTTTTTTAGCTTTAGCGTATTTACCAAAAAACATCATGTAGCACATTATTCATTGTTTAGTAAGGAATAATAAGAGCGTGTTTAGAAAAAATATCATCTAGCATATTGATGTATTTACTAAAATATCATTTAATGCAATGACCCTTTCATAATAAATCATCGTTTAGTAATAACACATCTACTATCAATAGGATCATTTGGTCCTAGCGCGTTTACTGAAACTTTTCTTTGTTTATTCTGATGCCATAACGCTTGTTTCATAAGATGCCATTCATTACCGGATATTATTTTCATAAGGACAACACTTTGTGAAATACTCATTTCGTTAAACTTCAAAACATGAAGGTTTCAGAGGGTCATGTCTTCTAGACGACCTTTTCTTAACAAACCGCAAGGCGACCCCTGTCATGGTTCTTGGACAACAGATGCTCTTGACACCTGACGGGAGAAACGTCTATGTTCCAAGACCTTAAGAGTAAGAAGGGTGGATTAGTAACATTTGAAGGAAGTCAACGTGGCTAAATAATAGGCATTGGAAGGATAACTATAAATAGTTTCCCTTCTATTGATAATGTTTTATTAGTACACGACATAAAACATAATCTATTGAGCATAAGCCAATTGTTTGACAACGGACACATTTTTATCTTTGAAAAGACCAATGTAAATTCTTAAATGACCAAGATCTACTCATATTTACTACTAATAGACAAGGCAACTTGTACAAGATAGATCTAGATGAAATGCATGCTTAAAGAGTCTCATGCCTAGTGCATATAAAAGATAAAGAAATTTCATAGCATAATAAATGTAGACATACAAGTATGAGACTAATTTGAAAAGTACAACATTCTGTCCTCGTGAGAGGATTGCCTAAAGTATCATTCAACGATTCAATCTTTTGTAATGCTTCCTGAAAGGCAAACAAATCAAGGAATCCTTTAAAAGTAAAAACATTGTTTTTATAGAAAAACCACTTTAGCTACTTCATATAGATTTATTTGGATCTACAAGGACAACGTATATGAGCAGTAAATGTTATGGACTCGTGGTGGTAGACAACTTTTCTAGATGGACATGAGTTTTATTCTTAGTCCATAAAGATAAAGCATTTGAGGCTTTTTATAAACTCTCTAACAGGATAGAGAATGAAAATTGTTGGAAGATTATTTCATTAGAAGTGATCACGGAGGAGATTTTGAAAATGAACTATTTCAAAAAATTTCAGAAAACTCTGTCATTAAACACAATTTTTCAAGTCCAAGGACACCGCAACAAAACAGAGTCGTTGAGAGAAAGAACAATTTTTTACAAGAAATTGCCAGATCTATGTTAAATGATTTTAACTCTCCTAAACACTTTTGGACTGAAGCAATAAACACAACTTGCTATATTCAGAATAAAGTATGTATAAGACCCACCTTATCCAAAACTCCATATGAATTATGAAATAATAGGAAACTCAATATCTCGTATTTTCATCCTTTTGGTTGTCAATGTTTCATACTGAATATCAAATATAATTTAGGAAAGTTTGACTCCAAGAGTGATGAAGGAATTATGCTTGGATATTTTGAAACTTCTAAAGTGTTTAGAGTTTATAATTATATATCGTTTATGATGGAGGAAGTTATCCATGTTAAATTCAATGACTATGAGCTTGACCATGAAACGTCAAAGCTAGACGATGAATTTTATAAATTGCTGATAGACGAGACAATGTCCAAAAATGCCAATGCATCATTTTCACTTGAAGAATCTAGGAACCCAAAAGAGTCAAATGAATCCAAAGTGTCTAAACTTGAGGATGAGGTACTTGAAGAGAAAAGAAAGCCTTGTGGAGCACATCATCTAGAGGAGAATAACCATAAAAAGGATAAAGTCATTGGTGACATAAGAGAAAATGTCAAGACCAGGTCCTTCTACAGATAAAGGCCAACAACTCTCATCTCCTAAGTTGAATTGTCCAACATGAACGAAGCTTTGGAAGATGACTTCGAGGTCAAAGCCATGCAAAAGGAGATCAGTTTTAGAAAAATAATGTGTGGACACTCGTGGAGCTACCTCAAGGCAAGAATATAATTGGAGCAAAATGGGTCTTTCGCATCAAGCTAGACAAAGATGGGAAGGTAATACAAAATAAGGCAAGGCTTGTAGCAAAAGGTTACTCTTAGAAAGAAGGTATTGATTAAGCAATTATAATATTATTGTCTTTTGCAACATTATGTAAAATTAAATTTATCAAATGGATGTAAAAAGTGAATTCTTAAATAGTGAAATAAAAAAGAAGTGTATGTGAAACAACCTCCCGGTTTTGAATGTGTAACCTATCCTAAAAATGTTTTCAAACTTAACAAAGCTTCGTATGGATTGAAACAAGCTGCTAGAGCTTGGTATAAATGTCTGAGCTCCTTCCTTATCCAAAAAAGATTTTACAATAGGAAAGGTAGACATTATTTGTTTCGCAAATACGTCAACTATGATTTTATTATTATACAAATATATGTTGATGACATAATTTTAGGTGCTACTAATAAAGATCATTGCCACGATTTTTCAAAGAAGATGTAGGATTGAAATGAGCATGATAGGTGAACTAAAGTTCTTTCTTGGATTGCAAATGAAGCAAGAAGAAGATGTTATACACTCACCGGATGAAGTATGTTAAAGAGCTGCATAAGAAATTCAAGTTGGAAGAAGCAAAAGAGTTAAAGGCTCCAATGCATCCAACAACTAGCTTAAGGCTAGACGATAGCTTTGCGAAAGTGGACAACACCATCTATCAACAAATGATAGGTTCACATCTATATCTTATAGTGTCCAGGCCTGATATTATGTTCAGTTTTGCTTGTGTTCTAGATTCAATCAAACCCTAGGGAAACTCACTTAACTACTGTTAAAGACATCTTTCGTTATCTCATTGGAACAACTAACCTATGTTTTTGCTTCAAAGGAAGAGGAACATTGATGGACAAATTTATGAACACCAAAATATGATGTCACAAACTTGTTTTTAATCGGCAAGTATGACCGAATCGTTCAAGTAATAAAACTTGGTAAGACCAAGTATCGTTCTTCCCAAAGGACTCACGGCCTAGTTTAGTTATGTGGTTTCTTAATTAACTAAAACTTACAAACGAAATATTTGTGATTTAGAATGCAAGACAGAAAATAAACATGTATGCATGAATATTGATCAATGGCAAAAATCAAAAGCTAAACACTTTCAATGAATTATAAATATGAATATGTTTGTTGGGGGTCAATTTCATCTTATCCACTCTCATATATTTTAAGGAATTCAACAGTCAAATCACCATTGTTAATGCCACTCTCTAATGTACCTTTTCAGAAGGCTTCTCCCTAATCACGAGTTCATACAATTCCTAGCATTCCTAATGATCAGTTCATAAGTACAGGAGCTTAACGACAACCAATATAAAATTGGGAGAAATTCCCCGGATCTAGACTTCCCCGTACGTTCCCGTATCGACAAAACCAATAATCATGCATCGAATGAGTTAAACAATGCAAGCATTAAGCAAAGAGGAAAAACCCTAACTAATGATGAAAAGAAAGCATAAGTCTTAATTAAAAGATGTAAAAACAGATTCCATATATGAGAGTTTCACAAGATTACATTGATTCCCCAACAAACATAAAGAGTTTAGTTCACCATATTCATGGTGAACCTAGATGAATTACAATGAAAGAATGAAAGAATAAACCCTAAAAAGGTGAAGAGGAAGCCTCAGCATCCAAGATCCTCCTTCAAAGGGGTGGACGAGAGAGTGTTTGCTTCGTTCCAGCCAGAGATGCCTAACCCTAGGAAACCCTAAAGCTTATATATCATTCGTAAATTACAAAAAGTCAAATCCAAGCCAATTAAAGTGCCGCTCAGCGGTAAACTACCGCTCAGCGGTGAGTGCGTGACTTGTTTTCTCCCCTCAGCGGCCATTTTGCCCCTCAGCGGACCTCACGTGACTTCCAGAGTGCCGCTCAGCGGTAAACTGCCGCTGAGCGGTGACTTCGACTTCTCCTTTTTGCACTTGTTTGTTGTCTTTTCTGATTTCATCTCTCTCCTTCTTCACTTCTTTCACCAAATTCACCTTAAAACCTGCACAAAAACACTGAAATCAAGCATAAACCTGTCCAGCTCTCTTATTTCCAAAAATATAAAGAAAAACATGATTTCAAGCGAGTTTCTAAGTGTGAAGGTTGTTTTTAGTGTCAATTTTAATCATAAAAATAACAGTTTTTCAACTGTTATCAAACATACAGATTGCACAAATATTGTGATGCAGATTACGTTGAAGATAAAATTGAGAGAAAACGTACAAGTGGAGGTTGTCCTTTCATAGGAGGAAACCTCGTCTCATAGATAAGCAAGAAGCAAGGAACAATAGCTCTCTCCACAGGCAAAGCAGAATACATATCAACAACCAGTTTTTGCTAACAACTTCCATAGATCAAGAACAAATTTGAAGACTATAGTGTGTACAAGAGTAAAATTTCTTGTGATAATAATGCTGCTATTTGTTTATCTAAAAATCCTATTCTACACTCAAGAGATAAACATATTGAAATAAAACATCACTTTATTCATGATTATGTCTAAAAGAAATCATTGATTTACAGTATGTAAATACTGAAGATCAACTTGTTGATATTTTCACAAAATCTTTATTTGAAGAAAAATTTGAATATTTGAAAAATCATTTGGGTGTGAACCTTATTGAGTGAATGTTCTATTTCAATACATCTAATGCTCACGTATAACATCTAGTATAAAACATCATAAGACATGTCGTTTAGAGATGTCATAATCAATCTATGGTCTAAGACACATCGTTTGAAGACACCTCATTGGCATACATAACAATGTTTAATACTAAGCTCAACTAGATGACCCATTTAAGGACTATCTAGGTGATCTGAATCCAACCAATGATGGTGATGTGCCACTTTGTTGCAGTTTTTAAGTAATTAGTTTGTTTAAATAACGGCCCAATCCTTTGAAAAAATTGGTTGACCAAATTATGTTTTGTGCTAATGAATTAAATGAGCCTTATTTTTTTTTGGTTTTATTTCAAGTAGTAATAAAGACCTAGTTGGCCACTTGTTCATCAGCCTTTGGGATGCCAAAAGGATGCAAAGTTGAATTTTTTTGAGCAACTTTTGGCTACCACAATTGTAGATATAATCAGCCATTAGTTTAAAGGGATCATTATTAACTTAAGTGAAATATAATTGCCATTAATTATTTTTTGTAATTTTGATGGTTTAAGCTTTTATATAAGCTAAACCATTTTGATCAAATGAATACGAATTGAGTTTTATTAAAAAAATATTAGAGTTTTATTTTTTTTATCTTAGTGAGAGTGATTTTCCTAAGTTCTTGAGTGATTCAAGAATCTTTGGCTATATCAAAGGATTTTCCTAAGTTCTTTCCTTCCACCTTTCATATTCACCTCTTGCCTTTTTTGCACCAGAGTTTTAAAAAAACTAATTTTACCCAAATTTCTTGCTTATTACCATTCCAACCTAAATAGATCTGTAAAAAAACGAATCCCCTCTCTTGATTCTCATCACTAGGTCAAAGAGGAAATCAAATCTCTACCACCTCTGCCTAACCATACAAAATGCATTAATTATTAATTGATGGCAATTATGTCTCTCTATCATAGTTTTCTAAAAACCATCAATTTCCTAAAAAAGTAACTGCCTTTTTCACTCTATAAAATCAAAGCCTACACTTCAAGTATCTTATATTTTGCCCAAATACTTCTAGATTTTTCATAATCTCTCAAAGCATTATGCTTTCTCTCTCCCTCTCACTTTCAAAACAACTCACACTTAAAAAGCCTAAGCCTTCAAACTCTTTTAGAAAAACCTTGTAACCTTTTTCCATGCCAATCAAACAAGCAAGTGACATATCTACGAATGATGTCTACTCCACCATAAGAAAAGCCATCAATGTTAACCCTACCAAGCATAAACCAACAAGATTCTACCTTGAGTACTAGGTTAACCTAAAGGAACTCACAAGGCAATGGAACATGATGAATAAGAAAGTGGTTGTTGAAGGTATTGTTGAACATTGTACTTGCTGGATAACAACCACTCTCAAAGGGATATGAATTTACCTTACCATTTAAAGTCGATTTGGTGCAATCTATATATATTTTGATTATGGTTTCTAGGTGCAGAATAAATTTTAATGTGGATTGGGTGTTATCCATAGATATTTTGATTATGACTTTTGGCTGCAAAAGAAATTTAAGAATTGTAGGTGCACAATTTCTTGGTACTAGTTTATACACCGGTTCTCTGTGAAGTACCTTAAAAACACTAGAAGGGGAGGGGGTTGAATAGTGTTAAGGGAAAAATTCTTTTCGCAACCCTTATGATATAGCATGTTTATCAAGTTTTGGATTTTTCAAATGAATGCTGAAACGCTTGACCTTGTAAATGATTATAAAAGATAGTTACTTTGAACGTGTTATTCAGCATGTACACTGGAATGTTTGTAAGAAATTCGTCAGTTGAATAATAATCGTTTAGTGCGAAAGGTTCTTGTATTTAGAAATAAAAATGCAAATGCAGGTTTTATTACTGAAGTGTTTAGATAATTAGTAAATAACAATTGCACAAATATTTTTGTACCGGTTCACTCCAACTGAGCTACGTTCAGTCTCCTCCATAGAGAGTTCCACTATAATCTTCAACAAGATTATAACTGAGTATTCGCACTACTCCTGGTCTTCTCACACAACAAATAACCTCTTATTACCCTAGACTGGATGAGTATTCTCACCACTCCTGGTCTTTTAAATCAGCAAATAACCTCTTGTTACCCTAGACTAGATGAGTATTTTCACCACTTCTGGTCTTCTCAATCAGTGAATAACCTTCTGTTACCATAAACTAGATGAGTATTCACACCACAACTGGTACTAAGTGATGAATCATTATTTTGTACTATCCACTTAGATTTCTGCACCATATTGTATTAGTGAATTGTATTTGTTGAAAATAGAATGCCTTGATTTCTCACACCAAGGAGGGTGGGGGTGAATTGGTGAAATGTAAAAACACTATTTTCTTTAAATATTTTTCGCAAAGAGGATGCCTTTAAAAGCTTTCTTGAAACGCACGAAAAAAGATTTGTTTATGCAGCGGAAATTAAATGGATTTAGTATAGTTAGAAGTTGACTAAATAAAATAGTTCAGTGATAGAAAGATCAAACGTTAAGTTTTTATACTGGTTCGGCCAAGCCTACATCCAGTGTCCTTCCAACCACAAGAAGCTAATGCACTATAATGATCAAGGTTTTTACAACAAAGTTTTTATAGCGACCTCACGTCAAAAATATAAAACACCTTTCTAACCCTCTAATAAAAATATAGGCATATACAAACAGACTAGCAGCAAGAATCCCCTCTCCTGCAGTCTAAACCCTCTGAGCCACCCTCAAAATCAAGAACGCAACACGCTCTTCTTCCTGTAATCACAACAGGGAACCTCAATCCAATCTTCACAAGATTGTAGCCTCTGATATCTCAATTACACCCAATGTGCAGATATGATCAGCCTTTTTGAGTGCAGTTAAGTTGTTCTTCAAGAATCCACAAGTAGATGATCACCACGGTCACTTCTTATTTCTTGGAGCTCTTTCTGGTATATCTGCATCTGAATCAGTTTCAGGTTCATGAATCTTTTTAGCTTTCTTGCTTGTGGCTTTTAGAGCAATTGATTTCTTCTCTTCAATTTCTTCTTCCTCCTTTAGCCTTCCAAGCTCCAATTCATGTTCTCTCATCATGCCGAACAAGGTTGCCATATTCATGCTTGTAAGATCTCTTGATTCAAATATAGCAGTGACTTTCGTATGCCAGCTTCTATTGAGGCTTTTCAAGATCTTTATGTTGATTTCTTCTTTATCAAACACTTTCCCAAGAGCCATGAGGTGATTGACTATGTGTGTGAATCGTTTTTGTACCTTATAGATCGTCTCACCAGCCTTCATTCTGAATAACTCATACTCTTGTACAAGAGAATTCTTTCAAGCGCTTTTTACTTCATCTGTTCCTTCATGTGTCACTTCAAGAACCTCCCACATTTCCTTGGCAGTCTTGCATTGTGATATCCTGAAAAATTCATTCATGGTTTGTGCAGAAGCAATAACATTTCTAGACTTAACATCATATTGAGCTCTTCGATTCTCATCTTGAGTCCACTCAGAAAAGTTTTTCAAAACAATTTTTCCATTAACAACATGAGTTGGCTCAAATGGACCATTTAGAGTTGCATCCCAAAAACTCCTTTATCCACGGATTCAAGAAAGATTTGCATCCTAATTTTTCCAGAAAGCATAGTTTTCTCCAGCAAATAGTGGTGGTGTATTTGTGGATGCACCTTCACCAAAGATTTGAAAATTAAAAGCCATTTTTCAAGATCAGTCGATTTCAAGAAAAATATAACCGACTTGTTTCACAAATATGTTATGAAAACCAGCTCTCATACCAATTGTTGAAAATAGAATGGCTTGATTTCTCACACCAAGAGGGGGGGGGGTGAATTGATGAAATGAAAAAAAAACACTTTTTGCTTTAAATCTTTTTTGCAAAGAGGATGCCTTTAAAAGCTTTCTTGAAACGCAAGGAAAAATATTTGTTTATGAAGCGAAAATTAAATCGATTTAGTACAGTAAGAAGTCGGCTAAATAAAAGAGTGCAGGGATAGAAAGACCAAACGCGAAGTTTTTATACTGGTTCAGCCAAGCCTACATCCAGTGTCCTTCCAACCACAGGAAGCCAATGCACTATAATGATCAAGGTTTTTACAACAAGGTTTTTATAGCTACCTCACGTCAAAAATATAAAACACCTCGCTAACCCTCTAATCAAAATATAGGCATATACAAACAGACTAGCAGCAAGAATCCCCTCTCCTGCAGTCTAAACCCTCTGAGCCACCCTCAAAATCAATAACGCAGCACGCTCTTCTTCCTGTAATCACAACAGGGAACCTCAATCCAATCTTCACAAGATTGTAGCCTCTGATCTCTCAATTACACCTAATGTGCAGATATGATCATCCTTTTTTAGTGCAGTTAACTTGTTCTTCAAGAATCCACAAGTAGATGATCACCACGGTCACTTCTTGTTTCTTGGAGCTTTTTTTCTCTTTTTGTAAAAATACACTTTTTGCAAAAGATATCACAAACTGTTAGATTCAGAAAAGTTCTTACAGAAATCAAATTCACGCCAATTTATAGATTAACACAATTCTGACGCATTTTAATCGACTAAGCCACTAATGTAGTCGAATATAGCAATTCAATTAAAGTAGTTAGCAGCAATCAATGTAGTTAATTGAATGTACAATTAATACAGTCGAAACTCATTTATTGCTTGGTCAGCATATTTAAAAATATAGTCGTTGTACCATTTAATACAAGCATTAACAGAATTTCAAAACTGCAACAGACTTAGTTGAATGCACGTTGCATGTAATCGACTATGTAACACAGTTAAACAAAGTTTTGAAAAATTTTCACTTTGAAAATCTCACAACACACTTTGAAAATGGCTATTGCAAAGCCACGAGTTTTAATCGACTCACTTCATAATGAAGTCGACTTAAAACTGATGTTTTGCCACAGAATTTAAAGTTCCACAAAAGTATTAGGCGTTTTCTACCCCCTCTCCCTTTATGGGGGTTTAGGTTTGTTTTCGTTTTCTATATTTCTGCATTGAATCAATTCCATTTTTGAAGTGCAATTTCAATTTCGTTTGTTGCTTCCATTTACGTTTCCAATTTTGTTTTTATATGTAATTTTGTTTTGCCATTTCACTTTGCGTTTTGTGCTCTAATTCCATTTTGTTTTGCTGTTTGAATTATGTTTTAATGGTAGCTTAAGTGTACTTGGTTGGTCTTAGTGATATTGCAACGTTTTCCTTGAGATTGTGGGTCTCTGATGGTGATTTTGCTGTTTTAACCTTGCTCCCTATTTAATTATGTTTTATGTTTGCAATTGGGTACACATTTAGTTACCTAATTGTATTTAATCTTTGTTAGTTGATTAAACTGCATTTGCTTAATCTGTGGCAGCGTGGAACTGATTAAATGGGAGCATTGTGTTTGCTTAATTCGCTTTTATGAAAGCATTATTAGTCTTCGCTTAGTTGGTTAATTCATGTTTGATTAGGGGTTAGAGGAGTGAGTATTTGTTGCTAATTTGTGATTGGAAGCATTATAATTGAGCTAGTGGCCAACCGTTTTGAATTAGTGTTTAGATTCGAGTTTTAATTTAGTTCGTTTGAAGTCATAAAACTGTCCACAACCCTCCACCAAGTGTTTGATCTAATGAATGAACGAATATTTGGTCCTTGAGAGGCGACCTAGGTCTCACTTCCTAGTCTATACTGAACTTTATTGCATATTAATTTGATTCAGGTACGACCCCGATCAAATTGCCACTGTTGCTAGGGACCAACGGTTCATTATTAGGTTCTTTGTTGTGTTAGTGTGTGTGTTGTGTATGTGTTCTGGGCGTGTTGTTACGGTCTATGTGTTGTGTGATTTCGTGTTGAATTCTGGTCACATTGTTGCATTATGTTTTGTAGTTGTATAGTTATTAATTCTGCAATTGTATTGAGTGTTGTGTGCTGTTAGAAGTCTGCTGAATAATTGAAGTCATTCGTGTTGTATTATGCTATTGTGTGTGTTTTGTGTCGCTGGCGTTGAGCGGTACTAGTCAGTGGGCCCTGAGCAACATTGGTGGAGTGTTGTGAATAGTGCTCATGCACAATGAATGGTGATGTAAATAGTGCTTATTTTGCCTATTTTAATTGACAATTTTTGTTTTGGTAGCTAGGAGTGTTAATTTTCTTTGAAATTTATTTTGTTCACTTCTTATGGTGCATATTTTGATAGAAAATAATATAAGTAGTTGTGGTAGTCTCGGTTTGGAGTTACAATTTTTTGTAAAAACAGGAAGTGTAAAAACTTCAAACTGCGATAACTTTTGCTCACGAAGTCAGAATTAGACGATTTATTTTTATTTCACATAGAAAAGAATTATAGATTGATTGAGGATGACTATGCTGTTGGTTTGATTCTCAGTTTTGCAAAAAGAGGCCTTTTTCTATTTATTTTTTATTTTTGAAGTTTAATTTTCCCATCCTTCCAAAATTCTTAAATTCGTAAAAATAATTATCCTTTGAATTTTTCTTTGCCAATTTTTGTGATATCATTTCATGATTTTAGGGTGTTGCTCACAAAATTTCAGCCCATTTCGATAAGGTTTGCATATATTTGCAGTTTTATCCCCTATGTTTATTTGTGTTGACTTTTGGTAATAAAGTTGACTCAGTGTATGACTAGGGATAATCTTGGGCCATGACCACTCTTTGATCCTGATATTGATAGGACTTTTCATAGATTAGTTAGGCATTCTAGGAATTTGTAGTCTTTGCATTTAGATATTATTAGTTGCATAATTCAATACTCTCCATTCTCCTTCTCTATGTCTACTTATTTTGGTTGTGCATAATGCTTATTCTGTTAGTGGCTTCGATCATGAGTTTCCTTCTGTATCTAACTGTCATTATGATTCTCCTTCTGTGTCCACTACTCCATATTTTAGGCATATTGCATCTGTTGCATCAGATTCTACTTCTGATTCTCATTTGTATCTTGTTGATTTCTATGCTGAGAACAATATGGCTCATCCTCCAACTCGTAAAGGTGCTCTTTGGGAGCCGGTTCCATCTAATGAGGATGATTTTCATTGTGTTCTCAACACTAGACTGATACATTTGCTGCCTAAGTTTCATGGTTTTGCAAGTAAATGCCCACATAAACATTTGGAGGAGTTCCTTATCATTTGCTCTACAATGAAACATTCACATGTCCAAGATTATCACATGTTCTTAAGGGAATTTCCACACTCGTTATAAGCAGTAGCAAAGGACTGGCTTTATTGTCTTCCTCTAGGGTCTATCGCCAGTTGGGAAGATCTTAAGCGTATGTTTTTGGACGAATTCTTCCATACTCAACATCATTTTGATTTGTATGGTTACAACAACAATCCAGGATGGACGACTGATGACCCTAATCTGAGATGGTATGATGATCCACAACAACATCAATATCAAGAATCACCATTTCAGAAGTCTTGTATGACTCCACCAGTCCAGCAATATCAGAGTCAGCAACATGATGCTCTTGCCCAAACGACTCCTCAACCTTCTGCTTCTACTTCTGAGCCTACATTTGAGGAGTTATTGAGGCCGATGACCATGCAGAACATTCAGTTCCATCAAGTGACCAGAGCGACAATTCAAAGCTTGACTAATCAGATGAGGCAGATGGTCACTCAACTTACTCAGGAACAGTCTCACGATTCAAAGCAATTACCATTTTAGACTGTTCAGATTCTGGAAGATGTCAGTGTCATCAACATAGGAGATGAGAAGCAGAGTCATGTGCTCACTGTACCACCTACCTTCCCACCTTCATATGTCCCTACTCTTGCACCTAAGGATGCTGATAAAGTTTATGATCTTCATTTTGATCTTCATTTTAAGCATGAGGACCAAGCAAATATAAGCCGCAATTTTGAGCCAAGTAGACCATCTTCATCTTCCACCACTAGTTATGATCTACTGCAATCTCCTATTCAAAGCAATAAGATAGAAGAACAAGATAAGGAGACTATAGCAACCTTCAGGGAAGTGGAGGTAAACATACCTCAATTTGATTATATTGATGATGAGTATGCTTTTAATTTCCACTCTTTGCATGATGAGAAAAAAATTTGTCATCCTATCTGAATACTTCTTATCCATGCACTGAATATGAATCTGAGTTAGTTATTATTGATATTGCTTCTAAATCTATACTTGGTTCATGTTCTGTGAGTATTTCTAATGTTAAGTCGGATACATTGGGATTGGGTGTTGTACCTCTACATATAAATTCTTTGGAGCTACATTGCACTAACCCTATTATAGGAGGTACGCATAAATTTGACCAACAAACACCACCCACGGTTGAAAACAAAGGTGCATGCATATACAAAAGCTTGAAGATTAGTAGGCACCAGTTGAACCCTCTCATCAACAATCCGCCCTCCTGGATCCAGTTGTGGAAGACATTTCTCTTCTTGATCAAATTTGGCGGATGAAGCAATTCCCTAAAAGTTCCTTCCTTGACCTAGTTGAGGAAGACGTCTCTCTGATCAATCAAGTTTGGCATCTTCCACCCTGACTCAAGGGAGTTTTCTTTTCCCTTCTCCTCCCTTCCGCACTTTTATTGCACTTGTCCATAATCTATTGATTGTTCTGATTGCTGATTTTATGCTTATGACACATTGGGGACACTGTGTAGTTTAAGTGTGGTCTATTGAGGGAGATTTTTCTTTGTTTAGGCTTTTCTTTGTTTAGATTTTTCTAGTGCGAGGTTGTTTTTGTTCTGTTTTAAGTTTGAGTCTGTGCACAGTTTTGCATGTTTCTCTTGATTTCTGGACTTTGTTTAGGTGTTAGATGTGTCCTTCACTTGATTGATACTCTGATTGGGTTGAAATTCTTGCTTTTCTCTTACTGGTAGATGATTATGATGTTTGAGAGGTTGAATTGATTGTGACAGAAGTACCCTGTGTGAGATTTGAGTCACTTGATGTTCTTTCTTGTGTGTGATATATCTCTTGATTGCTTGCACATATGCCTTTGCTTGACTCTTGTTGATAATTTTTTATTGATATCCATGTTTGGAAGTGATAAAGGCAATTTTGTTTTTGAGCCTCTCTAGCCAAATAAGCCTACCGGTTGTAATCCTTTGATAATCCCCTTGAGCCTATGCTTTCCCCTTTTCTTTGTTTTGAAGCTGATACATTAACCTTAAGTGAAAAACCATGATTACCTTAACCTTAGGGAATTTTGGAGCTTTGGAATTGTTTTGGGAACAAGTGTGGTCTTCTTGGATATTCTTATGAATTCGCTAGTTGGTTCCTTTTCTTGTTTTTTTTTTAAATATGTTGTGTATCTTGTCTCTTACAGTTGTGTTTTAAAAAGAGAGAGAGAGAAAAGAAAAGAGACGAGATAAGACAACAAAAGAAAGATAAATACAAAAAAATCAGAAAAGAAAAGAAAGAAAAATTGATGGCAACTCCTTTAGAGATTTCCCATCCAAAGAAGTATCAACTTAGACTAAGACTAAGAAAGGGAAGTGAATAAAGACTTTAAATAAAATTTCTTTCCTTATCTAAGTCTTAGATAGATTTACCTTGCTAAAAAACATTTGTATTGTTTTGTAGGTCACCAATAAAGGTTGGAAAACATACCTATGCATCCTATGAAGCTTGCCAAGCTAAAGAGAGCAAAGGAGGCAAAGAAGAGAAGAATTTAAGCATTTTCTGGATTGGAACAGTTAGCTTCCGAATTAGGATTACAAAGGAAATTGGCTTTCGGAATGGAAATTTGCTCAACCACTACCAGTCTGCTCTCAGCCATTCTACACCATATTTTTCAGCACTTAAAACACGTTCGTTTTAATGTGTTTCATGCGAGACTTGCGAGCCAAGCTTGGATTGCGTCTTCAACACACTTCTTTTGACATTCTTTAGAGCTTGATAGATCAGTTTTAGAGCTCTCTCTTCACCTATAAAAGAGAGGTGCATCTCCATGTAAAAATTAACTTTGAAATGATAAAGACATGTTGTTGAGTTTACTCCAGGCTTATCTTAAAAGTTCAACCTGTCTTGTGCTTATTTAGCACTCCTTCCTCTAGCTTCCTTCCCCTTTGAAAGGCCTTCTGAGCTTGAGAAACCTTACACACTCACCAAACCTCCACTGAACCATTTCACAAACACTTGGTGTGCACCAGAAACATCCTTCATTTCTCTATTCTGTTGCGTCCATTCTGAATCATGGAGCACTCTCGCTTGAAGTGTGGAGTTGCTTCCACAAAAAATACAAAATAATCAGAAAAAAAAAATGAATAGTGAAGTTAAGAAGAGGATTGAATTAGAGGTTTTGGGTGTGATGTGATTCTATTTTCACTTGTTCCCCATTGCTCCTCTATTATCTTTGGTTTGTAGCTTCTCATCCATATTTTATCCTGCCTTGTCCTTGGCTCCATTTCAACCATGAAAAAACCTTTTGATTTGAACATGCATATGGTTTGAGTGTTGATATTAGAGGTTTGCCAAGTCTGTTTGTTGCTTGCTTTCTTGAGTGCATTGCGTTGACATTGTTTACCCCAGACACTTGAGAGAAACAGTGATAGTGCATCTATGAGGTTATGTTGCTTTTGAATCACCTCTTGAGCTGAATAATTATTTTTTCATGTCTTGAATTACTTGGATGATTTCCATGAGTATGATCTACTTTCTCTGATTATTTGTGTGATGGATGTTGTATATTCCTTTTCTCTTTCCAGGATTCATTGAGGATTGTGTAAATATGTTTGTTTACTTGTGTGTGTGTGTGTGTTTTTTTGTTTTTGTTTCCTAAAGGTTGGGTCACTCTCTTGATGTCTTTTGAATTGTTCTTTGTTCTGCATTTTGATTTTGCCTAAGAGTGCAAAAGACTAAGTGTGGTCTATTTTGATGAATCATTATTTTGTACTATTCACTTAGCTTTCCGCATCATATTGTATTAGTGAATTGTATTTAATTCTCCATTATTGTCTCATTTTCACTATTTGGGCTTAATTAGACTCTTAATTCTTATTTTAATTAATTTGAATTATTTAGGCCTAATTATTCAAATTATTATTTACATGATAATTTTGGAATCATATTTTGGGACAAAAAGAGTGTGGCCACGTCAATAATTGTATTTAATTTCGTTTTGTAATTTTAATTATGTTAGTTTTGGACATATTTGACTTTTGGGCCTATTTTTAGTCAAATTTTAGGAGAAGCCCACTAGAAGGGAAAAATTGTAAAAAGGGGTTTTAAAACCTCAAATCAGATTTGGGAAAGAGGCTCCTCCCCTCATTTTCACGTTTTCTTCTTAGGTTTTAGAGCAATTGGCGTTTTCCACCCCCTACCCTTTGTAAGGGTTTAGGTTTGTTTTCGTTTTCTATATTCCTGTATTGAATCAATTATGTTTTTGAAGTGCAATTTCAATTTCGTTTCTTGTTTCCATTACGTTTCCAATTTCGTTTCTATATGCAATTTCGTTTTGCCATTTCAGTTTGCGTTTTGTGCTCTAATTCCATTTTGTTTTGCTGTTTGAATTCTGTTTTAATGGTAGCTTAAGTGTTCTTGGTTGGTCTTAGTGAGATTGCAACGTTTTCCTTGAGATTGTTGCCCTCTCATGGTGATTTTTCTATTTTAACCTTGCTCCAGATTTAATTATGTTCTATGCTTGCAATTGGGTACATGCTTAGTTGCCTAATTGTATTTAATCTTTGCTTAGTCGATTATACCGCATTTGCTTTGTCTGTGGTAGCCAGGAAATGATTAAATGGGAGCATTGCGTTTGCTTAATTCGCTTTTATGAAAGCATGATTAGTCTTCGCTTAGTTGGTTAATTCATGTTAGATTAGGGGTTAGAGGAGTGAGTATTTGTTGCTAATCTGTCATTGAAAGCATTATAATTGAGCTAGTGGCCAACCGTTTTGAATTAGTGTTTAGATTCGAGTTTTAATTTAGTTCGTTTGAAGTCACAAAATTGTCCACAAAACCCGCTCACCAAGTGTTTGATCTAATGACTGAACCAATATTTGGTCCTTGAAAGTCACTTCCTAGTTTATGCTGCACTTTATTGCATATTAGTTTTATTCGGGTAGGACCCTGATCACTAAGCAACCTTGTCTAGATTTCCTTAACTCAACGAGTTCAACAAATTTTTTAATTCTCTTTAGAATTGCAATCAACGATTGTTTACAAGTTGTTTACACTATTACTCTCGCAAAGAGGATATGATTACAATGCAATGTAGTCTAAACACTCGCAGTTGTTTCTCTTTTTTCTATTTCTCTCTTTCTTACAATGAGTAAGCAAATATTAAAGTGAAGCTTCGGAGTATTGATTTTCTTCTCTTTTTCTGCTCGGATATTCTCTTTCTCTTGAGCACTTTCTATACTTTCTTTTGAACACTTCTCAAAGGATAAATATTTTTGTTTTATGTTATCCTCTTGATTCTTCATTTGAATAATCTTCTATTTAAAGGCTTTTGGATAAATGTCTGTTAGACTAAGCTCTTGACCTTGATTCTTGTGTCTTCTCTTTCTTCGTGTACAACAGTCGTTGGTTAAAGTCAACTTGTCAGAGCATGCTTACTTTTTCAGTACTCTGCTTGAAGTAGGTTATACTTTCCTTTAGACATTGCTTCAACTGAAGAACATTATGTGAATATCTCTTTTGTCTCTAACATCCACTTCTGATATTTTAATTGAGGCTTATGGATGCGTGTAGTGTAGGTTATCTACAAAGAATAGAGTAGATTTTGCATGCAACAAATATGTCTTATCTCTTATCACTTTTGTTGTTTTTGAATGTTGAGTATTTAATGTCATTTAATGCTTGCTCAGAACAACAAAGTGTTTTTGATTTCCTACTGTTGAGGATGTGTTTAACAATTAAGCTTTTGTTTTAAGGATACCATGCATTGAATCATAACTTCATAATTAGATGAAGTAATAGTTAAATCATGGTATCGTTTAGGCTTATGCAAACACTTTTTGTGATTTTTTCGTTTTAGAGCAATTACATTTAGCATGTTATGTTTTATTTGGTGTTTTAGGTTTAGGCTTTTCTAAAATATTTTTTGTCAAAGACTTTGTTTTGACACTTTTTCATTTTTCGGAGAGTTCAATTGAATATCCCTTTGGATATAGTAAGCTTACGCATTTAACTTAAACTCTCTTAGATGCTTTTGACTTAACAGTCGTTTTAGCATTGTGTTTGGGTGTTTTTTTGTTTTCTACAATCCTAAAGGTTTTCCTAAGGTTTTTCTATGTTAGGGATCCTTGAGCCTAGGTCTTGTGTTTCATCCTAATGTATTTTCAAATTCTTATTTCGTTTAATGTTATTTGATTAAACTTCAAAACATGAGAGCGTTTAGACGTATACACGATTTTGTCTTAACACTTTGGAGTTTGTGTCTACGATTGTGTGTATGATTATTTGGGACATGAACGAGATTATAAGAATTTTTGAGTTTTAGATCTTTGATTATATGAATTTTGATAGTTGCATAGTTTTGATCTGAATTGCTAGATGTCGAATTAATTTAATTTTATTAGTTTATAATTTTTGAAAATTAATATACTCTTTAACCATCTAAGTGTTTTTATCCTAAGTTTTTAAATCCATTTCTAGCTTACTCTTTCATGGTGTCAATGTGTTTTCTTCTACAATGATTGTGTGTACACTAGAGCAAAGGATATAGCTGGTGAAAATCTGAGCAACGCTAAAACTCAAGAGTAGGATAGACGTGTGAGTTTATCCGATGTGTTATATGTATAAAGCCTTTGTAATATATATAATTTTCGTATGATGATGAAGATAATTATATTTTGAATAACTTTCCATGAGAAAATTATGGACAAATATGGTAATATAAAACTTCATGGTTATGATTGTGTATATTGTGCTTGTTTTCAATAAATTGGGTGTTATAAATTAGTAGACCTTGTGTATAAATTGAGGCATTACAGACCCACCATAATTTTGCCACTTAGTGAGTCATCTCAACCCTGCTCACTTATTAGTGAGCTCAAGAAACTTGATCCCAACCCAATCCATCACGGGTTGGTGGGGTTAAACGGGTTGGCTAACTTAATTAAAAAAAATACTTTTTTTCTAACATTTTGACCCTAATGCTTGTGGGTGAGCATTTGGGATGAATATGTTTGATTTGGTTCAATGGAGGAAAAAGAATGTGACAAGAATCTACCACTATTGGAAAGAAAAGAAAGTAGATAGGACATTGTGGAAACTAGGTACTTACCTTGCCACATGGGTTGTTAACCTTCTATAGGCCTATTGAGCCCTTGGATCCATCATGGCATGTGCAAGGATTTTGTTATACAAATGTTGATCCTCATATGATATGATATAAAGAGGAGTTGTTCTACACTTCAAACGAGAACTCCAAACCATGTTTAAAGATTGGGATGGAAAGGTACCAACCTTTAAGGGGAAAATAAGTGGATAATTCTTGTTCGTTATTACAACAATATAGTTTTCATTGATTTTCCACTATATCATGATGATAGTAGTAGCAAATAGTTATACACATACATATAGTAAAGTAATCAATCGTTCTTGATACATTTTTGAGATGATGTGATATCATAATTTATAGGAGGTGCAAGAAGTAAAAAGGTAGGAGTAGGAAGAAACAGTTAAGTAAGAGTGATTTCTTTTGTATCCAGGTTGTTAGCCAACCCGACTTACCACGGGTTCAACCGAGGTGAGTCGAGTTCTTAGTGGACCGAATATATTTTTGTAATAAAATATTAAATTTTACACTTTTTTATTATTATTTTGTCTTTACATTTTTAGGACATTGTAGATTTAGGAAAGAATGTATATTTTTCATGGCTATGATGATGAAATTAAAAAAAAAAAACTTTTACTCCTTGTGAAGTGGATAATGTTGTTAACTATTTAGTTTACTAAATGTAGTTGCAAACAATTCTTTAACCATCAACTTTTTAAAATTATTGAAATATGATTAACATGGATTGTGGTTTGTGTTTTAAACTTGTTAGTCACACTTTATCTCTTATTCCATATTATCATAGTCTTTTTTAGGTATATTGAGTCATTTAGATTTTAAATTGATAAGAGATAAAATTAACTTATAACTTATAACTTATAATACATAAATAGAAAGCAAACTTTATCTTATATGAAATTGAGTTAGACATAAATTTACTTATTAAAATGATATTAAATTACTTATCTTTTATATCTTTAAATCACAAGTGATTTTTTCTTTTCATAAATAATGTAATTGTTTAGGGTTTTGCCTCTGTTATTTAATCGAGCACATTTTGGGGTATCAACTGATGGTATCTTGATATTTTCCATGTGTCAAGTATACTAGGAGAGTTTTTTCCATATTCTAAATTGTATTTATACAAGAATTGTGAAAAACATATTTTTTGAGTTAGCCTAGGTGAAATCTTTCTATTTGTACGAAATTCTCTTAATTTCCTTATGGTAGGAGCATGTTTTATGTTTCAGTATAATTGTTGAGGCCGAGATGTGAACCTGATGAATGACGTCTTCTCCTTCCAGCAATGTAGGTATCCTTATATCTTCATCTTGCACAAGGCTCTTCAAGGAGAATGGAGTGTGTACCTGCGAAGGCACTCCAACGCTCAAGTCAGAAAAAGGAATGACAGAACCTTTTTAGTTCAATAATGGAAAATTAATCTTTTCTCCCCTCTTTCTGAATTATAAAAAACGTACCTTTTCCTCTTCTGGTTTTTCGTATTTAACCTAAAAGTAAGATAAACCGTTTACCTAAAAATATGGTTGGTTGGAGAACTCAACCGATTGGAAAACTCAACCGCTTGGTCGTGCTTGATACCGGGTTAGTTGGTTCCGTGATTTGCGATATCATGGCCAGATATTTCTAACCACTTATTCTTTAGTTTATCCGGGTTAATTGATCCAGTCTGAATAAAGCTGACCGAACGTTTGTTGACTCTTACCTTTGACTGGGTTGATTTGACCCATGTTGATCGTTTGGTTTAAGTAACAGACGATCGCTATTAAGACGATTGATGTTAGGAGCGACGATGACGAGCGTATGATATGACGATCACCTTGCTAGCATTATCTTCTATGATATCATGGTCGTTCTGTCTAGTAGGTTGACGATCGTTCGGGTAAAAGCGATCGTTCAGTCACTAGTTCAATCTACTATTGACAATCGCTCGACTCAGATATCCTACCATACATTTTACATTATTGTATTTTAACTCTTTTTGGATAGATATCAAATTAGGATAGCAGTGATTCATTAACTTTCATTCTCTGTGATAGAGATGTTTCTATTTTCGTAGACAAGCACAAAACTATGGTGGTAGATGTAGGAGGCTGAAACAATTTATGTTTTGGTTAATTATTATTACTGTCATAAAATAATTTCCCCCTCATTTGTGTAGATTATTGATGGTTCTAAACTTCCAATCTGAGATTAAATTTCGTTAACAAGAAAGGTATACCTGTTCAAAATTAAGAAAGATGCATTAATACCCTCATTTTGTTCCTTATACAATGAAAAGCATAATAACCCTCTTTTTTATCCTTACATAGTGAAAGAGGATGATGATAAGAGATGTTGTTACTATCCAAAAATTTCAAAATATTAATCCTTAAAAGATTTTTGTGAAGTTTTTTTTTTTTTCTTTTAATTTCATGGTTAATGAATTCTCACATATGAATGATGACAACTTAGTTTCTAATAGTGTTAAGGGGTCTTTTTACGGATGGAAGTAGTTTTTTTTCTTTTTTTCACAACAAAATACTGTATAAGTCTTTTTATTTCTCAATTTATACTCACTTCACTATTTTTTAAACATGTTTTCTTTTATACGTAGCTTTAGTTTGAAAAAGGAGATGCGACTATTGGTCAGGTCAGGTCGGGTTTAGAAAGTATTTATTCGCAACCTAGTCTAAAAAAAAATACTTATAATTCGATTTCAAAAAGAATTCATTCACTATGGGATACCCACTTAAAAGATACATGTGAGTATTTTAAAATCCACGGGTACCCGTTCGTATTCGGAGCTATCTACAAATATTTCAAAAAAATAAAATTTTCTAAATTATTAAAATAAAATTTAAATAAAATTAAAAGAATATATAAATATAATATAAATTAAAATTTAATTTTATAAAATATAAATTAATTTTAATTTTAATTAAATAAAATATAAATTAAATTTTTATTTTTATTTTTTACAAATAACATATATATGCGGGTAGGAATAGACACTCAACCTGTTTATAAACAGGTATTAAAATATCCTCTACCCGCAGATAGTAAATATTTACATATATTAATTATTTTTCGCAGATTTTATCCATAAATACTCGAGAGCGTGAATTTTTTTGTCATCTAGACAATAGAGACTCTTTTGGTTTGCAAAATTTCTTCCTGCAGTGTATCAAATTTATTTTTCTGTGCACCCCATCATTATAGATTTTATTTTTCCAAACACACTAAATCAATTTCGAAAACAGTTTTCCAGAAGGTACTCACCACTTGTCCGAAAAACACTCATCCACTCCTGTTCCGAAAGCTATGATAGGGTGCGGGAACAAAGTTGATAGGGTGTCATAAGATTAGGACTAAAAGAGAATATCAAGAAGGAGAAGAATCCAAATATTTAATTTCCATGATCCTTCTAACTTTCAAAGCTTTCCACATTTGAGTTTAAATATGTTTTACTTTAAATATATAGTTACTTTTTTCCTTTAAAAAATGAGAATAAGATTATAAAATATACTTGTGATACTCAATCCATACATAATATATAAGTAATTATTGTGTATTTATCTTAAAATACGTAATTCTCAATTAAAATCTTCCAAAAAATTACAAATTACCTAATCAAGTCACAAGTGTCTTAGGTCCAGTAAGTGTATATTTTATATACTTTTCTTTTCTCCACCTACATTAATATTATCTTTGCAAATTGACCATTAATTTAATGACCCTCTCGAACAAGTGATGCATAAATAACCTTTTATATTATGCCAGATTCAATTGAAATAAATGAAAATAAAATAAAAGACGTGATGTATGAAAGTGTCTAAAATAAAACTATTGTATAAATCTATGGCCTTGAAGCACGTCACAGCCACTATATGAAATGTTTATCAAAAAATAGACATCATTTTAAGGTATTTGAAAATCGGCTTGCGATGTGACCATGACAGGTCACGATCCCATTGTTAAAAACAAATAGACATTATCTACAGAATAAAGGCTTCTTTTAAAAAAAATTGAACGAAAATTTGATTACATTTCCTGGTACAAATTTTTTTCCACCTCTAAAGTATCTCCATACAAGCAAAATTATAAAATTAAAAATAAAATAACTTCATTTTCTCCTCCGCTTTCTCTGTCTTCTATCATGCTCAGCGTCACTCTCATCAGAACTAGTTGAATCTGAGTCTGAACTACCAGAATCCGATGAAGCAGAACTCCCCGACTCATCATCTGATTCAGATTCTGAAACTTGTTTTTGTTGTTGCATGATAAGACGTGGCATATTCTTCAAATACTCACGTAGGTTCTCGGTAAGACCACCAAGACCAATGGATGTGAAGAAATTAATGCAGAACCGTGTGTTTTTTGGATTATCTTTTGGAAATATGGATTCAAAAGATTCTTGCATAGTTGGATCGTTTAACCGCTCATTTAGCAACCGGATTCCAAGATGTTCTGATAATTCCTGCAACATCATAAACAGATATCAACATCTTCCACATACAGATATGCATGCATAATTTACACAGTCTACAAGACAAGAAGCCCAAAATATTTTCCAGGTCTCATTATAAGTATATTTCTAAAGCTGACAATTCAAACTTCGAGAAATAATAATGCAGGTGCATAAAGAAGCACGAGACTATTTGAAATACCTGGAAGAGAATCTTAATAAATATACGTGAAGAAGAAGTTGTGTCCTCTTCAGTCAGGCGTATATATGATAAAACATGCCAAGGTAAAGCATCTGTGCCAAGTAAATGAGCAAAAAATTTTGCCACATTACGCAGTTTATTTGTTTCAAGTCGGTGAATCATGGAGTACTGCTGCACAAAGCACTTCTCAAAATTTTCTTGGTGTACTTTGTTGATCATGCAGAAACGCTGCCCCAGAAGACCATAATATCGGAGATAGGTTCTCTCTTGGCTGCAACATTCCAAAAGCATAATGCACAATTCCATCTGCCACAAATTATAAAAAATACAAAATTATAATTAGTTCAAATAAGCAAAAGGCATAACTTAAACAAATGGAGAACAATACATTCTATTCTGGAAACGAATGTTCAGTCTGAGTAACTACGTATAGATACAGAGTCTATGCTTGGAATGGTTAAAAGCTTGTAACAGCTAGACATATATCCACTGGTTATATAAAAGAGTATGAAATCAGATAAAAACTAAAAGAACAAAATAAAATAACCTTGATCCGAGGTGATACTAAGCTAAATTCAAATCTAAAAGATCAAGTAGTGCCAAGATACAAATTCGCAAATTAGTGAGTTTATACAGGGGGAGACATAAAGAAAGAGAGCATTCAATTTTTCAATATATTGAACTAGATTCTAAAGTTCTTCCATGTTCATAAAATATATAAATTTGACATACTAAAATATTTAAAATAAGAAAAAGGCAGCTAGTAATAATTTAGCAAAAGAAAATGAATTCTAGCAGTGATTCCGATCTCACCTCTTGACCTGGCTCTAGCTTAATTTTCAGAAGCTTATGACCTGCTTCCTCAAAATCAACACTAGACATAATCGTTAAGTATATTGTCCTTCGAAGATTGACAAGATTTGTCTCTGTTTCATCTTTTATTTGCATCTGTTCTTCATCCTCTTCATCAGACTCATCCTCTTCATCTTCATCATCTGACTCAGCATCCATGCCTTCCTCTTCATCCTCGGATTCCTCACCCAGCATTGATTTCTTCAACTCTTCATACCGCTTCTCATTCTCCAGGAAATTGGGGTCTGGCTTGAATATATCTGAGAAAAAACAAAAATAGAATATAAAGAAATCAAAATGGCCAGCGACCACAATCAATCAAAGAAAATACATATACAAACTTCCAAAAACAAAATATACCAAGGGAAATCTCAGGATCTATCTCTTCATCCAAGGACACTTCATGAGTTAACTGATCTTCCTGCTCCACAAGATCTAGCTCAGGACGAACAGCTGGATAACCCTATTAATGCAATGCAACCATTGTAACACATTCTTTAAAGTACTCCTTTATTTACAAAAGTATGTCTTATTATGTTAATGTGTCATTCCTATCACAAACCATAAAAAGTACCTGAAACTTCGCTTTTCTTATTGCAAACAAGCCTTCAATCAGAAACTGAACACGTTTGTCAATTTCTCCCTCATGAAGAATCCCACGAAAACGCTCAAAGATACCTGCAAATTATTAAATCTTATTTACTAACCACGAGCGAGAAAACTCACATGGAGGTTTTCTCACATGGAGGTTTTAGTAATAAACGACAATATTACAGCTTTGATATTTTAAACAAGAACTGCTTGCCCCACACAGGGTAAATAAGGAACTCATCAGTAGATTGTCCACTTCTAAATCCTTCTCTTGAAGGGTTGTGTGGTTTATTTATTGTTTGTTTGCTTACACCTACCTTCCAATGCACTCTTTTCCCCAATTGTCGGCAATCTTCAAGCATAAATTTTATCTGTCCATAAATGTTTGGCAATCAATATTGTTGTGTTGGTGTGTGATCATTGGATGTTGTCAATTATTTGTACAAGTACACCATATTTTCACCGGATTATTTTAAGTTTCATATTTTAACAACTCACGACACCAGACAAATTAATTTTCATTTCTTCCATCCATATATTATCTAGCACTCCTGCAAGTCACCTTTGATCTAACTTGTTTCCTTACACGATTTCATGCAACTGGAATCTTAAAACCCTTGATTCCAGTTTGCCCCTCTTTTGCAGATGAGGTAATCTTAACCCGAGCATCATTTACTTATCTCTAACGTGCTATCCTAGAGTAGTTAATACCATCAAGCAGACGAAAAAAGGGTTTATAATGTAAAAGGAAGTGCAATAGGAAACAATAAAAGACAAATGCCAAAGTCGTTATCACATTTAAAAATAAAAACCTAAGCACACAGTTGCCATATAGTTTGAGGATTCTCACCATGAAGACCCTTAGGTGAGAGATCCTGCAGTATTGAACCACATTCTGTCACAAAACCAACAGCTACTTCAACACTATCGTCAGTAGGTTTCTCGAGCAAAACTGTGAGTAACTCAAGAGCAATGATCTCATGAGCTACTTGCTGATTCACCAGATGCCCTATAAATTTAACAGCTGCTAGTAATTGAGGCTATCAATGATGAAAACAAACAAAGAAAAAAACAAATCAGAAGCATAGCAAAAGAGAAATAAAAGAAAATTAGAAAAAACAAAATTGATCTCAGAATAAGAATAATAATCACATACCTTGTCATTCCGCTTATAAGCCCTCTTAAGCTGCAAAACAATCCTTCTAAGCAAAAGATCCCCCACCTCGGGAAACTTTGTATTAACAACAGCAACCAAGGCAGCAAAAACATCTGTAAATCCCGGAGATGCCATCTGTGACTTCATACATGACCGACAAAAAAGTCCCCTTCCCCTGATCAGGTTTTCCGAAAACAATTCAGGAATTATATTTTTTATGTTTGTAGCATTAACCTTATTTACAAGCCCGTTTATGCTCTTTCTCAGAGCATCCCACGTTAACCTTTGATATTCTACACTACTTTTATCCTGAACTTCTTTCATCATCATCGCCATCTTAAAGGGGGGAATGTAAACACCTCCACTCTTGCCCAAATTAGATGCATCACCGTTCAGGTTACCTCCTGGGATAGTTGTCTGTCGTTGAGGATTTGCATCTCTAACAGTTCTCCCATTTCCATTCTCTTTCTTCCTACTTTCTTCTTGCTGCTTGCTCACACCCTTATCCCTGTGGTTGCGCTCATTGTCATCATCCCTTTCAGGTCTTCTTCGTCTCCTATCACTATCCCTCTCTGATTTCCTTGCCAACTCCCTATCATCTTCCTCCGAATCATAACGTGAGTGTCTGTTACCACCCTTTTCCACTTTTCGCCTCTTATCCCTATCACTATACCCGTCTGATTTCCTGGTCAGCTCAATGTGATCTTCTTCTGAATCATGCCGTCCACGGCGATCCACAATTCTACTCTTGCCTTCCTCCCCTCCTCGCCATCTATCCCTGTGATGCAATCTATGACTCTCTTTCTCCCCTCGCCTTTCACTCTGACCATTCACTCGACGAGAAGCCCTATCACCCCGGCTATCTTCTTCAGCATCTCTCCCCCCACGTCCATCATAATCCTGCGACAGCCTCTCATCCTTTCCCTTCTCTTCACTAACCCTCTTTTTATTCACAATCTGACCCTCCTCCTCTGAGCTCTCTGACTTCTCCTTTCTCTCCCTACTCCTACTTTTTTTATCACTCCCCATAACACCATCCCTCTCAGCTCTATTTATCTCTTCCCCCGAGTTACTTCCATCACTATTATCCCTGCGGTGACCAGAACTCTTCCTACCACTCCTACCACCACGCCGATACCTATCCCTCTCTTCATCCTCAGATTCGCAGCCACTGCGTCTCCTCCCATCATCTTCACTCGACTCGCTGCTACTGCTGCGTCTTCTGGCCATGTCAAACCCTAATTTAATCCAACATAAGTTAAATCCACAATAAAAAAACACGGGGAATACACAAAATTGCGGTAATTTCACTGCCAAACTGCTTAAAATTGTAAAATGAAGTGTGAATGGGAAAACGAAACAAAAATCACAATAGAAGACACTATGTAATAGAGTGAAAAAGAAGAGAACAATTGAACAAGCCAGAAACAGGAACCTTAGGTCGTGCCAGAGAACCGAGAAGTTGAGTGAAAGAACTCGATGGATCTTTGCAGAGATGTGTTAGGTTTATGTTTTGAAAGAAAGATGTGAAACGAGAGAGATGGCGGTTGTTTTGCAGAAGTTCTTAGGTTTAGGTTTACAGAAAGGTGGATGCTGATGAATGATTTGTAAAATTATGAATTAATCCGTAGTATACCTAAATAACGTGATTATCTATATTATCTATATTAATTATTATAAATATTATATTATATATTATCTATACTATTATAAAGAGATTTCGGATTTTTATTTTATATTTTATATAATTTTTTTATAATTAAATTAAATTTTTTACTATTTATTTTTTAACTGGACAATTTTTTAAATTTAACTATTTCTTTTATTTGATTTTTTAAAATTTAATTATTTTTTAAACTAAAATAATAATTTTTAATAAAAATATTTATATTTATTTTTAAATCTATAATAATATTTTTAGTTTTATATGATAACACAATTTTATTTATTTATAATATATATATATATATATATTATAGATTTTGGTATGCTATAGAAATAATTTATTTAAGATAAGTTTTATTTTATATGATGATTCACATTATATCATTTTATTATTTTATTGCTGAAATGTTTAGATTTAATAATTTACTTGGTTCTTATATTAATTGATTTTTTCAATTTAGTACTCGGTTTTAAAAGTATATATATTGGGTTCTAAAGTTGTCAAAATTATAGGAATCAATTTCCTTTTATTAAATTGGCAGAAACAGAATTAACTCCCAAACGTGAAAAAGGAATCTGCATTTTTTTTCTCTCTTCTATGCTTTTCCTCTAATGCCCTAGCTTTTTCTCTCTTTTCTATATTTTTATTAAAAAAAAAATTCTCTGTCTCCTTTTGGGAAAAAAATTAATATCTTATGTACAATCTCACATAACTGAGCCAAAACACACGAAAAAGAAACCAACTGAGGCTCATTCTCCCTCTGTTGCTAACGACAAGACGGAGGAGGACGGGAATAAGTCTGATCGACAAGCGAGGGTGTTGTTCCAAAGGATCTGGAACGAAGAAGACGAGCTCGACATTCTTAAGGATATACTTGAGTTCATCTCAAAGACCGGACAAGAGCCTTATAGGTATGCCACGCTTTCCACAAGTTCATTAAGAAGTCACTCCACGTGGAGGTTTCCCGCCATCAGCCGAAGGAGAAGATTCGACGGGTGAAGAAGAAGTTCGAGACTTGTGAGGCGAAAAAGAAGAAAGGGATTCAGCCTCGGTTATGGAAAATCCAAGAGGAAGGAATTGGAAAGAAGGTGGAAAATGTTGTAATATTCTGAGATGGAACTACTTGCGAATTACTCTCTACTGATTGGGGAGCAAATTAAGTTGGTATCTAAAGCCCTACAATCATCCAACAATTAAGATTCATTTGTGTTAGGTAACATTGATTAGTTCTTTTGGTACTCTATGTATCATACCTTTTGTGGATTATTGTAATTTTGGTGTTTGTGGCATAGTCTTTTTTGCTAAGGGTTGTGAAAACTTTCTGCACAATCCATTGCCCATTCTCTCTAACTCCAAAGTACACACATTTACCGTTTTTATTGTTGGGTTTGTTTGTTTGTGCTTAAAAATGTTTTTACATAAAAAGAGAAAGTGGGAAATTGCTTTTGCTTTTTGAAAACAAGGTTAGCCCAATATGTAAAATTTTGCTGATAAGTAACTATGCTATTAAAGAATATTTCTTTATATAAAATTTGAACAAATAGACCAAACTACCTTGCATGAAACGTAGTACTGATATGATTTTGTAAGGTTGTGGTCCTGATTAATTGTACATGGAGGTTTTATTATAATCTTTGATCCTGTTGTTTATATGGGAGGCCATTTCATGCACCTAAGATCGTAGGCTCTTTTAATTCTAACAACATGTGGCAACTTTTGTTAACTCTAATGGGGAATATGTGGTGCTAGTGTTGACAGTATGCTCAATTTAATAAAAGGAACATTCATTCTCATTCGGGCTTGGGTGCAGATAATGGAATGAAGTGTTTTGTGTTGAATGTCTAACATAATTTTGACAAATTGGGGAATTGCAGGAAAAGTTAATTTCTCACAAGGAGAGAAAGAGAAAAAAAAAGTATTTAATAAAGATATAGAAAAGAGAGAAAAAGTTGGGGCATTGTAGGAAAAGCAAATGAGAGAGAAGAAAACGTGCAGATTCCTTCGCCACGTCAGTTGGGAGTTAACTCCGTTTATGCCAATCTAACAGAAGGGACTTAATTCATACAATTTTGACAACTTTGGGATCCAATGTATGCACTTTTAAACCACGTACTAAACTAAAAAAAATCACTTAACATAGGGACCAAATAAGCTATTAAGCCAAATGTTTAATATATATATATATATATATATATATATATATATATATATATATATATATATATATATATATATATATTCAATTCTTATCTTATTAATTAAAATGAATCATATTTTAATGTGTGTTCCTTTTAAATGGAAATTACTTACGATTGAATAAAAAGAATATGTCAAATACATGTTAAAATATCTCATGTTGACATCACAAATCAATACACATTCAATAATATGTATTTACAAAACAAACATTAATTTTATCCAATTAATCATGTACACATAAAAACAAGACAAGAAAAGAAAATAAGAAAACAAATCACGAATGTAACACACCAATTTTCAGGGAGTCACGGGTTATTCAAAAATCAGTAAAATTTTAAACTTTAACATAATGTGGAAACGTATTTTCAAAACCTCAACATTTAAATATGCATAAAACACAATAGTTCTAAGCATTTGTCCAATGAAAATAACGAAGGAAATAAAATAACTCTCATTACATTGTTTTAAAGTTCAAAAGTAATAATTGTCAATATAATCCCAAGTTTGTCCCTCGTCATCTCTCGAATCTATCATGTCTCAACACCATCTGCAACATCATGTGCTCATGTATAACATCACACATTATACGATCATCGCACTCACATGCACACACACAAACATGTATGGGTAAGCTACCGGTAAAACAATCATAATAACATGATATAAACATACTGATTAAATCAACAATAATCAAACACCTCATACATAATAATAATAACAATAGGAGTCTGATTCCTCTAATATAACAATTTAATCAAACGAATTACTCTATCCTCGATCCTCGATCCTCAATCCTTGATCATCATCAGAGGTACACCACCAACATGATTATCCCAATCATGAATCACACTGTGAGCATCACCAAACCATGAACTCCAACATGACAAGACTCAGTCACACTCCTGTACCCTACCTCAATGACTGTAGCCGCTCCTACAGCCCCATTTGTAGCTTCCTCATACAAATACACTTGAGTCATCCTTCTTATAGCTTCGGACCTGTTCCCCTATCACACAAGGCTGAACATCTATCCCCCTCACCAAAGAAGATTCAACACTCAAATACCATTCTCTTTTCTACAACTATTTTCCAAAGAGAATGTCACCCTCTTTTCAATAACCAATGCCAAAGAGAGTCATCCTCTTTTCAACAACCAATGCTAAAGGGAATATCCCTCCCTTTTGATCGAGGTCGAACCTGAATAAAATTAAGGTTAAAGCCATTCGAAGGTCCCCATTTTCGTGGGGTTGTCCCAGTTACATCCTCGTCTTTTAAGTTTTTCCAATTAAGTCCTTAATATTGAAAAATTGAATCAATTGGGTCCCTGTCGTTAAATCAACTTAACGGGGTTAAGTTTTTGCTTACCTGTGAGGGTGACATGGATAATTTTGGAGACGTGGCGTGCACATACCCTTATACGTGGCTTTTTATTAATGAAACCCTTGTATGTGGCATTTTCTAAATGAAACATTTAAAAAATTGTGGTTTTTCTGAAAGATTTTAAAATTAAGGTTAATTGAAGTTTGAATTGAGAAGAGAAAATCTGAAGCTTCAAATTGGCAGGATGTCAACCATGGAAGCATCTCCGTTCTGCGTTCATCATCAAGCCTATATTCACCTGCAAACAGAAACCAACCCAGAATTGTGCCTCCGCATTAACAACCAAAAATCATCATCTTCATCATGAACCAAAAGACGTGAAGCTCCTCCCATGGCCGTCATCTCCTTCGCAAAACCTGCATCAGAAATCGGGACCAGAGAAAAGTAAATTCGCGCAACAGTCCGAGAACCCTAAATCAAACCCTACGAAGAATCCTAAGCGCAAATTTCATCTACCCCTCTTCTCTATCTCGCGCCACTCAAACCTTCATTTGACAACCATTGCAACCAATCAAACCAGAATCATGTCACCTAGGAAACCATCAACACGAGTCCAATTCACTGAAGCCATGACAAAACGCGAGCAGCCGTCGTAGAAGCAAGAAAGTGTTTTCCCCTTGCCAATATGAAACCCTAATTGATGAAACCCTTGCACAGACCGCTTCAGATTTTCTCTGCCATGGGCTTTAGTCTTTGTTTGTTGGTAACTGCGCGGACCTTGATGATATGGGGTTGATTGAAATTGCTAGAGGATGTTCCAGGCTGGTTAGCGCCACCGCGAGAATCGTGAACTCCTTGCGTCGTCGCGAGACCACGCCGTGAGAGCTCCAACACCTTCGTTTCTCCTCCTCGAGCAATTGCGAGAATCATAAAATGTTTCAGAAATATCCCAACTTTTAAAATGTTCTTTTAGGAAAATGCAACATGATTATTAAAAACCACGTATAACGCTATCTGCAAGCCACGTCTGAAATTACATCCACGTCACCCTCACATGTCATCAAAAACTTAACGGGGTTAAGTTGATTTAACGGCAGGGACTCAATTGAGTCAATTATTCAATAAAAAGGATCAAATTGGCAAAAATGAAAAGATGGGGATGTAATTGGGACAACCCCACGAAAATGCAATATAAGCTAACAGAATAACCCCTAGGTCATCTCTTAAGGACCAAATGTGGTTCAGGAATTAGATCAAACACATGGTGGAGGGTTTTGAAGGTGGTTTTGTGTACTGAAATAAACTAACTAAAGCACAAATTCAAACACAGATTTAAAGAACGATTAAAGATAGGTTGGGGCTAGCTTGATTGCACTTGTTTCCAATCACAGATTCACAACAAATATTCAATCATATGACCCTTAATCCAATACAAAATAGACAATTAAGCGAAGTTTAAAATGGTCTTCATAAAATGTGAATTAAACAAACATAATCACACATATTCATCAGTTCTACACAAACACAGTAATCAACTAAGCGAAGATCATCATGCTCAAATTAGACAACTAAGCGAGGATCAATTGCACAGAACATATTGCATATATGCAGGGCACACAAAACATAATCACAATTAGGCTTTAATAATCTCAAGGAAACCTTTGAAACCTCAGTAATCACCAACCCACAAAATTAAACTTCCATGAAATCAATTTCAATAAAGGAAAACGTAGCAGCTTAAGAACATAGTGCAAAAACGAAATTCAAATCAATTAAAGCAGCACCCAATGCCGAAAACAAAACTCTACTACTAAAACGAAATTAGAAAATGCAAATTGAATAGAAACAATGTTGGAAAAACACAATTGAATTGAGGAAAAACGTAACAGGAGTAGAAAACGAATTGAAATTGGGAAACAAAATCAAAACTCTAAAACGAAAGTGCAATGCGAGAATGGAATGAAATTTAAAGTGAAGAATCGAAAGTGCAAGCTAAATAAAGAAAACAAAATTGTCGTAGTGAAATTGCATTGAAATGTAAACCAAAACCTAGAACCCCAAATTGAGGGAGCTCTCCCTTGCTGTCCAAAGCTTAGAAAATGTAATTGAGAGAGTGAGAAAGTGTTATGGGGTCTGCCCCCCTTTTGCACATAAGCATAGGTCAAGCCACTAATGGACCTCTACAGAATGACCAAAAACCGCCCAAAAAGTCAAATATGTCCAAAAATATACTAAAAACGAATTTACAATTGAATTAAATCTAAAATGCCTATGTGAAGAGTGGTTGTTGACGTTCTTGCCCTCTTGAAGTTCCAAAATAATATTCCAACAATTCCCTGCAATTAATAACGGACATAATTAGCCTTAGATAATTCAAAGTAACTAAAATAAGACTTACTGGTGAAATTAAGCCCAAATACCAAAACTGAGGAAATGTTGGACAATTAAGCACAATTCCTTAATCAAATGTAGTACAATAAGGTAAGTGAATAGTAGAATGTATTGATTCATCAAAATACACCACACTTAGCCTTTTTCTCTCTTGGGCAAAATCAAGACATAGATAAAGGGAATACATAAAAGGACATCAGGGAAGTGACACAATCTCAACAGACAGAATAAAAAAGACTCACAAGGAAACAGACAGATTTACACAGTCCTAAAGGGATCTGGAAATAGAAAAGGGGGTAGACAACATCCAACACACAAAGAATCAAAGAAAGTAGATACTCATGCTAATCATCCAAGAAATTTCAAACATGGCAAAATAATCACTCAGCTTAAGAGGTGAATTGCTAAGGGTTGAAAAACCGTTATTTTTATCCTTAATTTTGACATTAAAAACACCCTTTATGACTTAGAAACTAGCTTGAAATCATGTTTTTGCTTAAGTTGTGGAAATAAGAGAGTTGGATAGGTTTTATGCTTGGTTTTCCTTGTTTTGACAGGAATTAAGATGAATTGGATGAAGAAGTTGAAGTAGCAAGGAGTTGGACTCAGGAAAGGAAGGAAAAGTGCACAAAAGAAGAATCGCAGCCACCGTTGAGCGTCATTTTCACCACTGAGCGCCAATATTGATGTTGAGTTCTCTGCCTGACGCCTAAGCGCCATCNGTAAATAACAATTGCACAAATATTTTTGTACCGGTTCACTCCAACTGAGCTACGTTCAGTCTCCTCCATAGAGAGTTCCACTATAATCTTCAACAAGATTATAACTGAGTATTCGCACTACTCCTGGTCTTCTCACACAACAAATAACCTCTTATTACCCTAGACTGGATGAGTATTCTCACCACTCCTGGTCTTTTAAATCAGCAAATAACCTCTTGTTACCCTAGACTAGATGAGTATTTTCACCACTTCTGGTCTTCTCAATCAGTGAATAACCTTCTGTTACCATAAACTAGATGAGTATTCACACCACAACTGGTACTAAGTGATGAATCATTATTTTGTACTATCCACTTAGATTTCTGCACCATATTGTATTAGTGAATTGTATTTGTTGAAAATAGAATGCCTTGATTTCTCACACCAAGGAGGGTGGGGGTGAATTGGTGAAATGTAAAAACACTATTTTCTTTAAATATTTTTCGCAAAGAGGATGCCTTTAAAAGCTTTCTTGAAACGCACGAAAAAAGATTTGTTTATGCAGCGGAAATTAAATGGATTTAGTATAGTTAGAAGTTGACTAAATAAAATAGTTCAGTGATAGAAAGATCAAACGTTAAGTTTTTATACTGGTTCGGCCAAGCCTACATCCAGTGTCCTTCCAACCACAAGAAGCTAATGCACTATAATGATCAAGGTTTTTACAACAAAGTTTTTATAGCGACCTCACGTCAAAAATATAAAACACCTTTCTAACCCTCTAATAAAAATATAGGCATATACAAACAGACTAGCAGCAAGAATCCCCTCTCCTGCAGTCTAAACCCTCTGAGCCACCCTCAAAATCAAGAACGCAACACGCTCTTCTTCCTGTAATCACAACAGGGAACCTCAATCCAATCTTCACAAGATTGTAGCCTCTGATATCTCAATTACACCCAATGTGCAGATATGATCAGCCTTTTTGAGTGCAGTTAAGTTGTTCTTCAAGAATCCACAAGTAGATGATCACCACGGTCACTTCTTATTTCTTGGAGCTCTTTCTGGTATATCTGCATCTGAATCAGTTTCAGGTTCATGAATCTTTTTAGCTTTCTTGCTTGTGGCTTTTAGAGCAATTGATTTCTTCTCTTCAATTTCTTCTTCCTCCTTTAGCCTTCCAAGCTCCAATTCATGTTCTCTCATCATGCCGAACAAGGTTGCCATATTCATGCTTGTAAGATCTCTTGATTCAAATATAGCAGTGACTTTCGTATGCCAGCTTCTATTGAGGCTTTTCAAGATCTTTATGTTGATTTCTTCTTTATCAAACACTTTCCCAAGAGCCATGAGGTGATTGACTATGTGTGTGAATCGTTTTTGTACCTTATAGATCGTCTCACCAGCCTTCATTCTGAATAACTCATACTCTTGTACAAGAGAATTCTTTCAAGCGCTTTTTACTTCATCTGTTCCTTCATGTGTCACTTCAAGAACCTCCCACATTTCCTTGGCAGTCTTGCATTGTGATATCCTGAAAAATTCATTCATGGTTTGTGCAGAAGCAATAACATTTCTAGACTTAACATCATATTGAGCTCTTCGATTCTCATCTTGAGTCCACTCAGAAAAGTTTTTCAAAACAATTTTTCCATTAACAACATGAGTTGGCTCAAATGGACCATTTAGAGTTGCATCCCAAAAACTCCTTTATCCACGGATTCAAGAAAGATTTGCATCCTAATTTTTCCAGAAAGCATAGTTTTCTCCAGCAAATAGTGGTGGTGTATTTGTGGATGCACCTTCACCAAAGATTTGAAAATTAAAAGCCATTTTTCAAGATCAGTCGATTTCAAGAAAAATATAACCGACTTGTTTCACAAATATGTTATGAAAACCAGCTCTCATACCAATTGTTGAAAATAGAATGGCTTGATTTCTCACACCAAGAGGGGGGGGGGTGAATTGATGAAATGAAAAAAAAACACTTTTTGCTTTAAATCTTTTTTGCAAAGAGGATGCCTTTAAAAGCTTTCTTGAAACGCAAGGAAAAATATTTGTTTATGAAGCGAAAATTAAATCGATTTAGTACAGTAAGAAGTCGGCTAAATAAAAGAGTGCAGGGATAGAAAGACCAAACGCGAAGTTTTTATACTGGTTCAGCCAAGCCTACATCCAGTGTCCTTCCAACCACAGGAAGCCAATGCACTATAATGATCAAGGTTTTTACAACAAGGTTTTTATAGCTACCTCACGTCAAAAATATAAAACACCTCGCTAACCCTCTAATCAAAATATAGGCATATACAAACAGACTAGCAGCAAGAATCCCCTCTCCTGCAGTCTAAACCCTCTGAGCCACCCTCAAAATCAATAACGCAGCACGCTCTTCTTCCTGTAATCACAACAGGGAACCTCAATCCAATCTTCACAAGATTGTAGCCTCTGATCTCTCAATTACACCTAATGTGCAGATATGATCATCCTTTTTTAGTGCAGTTAACTTGTTCTTCAAGAATCCACAAGTAGATGATCACCACGGTCACTTCTTGTTTCTTGGAGCTTTTTTTCTCTTTTTGTAAAAATACACTTTTTGCAAAAGATATCACAAACTGTTAGATTCAGAAAAGTTCTTACAGAAATCAAATTCACGCCAATTTATAGATTAACACAATTCTGACGCATTTTAATCGACTAAGCCACTAATGTAGTCGAATATAGCAATTCAATTAAAGTAGTTAGCAGCAATCAATGTAGTTAATTGAATGTACAATTAATACAGTCGAAACTCATTTATTGCTTGGTCAGCATATTTAAAAATATAGTCGTTGTACCATTTAATACAAGCATTAACAGAATTTCAAAACTGCAACAGACTTAGTTGAATGCACGTTGCATGTAATCGACTATGTAACACAGTTAAACAAAGTTTTGAAAAATTTTCACTTTGAAAATCTCACAACACACTTTGAAAATGGCTATTGCAAAGCCACGAGTTTTAATCGACTCACTTCATAATGAAGTCGACTTAAAACTGATGTTTTGCCACAGAATTTAAAGTTCCACAAAAGTATTAGGCGTTTTCTACCCCCTCTCCCTTTATGGGGGTTTAGGTTTGTTTTCGTTTTCTATATTTCTGCATTGAATCAATTCCATTTTTGAAGTGCAATTTCAATTTCGTTTGTTGCTTCCATTTACGTTTCCAATTTTGTTTTTATATGTAATTTTGTTTTGCCATTTCACTTTGCGTTTTGTGCTCTAATTCCATTTTGTTTTGCTGTTTGAATTATGTTTTAATGGTAGCTTAAGTGTACTTGGTTGGTCTTAGTGATATTGCAACGTTTTCCTTGAGATTGTGGGTCTCTGATGGTGATTTTGCTGTTTTAACCTTGCTCCCTATTTAATTATGTTTTATGTTTGCAATTGGGTACACATTTAGTTACCTAATTGTATTTAATCTTTGTTAGTTGATTAAACTGCATTTGCTTAATCTGTGGCAGCGTGGAACTGATTAAATGGGAGCATTGTGTTTGCTTAATTCGCTTTTATGAAAGCATTATTAGTCTTCGCTTAGTTGGTTAATTCATGTTTGATTAGGGGTTAGAGGAGTGAGTATTTGTTGCTAATTTGTGATTGGAAGCATTATAATTGAGCTAGTGGCCAACCGTTTTGAATTAGTGTTTAGATTCGAGTTTTAATTTAGTTCGTTTGAAGTCATAAAACTGTCCACAACCCTCCACCAAGTGTTTGATCTAATGAATGAACGAATATTTGGTCCTTGAGAGGCGACCTAGGTCTCACTTCCTAGTCTATACTGAACTTTATTGCATATTAATTTGATTCAGGTACGACCCCGATCAAATTGCCACTGTTGCTAGGGACCAACGGTTCATTATTAGGTTCTTTGTTGTGTTAGTGTGTGTGTTGTGTATGTGTTCTGGGCGTGTTGTTACGGTCTATGTGTTGTGTGATTTCGTGTTGAATTCTGGTCACATTGTTGCATTATGTTTTGTAGTTGTATAGTTATTAATTCTGCAATTGTATTGAGTGTTGTGTGCTGTTAGAAGTCTGCTGAATAATTGAAGTCATTCGTGTTGTATTATGCTATTGTGTGTGTTTTGTGTCGCTGGCGTTGAGCGGTACTAGTCAGTGGGCCCTGAGCAACATTGGTGGAGTGTTGTGAATAGTGCTCATGCACAATGAATGGTGATGTAAATAGTGCTTATTTTGCCTATTTTAATTGACAATTTTTGTTTTGGTAGCTAGGAGTGTTAATTTTCTTTGAAATTTATTTTGTTCACTTCTTATGGTGCATATTTTGATAGAAAATAATATAAGTAGTTGTGGTAGTCTCGGTTTGGAGTTACAATTTTTTGTAAAAACAGGAAGTGTAAAAACTTCAAACTGCGATAACTTTTGCTCACGAAGTCAGAATTAGACGATTTATTTTTATTTCACATAGAAAAGAATTATAGATTGATTGAGGATGACTATGCTGTTGGTTTGATTCTCAGTTTTGCAAAAAGAGGCCTTTTTCTATTTATTTTTTATTTTTGAAGTTTAATTTTCCCATCCTTCCAAAATTCTTAAATTCGTAAAAATAATTATCCTTTGAATTTTTCTTTGCCAATTTTTGTGATATCATTTCATGATTTTAGGGTGTTGCTCACAAAATTTCAGCCCATTTCGATAAGGTTTGCATATATTTGCAGTTTTATCCCCTATGTTTATTTGTGTTGACTTTTGGTAATAAAGTTGACTCAGTGTATGACTAGGGATAATCTTGGGCCATGACCACTCTTTGATCCTGATATTGATAGGACTTTTCATAGATTAGTTAGGCATTCTAGGAATTTGTAGTCTTTGCATTTAGATATTATTAGTTGCATAATTCAATACTCTCCATTCTCCTTCTCTATGTCTACTTATTTTGGTTGTGCATAATGCTTATTCTGTTAGTGGCTTCGATCATGAGTTTCCTTCTGTATCTAACTGTCATTATGATTCTCCTTCTGTGTCCACTACTCCATATTTTAGGCATATTGCATCTGTTGCATCAGATTCTACTTCTGATTCTCATTTGTATCTTGTTGATTTCTATGCTGAGAACAATATGGCTCATCCTCCAACTCGTAAAGGTGCTCTTTGGGAGCCGGTTCCATCTAATGAGGATGATTTTCATTGTGTTCTCAACACTAGACTGATACATTTGCTGCCTAAGTTTCATGGTTTTGCAAGTAAATGCCCACATAAACATTTGGAGGAGTTCCTTATCATTTGCTCTACAATGAAACATTCACATGTCCAAGATTATCACATGTTCTTAAGGGAATTTCCACACTCGTTATAAGCAGTAGCAAAGGACTGGCTTTATTGTCTTCCTCTAGGGTCTATCGCCAGTTGGGAAGATCTTAAGCGTATGTTTTTGGACGAATTCTTCCATACTCAACATCATTTTGATTTGTATGGTTACAACAACAATCCAGGATGGACGACTGATGACCCTAATCTGAGATGGTATGATGATCCACAACAACATCAATATCAAGAATCACCATTTCAGAAGTCTTGTATGACTCCACCAGTCCAGCAATATCAGAGTCAGCAACATGATGCTCTTGCCCAAACGACTCCTCAACCTTCTGCTTCTACTTCTGAGCCTACATTTGAGGAGTTATTGAGGCCGATGACCATGCAGAACATTCAGTTCCATCAAGTGACCAGAGCGACAATTCAAAGCTTGACTAATCAGATGAGGCAGATGGTCACTCAACTTACTCAGGAACAGTCTCACGATTCAAAGCAATTACCATTTTAGACTGTTCAGATTCTGGAAGATGTCAGTGTCATCAACATAGGAGATGAGAAGCAGAGTCATGTGCTCACTGTACCACCTACCTTCCCACCTTCATATGTCCCTACTCTTGCACCTAAGGATGCTGATAAAGTTTATGATCTTCATTTTGATCTTCATTTTAAGCATGAGGACCAAGCAAATATAAGCCGCAATTTTGAGCCAAGTAGACCATCTTCATCTTCCACCACTAGTTATGATCTACTGCAATCTCCTATTCAAAGCAATAAGATAGAAGAACAAGATAAGGAGACTATAGCAACCTTCAGGGAAGTGGAGGTAAACATACCTCAATTTGATTATATTGATGATGAGTATGCTTTTAATTTCCACTCTTTGCATGATGAGAAAAAAATTTGTCATCCTATCTGAATACTTCTTATCCATGCACTGAATATGAATCTGAGTTAGTTATTATTGATATTGCTTCTAAATCTATACTTGGTTCATGTTCTGTGAGTATTTCTAATGTTAAGTCGGATACATTGGGATTGGGTGTTGTACCTCTACATATAAATTCTTTGGAGCTACATTGCACTAACCCTATTATAGGAGGTACGCATAAATTTGACCAACAAACACCACCCACGGTTGAAAACAAAGGTGCATGCATATACAAAAGCTTGAAGATTAGTAGGCACCAGTTGAACCCTCTCATCAACAATCCGCCCTCCTGGATCCAGTTGTGGAAGACATTTCTCTTCTTGATCAAATTTGGCGGATGAAGCAATTCCCTAAAAGTTCCTTCCTTGACCTAGTTGAGGAAGACGTCTCTCTGATCAATCAAGTTTGGCATCTTCCACCCTGACTCAAGGGAGTTTTCTTTTCCCTTCTCCTCCCTTCCACACTTTTATTGCACTTGTCCATAATCTATTGATTGTTCTGATTGCTGATTTTATGCTTATGACACATTGGGGACACTGTGTAGTTTAAGTGTGGTCTATTGAGGGAGATTTTTCTTTGTTTAGGCTTTTCTTTGTTTAGATTTTTCTAGTGCGAGGTTGTTTTTGTTCTGTTTTAAGTTTGAGTCTGTGCACAGTTTTGCATGTTTCTCTTGATTTCTGGACTTTGTTTAGGTGTTAGATGTGTCCTTCACTTGATTGATACTCTGATTGGGTTGAAATTCTTGCTTTTCTCTTACTGGTAGATGATTATGATGTTTGAGAGGTTGAATTGATTGTGACAGAAGTACCCTGTGTGAGATTTGAGTCACTTGATGTTCTTTCTTGTGTGTGATATATCTCTTGATTGCTTGCACATATGCCTTTGCTTGACTCTTGTTGATAATTTTTTATTGATATCCATGTTTGGAAGTGATAAAGGCAATTTTGTTTTTGAGCCTCTCTAGCCAAATAAGCCTACCGGTTGTAATCCTTTGATAATCCCCTTGAGCCTATGCTTTCCCCTTTTCTTTGTTTTGAAGCTGATACATTAACCTTAAGTGAAAAACCATGATTACCTTAACCTTAGGGAATTTTGGAGCTTTGGAATTGTTTTGGGAACAAGTGTGGTCTTCTTGGATATTCTTATGAATTCGCTAGTTGGTTCCTTTTCTTGTTTTTTTTTTAAATATGTTGTGTATCTTGTCTCTTACAGTTGTGTTTTAAAAAGAGAGAGAGAGAAAAGAAAAGAGACGAGATAAGACAACAAAAGAAAGATAAATACAAAAAAATCAGAAAAGAAAAGAAAGAAAAATTGATGGCAACTCCTTTAGAGATTTCCCATCCAAAGAAGTATCAACTTAGACTAAGACTAAGAAAGGGAAGTGAATAAAGACTTTAAATAAAATTTCTTTCCTTATCTAAGTCTTAGATAGATTTACCTTGCTAAAAAACATTTGTATTGTTTTGTAGGTCACCAATAAAGGTTGGAAAACATACCTATGCATCCTATGAAGCTTGCCAAGCTAAAGAGAGCAAAGGAGGCAAAGAAGAGAAGAATTTAAGCATTTTCTGGATTGGAACAGTTAGCTTCCGAATTAGGATTACAAAGGAAATTGGCTTTCGGAATGGAAATTTGCTCAACCACTACCAGTCTGCTCTCAGCCATTCTACACCATATTTTTCAGCACTTAAAACACGTTCGTTTTAATGTGTTTCATGCGAGACTTGCGAGCCAAGCTTGGATTGCGTCTTCAACACACTTCTTTTGACATTCTTTAGAGCTTGATAGATCAGTTTTAGAGCTCTCTCTTCACCTATAAAAGAGAGGTGCATCTCCATGTAAAAATTAACTTTGAAATGATAAAGACATGTTGTTGAGTTTACTCCAGGCTTATCTTAAAAGTTCAACCTGTCTTGTGCTTATTTAGCACTCCTTCCTCTAGCTTCCTTCCCCTTTGAAAGGCCTTCTGAGCTTGAGAAACCTTACACACTCACCAAACCTCCACTGAACCATTTCACAAACACTTGGTGTGCACCAGAAACATCCTTCATTTCTCTATTCTGTTGCGTCCATTCTGAATCATGGAGCACTCTCGCTTGAAGTGTGGAGTTGCTTCCACAAAAAATACAAAATAATCAGAAAAAAAAAATGAATAGTGAAGTTAAGAAGAGGATTGAATTAGAGGTTTTGGGTGTGATGTGATTCTATTTTCACTTGTTCCCCATTGCTCCTCTATTATCTTTGGTTTGTAGCTTCTCATCCATATTTTATCCTGCCTTGTCCTTGGCTCCATTTCAACCATGAAAAAACCTTTTGATTTGAACATGCATATGGTTTGAGTGTTGATATTAGAGGTTTGCCAAGTCTGTTTGTTGCTTGCTTTCTTGAGTGCATTGCGTTGACATTGTTTACCCCAGACACTTGAGAGAAACAGTGATAGTGCATCTATGAGGTTATGTTGCTTTTGAATCACCTCTTGAGCTGAATAATTATTTTTTCATGTCTTGAATTACTTGGATGATTTCCATGAGTATGATCTACTTTCTCTGATTATTTGTGTGATGGATGTTGTATATTCCTTTTCTCTTTCCAGGATTCATTGAGGATTGTGTAAATATGTTTGTTTACTTGTGTGTGTGTGTGTGTTTTTTTGTTTTTGTTTCCTAAAGGTTGGGTCACTCTCTTGATGTCTTTTGAATTGTTCTTTGTTCTGCATTTTGATTTTGCCTAAGAGTGCAAAAGACTAAGTGTGGTCTATTTTGATGAATCATTATTTTGTACTATTCACTTAGCTTTCCGCATCATATTGTATTAGTGAATTGTATTTAATTCTCCATTATTGTCTCATTTTCACTATTTGGGCTTAATTAGACTCTTAATTCTTATTTTAATTAATTTGAATTATTTAGGCCTAATTATTCAAATTATTATTTACATGATAATTTTGGAATCATATTTTGGGACAAAAAGAGTGTGGCCACGTCAATAATTGTATTTAATTTCGTTTTGTAATTTTAATTATGTTAGTTTTGGACATATTTGACTTTTGGGCCTATTTTTAGTCAAATTTTAGGAGAAGCCCACTAGAAGGGAAAAATTGTAAAAAGGGGTTTTAAAACCTCAAATCAGATTTGGGAAAGAGGCTCCTCCCCTCATTTTCACGTTTTCTTCTTAGGTTTTAGAGCAATTGGCGTTTTCCACCCCCTACCCTTTGTAAGGGTTTAGGTTTGTTTTCGTTTTCTATATTCCTGTATTGAATCAATTATGTTTTTGAAGTGCAATTTCAATTTCGTTTCTTGTTTCCATTACGTTTCCAATTTCGTTTCTATATGCAATTTCGTTTTGCCATTTCAGTTTGCGTTTTGTGCTCTAATTCCATTTTGTTTTGCTGTTTGAATTCTGTTTTAATGGTAGCTTAAGTGTTCTTGGTTGGTCTTAGTGAGATTGCAACGTTTTCCTTGAGATTGTTGCCCTCTCATGGTGATTTTTCTATTTTAACCTTGCTCCAGATTTAATTATGTTCTATGCTTGCAATTGGGTACATGCTTAGTTGCCTAATTGTATTTAATCTTTGCTTAGTCGATTATACCGCATTTGCTTTGTCTGTGGTAGCCAGGAAATGATTAAATGGGAGCATTGCGTTTGCTTAATTCGCTTTTATGAAAGCATGATTAGTCTTCGCTTAGTTGGTTAATTCATGTTAGATTAGGGGTTAGAGGAGTGAGTATTTGTTGCTAATCTGTCATTGAAAGCATTATAATTGAGCTAGTGGCCAACCGTTTTGAATTAGTGTTTAGATTCGAGTTTTAATTTAGTTCGTTTGAAGTCACAAAATTGTCCACAAAACCCGCTCACCAAGTGTTTGATCTAATGACTGAACCAATATTTGGTCCTTGAAAGTCACTTCCTAGTTTATGCTGCACTTTATTGCATATTAGTTTTATTCGGGTAGGACCCTGATCACTAAGCAACCTTGTCTAGATTTCCTTAACTCAACGAGTTCAACAAATTTTTTAATTCTCTTTAGAATTGCAATCAACGATTGTTTACAAGTTGTTTACACTATTACTCTCGCAAAGAGGATATGATTACAATGCAATGTAGTCTAAACACTCGCAGTTGTTTCTCTTTTTTCTATTTCTCTCTTTCTTACAATGAGTAAGCAAATATTAAAGTGAAGCTTCGGAGTATTGATTTTCTTCTCTTTTTCTGCTCGGATATTCTCTTTCTCTTGAGCACTTTCTATACTTTCTTTTGAACACTTCTCAAAGGATAAATATTTTTGTTTTATGTTATCCTCTTGATTCTTCATTTGAATAATCTTCTATTTAAAGGCTTTTGGATAAATGTCTGTTAGACTAAGCTCTTGACCTTGATTCTTGTGTCTTCTCTTTCTTCGTGTACAACAGTCGTTGGTTAAAGTCAACTTGTCAGAGCATGCTTACTTTTTCAGTACTCTGCTTGAAGTAGGTTATACTTTCCTTTAGACATTGCTTCAACTGAAGAACATTATGTGAATATCTCTTTTGTCTCTAACATCCACTTCTGATATTTTAATTGAGGCTTATGGATGCGTGTAGTGTAGGTTATCTACAAAGAATAGAGTAGATTTTGCATGCAACAAATATGTCTTATCTCTTATCACTTTTGTTGTTTTTGAATGTTGAGTATTTAATGTCATTTAATGCTTGCTCAGAACAACAAAGTGTTTTTGATTTCCTACTGTTGAGGATGTGTTTAACAATTAAGCTTTTGTTTTAAGGATACCATGCATTGAATCATAACTTCATAATTAGATGAAGTAATAGTTAAATCATGGTATCGTTTAGGCTTATGCAAACACTTTTTGTGATTTTTTCGTTTTAGAGCAATTACATTTAGCATGTTATGTTTTATTTGGTGTTTTAGGTTTAGGCTTTTCTAAAATATTTTTTGTCAAAGACTTTGTTTTGACACTTTTTCATTTTTCGGAGAGTTCAATTGAATATCCCTTTGGATATAGTAAGCTTACGCATTTAACTTAAACTCTCTTAGATGCTTTTGACTTAACAGTCGTTTTAGCATTGTGTTTGGGTGTTTTTTTGTTTTCTACAATCCTAAAGGTTTTCCTAAGGTTTTTCTATGTTAGGGATCCTTGAGCCTAGGTCTTGTGTTTCATCCTAATGTATTTTCAAATTCTTATTTCGTTTAATGTTATTTGATTAAACTTCAAAACATGAGAGCGTTTAGACGTATACACGATTTTGTCTTAACACTTTGGAGTTTGTGTCTACGATTGTGTGTATGATTATTTGGGACATGAACGAGATTATAAGAATTTTTGAGTTTTAGATCTTTGATTATATGAATTTTGATAGTTGCATAGTTTTGATCTGAATTGCTAGATGTCGAATTAATTTAATTTTATTAGTTTATAATTTTTGAAAATTAATATACTCTTTAACCATCTAAGTGTTTTTATCCTAAGTTTTTAAATCCATTTCTAGCTTACTCTTTCATGGTGTCAATGTGTTTTCTTCTACAATGATTGTGTGTACACTAGAGCAAAGGATATAGCTGGTGAAAATCTGAGCAACGCTAAAACTCAAGAGTAGGATAGACGTGTGAGTTTATCCGATGTGTTATATGTATAAAGCCTTTGTAATATATATAATTTTCGTATGATGATGAAGATAATTATATTTTGAATAACTTTCCATGAGAAAATTATGGACAAATATGGTAATATAAAACTTCATGGTTATGATTGTGTATATTGTGCTTGTTTTCAATAAATTGGGTGTTATAAATTAGTAGACCTTGTGTATAAATTGAGGCATTACAGACCCACCATAATTTTGCCACTTAGTGAGTCATCTCAACCCTGCTCACTTATTAGTGAGCTCAAGAAACTTGATCCCAACCCAATCCATCACGGGTTGGTGGGGTTAAACGGGTTGGCTAACTTAATTAAAAAAAATACTTTTTTTCTAACATTTTGACCCTAATGCTTGTGGGTGAGCATTTGGGATGAATATGTTTGATTTGGTTCAATGGAGGAAAAAGAATGTGACAAGAATCTACCACTATTGGAAAGAAAAGAAAGTAGATAGGACATTGTGGAAACTAGGTACTTACCTTGCCACATGGGTTGTTAACCTTCTATAGGCCTATTGAGCCCTTGGATCCATCATGGCATGTGCAAGGATTTTGTTATACAAATGTTGATCCTCATATGATATGATATAAAGAGGAGTTGTTCTACACTTCAAACGAGAACTCCAAACCATGTTTAAAGATTGGGATGGAAAGGTACCAACCTTTAAGGGGAAAATAAGTGGATAATTCTTGTTCGTTATTACAACAATATAGTTTTCATTGATTTTCCACTATATCATGATGATAGTAGTAGCAAATAGTTATACACATACATATAGTAAAGTAATCAATCGTTCTTGATACATTTTTGAGATGATGTGATATCATAATTTATAGGAGGTGCAAGAAGTAAAAAGGTAGGAGTAGGAAGAAACAGTTAAGTAAGAGTGATTTCTTTTGTATCCAGGTTGTTAGCCAACCCGACTTACCACGGGTTCAACCGAGGTGAGTCGAGTTCTTAGTGGACCGAATATATTTTTGTAATAAAATATTAAATTTTACACTTTTTTATTATTATTTTGTCTTTACATTTTTAGGACATTGTAGATTTAGGAAAGAATGTATATTTTTCATGGCTATGATGATGAAATTAAAAAAAAAAAAAACTTTTACTCCTTGTGAAGTGGATAATGTTGTTAACTATTTAGTTTACTAAATGTAGTTGCAAACAATTCTTTAACCATCAACTTTTTAAAATTATTGAAATATGATTAACATGGATTGTGGTTTGTGTTTTAAACTTGTTAGTCACACTTTATCTCTTATTCCATATTATCATAGTCTTTTTTAGGTATATTGAGTCATTTAGATTTTAAATTGATAAGAGATAAAATTAACTTATAACTTATAACTTATAATACATAAATAGAAAGCAAACTTTATCTTATATGAAATTGAGTTAGACATAAATTTACTTATTAAAATGATATTAAATTACTTATCTTTTATATCTTTAAATCACAAGTGATTTTTTCTTTTCATAAATAATGTAATTGTTTAGGGTTTTGCCTCTGTTATTTAATCGAGCACATTTTGGGGTATCAACTGATGGTATCTTGATATTTTCCATGTGTCAAGTATACTAGGAGAGTTTTTTCCATATTCTAAATTGTATTTATACAAGAATTGTGAAAAACATATTTTTTGAGTTAGCCTAGGTGAAATCTTTCTATTTGTACGAAATTCTCTTAATTTCCTTATGGTAGGAGCATGTTTTATGTTTCAGTATAATTGTTGAGGCCGAGATGTGAACCTGATGAATGACGTCTTCTCCTTCCAGCAATGTAGGTATCCTTATATCTTCATCTTGCACAAGGCTCTTCAAGGAGAATGGAGTGTGTACCTGCGAAGGCACTCCAACGCTCAAGTCAGAAAAAGGAATGACAGAACCTTTTTAGTTCAATAATGGAAAATTAATCTTTTCTCCCCTCTTTCTGAATTATAAAAAACGTACCTTTTCCTCTTCTGGTTTTTCGTATTTAACCTAAAAGTAAGATAAACCGTTTACCTAAAAATATGGTTGGTTGGAGAACTCAACCGATTGGAAAACTCAACCGCTTGGTCGTGCTTGATACCGGGTTAGTTGGTTCCGTGATTTGCGATATCATGGCCAGATATTTCTAACCACTTATTCTTTAGTTTATCCGGGTTAATTGATCCAGTCTGAATAAAGCTGACCGAACGTTTGTTGACTCTTACCTTTGACTGGGTTGATTTGACCCATGTTGATCGTTTGGTTTAAGTAACAGACGATCGCTATTAAGACGATTGATGTTAGGAGCGACGATGACGAGCGTATGATATGACGATCACCTTGCTAGCATTATCTTCTATGATATCATGGTCGTTCTGTCTAGTAGGTTGACGATCGTTCGGGTAAAAGCGATCGTTCAGTCACTAGTTCAATCTACTATTGACAATCGCTCGACTCAGATATCCTACCATACATTTTACATTATTGTATTTTAACTCTTTTTGGATAGATATCAAATTAGGATAGCAGTGATTCATTAACTTTCATTCTCTGTGATAGAGATGTTTCTATTTTCGTAGACAAGCACAAAACTATGGTGGTAGATGTAGGAGGCTGAAACAATTTATGTTTTGGTTAATTATTATTACTGTCATAAAATAATTTCCCCCTCATTTGTGTAGATTATTGATGGTTCTAAACTTCCAATCTGAGATTAAATTTCGTTAACAAGAAAGGTATACCTGTTCAAAATTAAGAAAGATGCATTAATACCCTCATTTTGTTCCTTATACAATGAAAAGCATAATAACCCTCTTTTTTATCCTTACATAGTGAAAGAGGATGATGATAAGAGATGTTGTTACTATCCAAAAATTTCAAAATATTAATCCTTAAAAGATTTTTGTGAAGTTTTTTTTTTTTCTTTTAATTTCATGGTTAATGAATTCTCACATATGAATGATGACAACTTAGTTTCTAATAGTGTTAAGGGGTCTTTTTACGGATGGAAGTAGTTTTTTTTCTTTTTTTCACAACAAAATACTGTATAAGTCTTTTTATTTCTCAATTTATACTCACTTCACTATTTTTTAAACATGTTTTCTTTTATACGTAGCTTTAGTTTGAAAAAGGAGATGCGACTATTGGTCAGGTCAGGTCGGGTTTAGAAAGTATTTATTCGCAACCTAGTCTAAAAAAAAATACTTATAATTCGATTTCAAAAAGAATTCATTCACTATGGGATACCCACTTAAAAGATACATGTGAGTATTTTAAAATCCACGGGTACCCGTTCGTATTCGGAGCTATCTACAAATATTTCAAAAAAATAAAATTTTCTAAATTATTAAAATAAAATTTAAATAAAATTAAAAGAATATATAAATATAATATAAATTAAAATTTAATTTTATAAAATATAAATTAATTTTAATTTTAATTAAATAAAATATAAATTAAATTTTTATTTTTATTTTTTACAAATAACATATATATGCGGGTAGGAATAGACACTCAACCTGTTTATAAACAGGTATTAAAATATCCTCTACCCGCAGATAGTAAATATTTACATATATTAATTATTTTTCGCAGATTTTATCCATAAATACTCGAGAGCGTGAATTTTTTTGTCATCTAGACAATAGAGACTCTTTTGGTTTGCAAAATTTCTTCCTGCAGTGTATCAAATTTATTTTTCTGTGCACCCCATCATTATAGATTTTATTTTTCCAAACACACTAAATCAATTTCGAAAACAGTTTTCCAGAAGGTACTCACCACTTGTCCGAAAAACACTCATCCACTCCTGTTCCGAAAGCTATGATAGGGTGCGGGAACAAAGTTGATAGGGTGTCATAAGATTAGGACTAAAAGAGAATATCAAGAAGGAGAAGAATCCAAATATTTAATTTCCATGATCCTTCTAACTTTCAAAGCTTTCCACATTTGAGTTTAAATATGTTTTACTTTAAATATATAGTTACTTTTTTCCTTTAAAAAATGAGAATAAGATTATAAAATATACTTGTGATACTCAATCCATACATAATATATAAGTAATTATTGTGTATTTATCTTAAAATACGTAATTCTCAATTAAAATCTTCCAAAAAATTACAAATTACCTAATCAAGTCACAAGTGTCTTAGGTCCAGTAAGTGTATATTTTATATACTTTTCTTTTCTCCACCTACATTAATATTATCTTTGCAAATTGACCATTAATTTAATGACCCTCTCGAACAAGTGATGCATAAATAACCTTTTATATTATGCCAGATTCAATTGAAATAAATGAAAATAAAATAAAAGACGTGATGTATGAAAGTGTCTAAAATAAAACTATTGTATAAATCTATGGCCTTGAAGCACGTCACAGCCACTATATGAAATGTTTATCAAAAAATAGACATCATTTTAAGGTATTTGAAAATCGGCTTGCGATGTGACCATGACAGGTCACGATCCCATTGTTAAAAACAAATAGACATTATCTACAGAATAAAGGCTTCTTTTAAAAAAAATTGAACGAAAATTTGATTACATTTCCTGGTACAAATTTTTTTCCACCTCTAAAGTATCTCCATACAAGCAAAATTATAAAATTAAAAATAAAATAACTTCATTTTCTCCTCCGCTTTCTCTGTCTTCTATCATGCTCAGCGTCACTCTCATCAGAACTAGTTGAATCTGAGTCTGAACTACCAGAATCCGATGAAGCAGAACTCCCCGACTCATCATCTGATTCAGATTCTGAAACTTGTTTTTGTTGTTGCATGATAAGACGTGGCATATTCTTCAAATACTCACGTAGGTTCTCGGTAAGACCACCAAGACCAATGGATGTGAAGAAATTAATGCAGAACCGTGTGTTTTTTGGATTATCTTTTGGAAATATGGATTCAAAAGATTCTTGCATAGTTGGATCGTTTAACCGCTCATTTAGCAACCGGATTCCAAGATGTTCTGATAATTCCTGCAACATCATAAACAGATATCAACATCTTCCACATACAGATATGCATGCATAATTTACACAGTCTACAAGACAAGAAGCCCAAAATATTTTCCAGGTCTCATTATAAGTATATTTCTAAAGCTGACAATTCAAACTTCGAGAAATAATAATGCAGGTGCATAAAGAAGCACGAGACTATTTGAAATACCTGGAAGAGAATCTTAATAAATATACGTGAAGAAGAAGTTGTGTCCTCTTCAGTCAGGCGTATATATGATAAAACATGCCAAGGTAAAGCATCTGTGCCAAGTAAATGAGCAAAAAATTTTGCCACATTACGCAGTTTATTTGTTTCAAGTCGGTGAATCATGGAGTACTGCTGCACAAAGCACTTCTCAAAATTTTCTTGGTGTACTTTGTTGATCATGCAGAAACGCTGCCCCAGAAGACCATAATATCGGAGATAGGTTCTCTCTTGGCTGCAACATTCCAAAAGCATAATGCACAATTCCATCTGCCACAAATTATAAAAAATACAAAATTATAATTAGTTCAAATAAGCAAAAGGCATAACTTAAACAAATGGAGAACAATACATTCTATTCTGGAAACGAATGTTCAGTCTGAGTAACTACGTATAGATACAGAGTCTATGCTTGGAATGGTTAAAAGCTTGTAACAGCTAGACATATATCCACTGGTTATATAAAAGAGTATGAAATCAGATAAAAACTAAAAGAACAAAATAAAATAACCTTGATCCGAGGTGATACTAAGCTAAATTCAAATCTAAAAGATCAAGTAGTGCCAAGATACAAATTCGCAAATTAGTGAGTTTATACAGGGGGAGACATAAAGAAAGAGAGCATTCAATTTTTCAATATATTGAACTAGATTCTAAAGTTCTTCCATGTTCATAAAATATATAAATTTGACATACTAAAATATTTAAAATAAGAAAAAGGCAGCTAGTAATAATTTAGCAAAAGAAAATGAATTCTAGCAGTGATTCCGATCTCACCTCTTGACCTGGCTCTAGCTTAATTTTCAGAAGCTTATGACCTGCTTCCTCAAAATCAACACTAGACATAATCGTTAAGTATATTGTCCTTCGAAGATTGACAAGATTTGTCTCTGTTTCATCTTTTATTTGCATCTGTTCTTCATCCTCTTCATCAGACTCATCCTCTTCATCTTCATCATCTGACTCAGCATCCATGCCTTCCTCTTCATCCTCGGATTCCTCACCCAGCATTGATTTCTTCAACTCTTCATACCGCTTCTCATTCTCCAGGAAATTGGGGTCTGGCTTGAATATATCTGAGAAAAAACAAAAATAGAATATAAAGAAATCAAAATGGCCAGCGACCACAATCAATCAAAGAAAATACATATACAAACTTCCAAAAACAAAATATACCAAGGGAAATCTCAGGATCTATCTCTTCATCCAAGGACACTTCATGAGTTAACTGATCTTCCTGCTCCACAAGATCTAGCTCAGGACGAACAGCTGGATAACCCTATTAATGCAATGCAACCATTGTAACACATTCTTTAAAGTACTCCTTTATTTACAAAAGTATGTCTTATTATGTTAATGTGTCATTCCTATCACAAACCATAAAAAGTACCTGAAACTTCGCTTTTCTTATTGCAAACAAGCCTTCAATCAGAAACTGAACACGTTTGTCAATTTCTCCCTCATGAAGAATCCCACGAAAACGCTCAAAGATACCTGCAAATTATTAAATCTTATTTACTAACCACGAGCGAGAAAACTCACATGGAGGTTTTCTCACATGGAGGTTTTAGTAATAAACGACAATATTACAGCTTTGATATTTTAAACAAGAACTGCTTGCCCCACACAGGGTAAATAAGGAACTCATCAGTAGATTGTCCACTTCTAAATCCTTCTCTTGAAGGGTTGTGTGGTTTATTTATTGTTTGTTTGCTTACACCTACCTTCCAATGCACTCTTTTCCCCAATTGTCGGCAATCTTCAAGCATAAATTTTATCTGTCCATAAATGTTTGGCAATCAATATTGTTGTGTTGGTGTGTGATCATTGGATGTTGTCAATTATTTGTACAAGTACACCATATTTTCACCGGATTATTTTAAGTTTCATATTTTAACAACTCACGACACCAGACAAATTAATTTTCATTTCTTCCATCCATATATTATCTAGCACTCCTGCAAGTCACCTTTGATCTAACTTGTTTCCTTACACGATTTCATGCAACTGGAATCTTAAAACCCTTGATTCCAGTTTGCCCCTCTTTTGCAGATGAGGTAATCTTAACCCGAGCATCATTTACTTATCTCTAACGTGCTATCCTAGAGTAGTTAATACCATCAAGCAGACGAAAAAAGGGTTTATAATGTAAAAGGAAGTGCAATAGGAAACAATAAAAGACAAATGCCAAAGTCGTTATCACATTTAAAAATAAAAACCTAAGCACACAGTTGCCATATAGTTTGAGGATTCTCACCATGAAGACCCTTAGGTGAGAGATCCTGCAGTATTGAACCACATTCTGTCACAAAACCAACAGCTACTTCAACACTATCGTCAGTAGGTTTCTCGAGCAAAACTGTGAGTAACTCAAGAGCAATGATCTCATGAGCTACTTGCTGATTCACCAGATGCCCTATAAATTTAACAGCTGCTAGTAATTGAGGCTATCAATGATGAAAACAAACAAAGAAAAAAACAAATCAGAAGCATAGCAAAAGAGAAATAAAAGAAAATTAGAAAAAACAAAATTGATCTCAGAATAAGAATAATAATCACATACCTTGTCATTCCGCTTATAAGCCCTCTTAAGCTGCAAAACAATCCTTCTAAGCAAAAGATCCCCCACCTCGGGAAACTTTGTATTAACAACAGCAACCAAGGCAGCAAAAACATCTGTAAATCCCGGAGATGCCATCTGTGACTTCATACATGACCGACAAAAAAGTCCCCTTCCCCTGATCAGGTTTTCCGAAAACAATTCAGGAATTATATTTTTTATGTTTGTAGCATTAACCTTATTTACAAGCCCGTTTATGCTCTTTCTCAGAGCATCCCACGTTAACCTTTGATATTCTACACTACTTTTATCCTGAACTTCTTTCATCATCATCGCCATCTTAAAGGGGGGAATGTAAACACCTCCACTCTTGCCCAAATTAGATGCATCACCGTTCAGGTTACCTCCTGGGATAGTTGTCTGTCGTTGAGGATTTGCATCTCTAACAGTTCTCCCATTTCCATTCTCTTTCTTCCTACTTTCTTCTTGCTGCTTGCTCACACCCTTATCCCTGTGGTTGCGCTCATTGTCATCATCCCTTTCAGGTCTTCTTCGTCTCCTATCACTATCCCTCTCTGATTTCCTTGCCAACTCCCTATCATCTTCCTCCGAATCATAACGTGAGTGTCTGTTACCACCCTTTTCCACTTTTCGCCTCTTATCCCTATCACTATACCCGTCTGATTTCCTGGTCAGCTCAATGTGATCTTCTTCTGAATCATGCCGTCCACGGCGATCCACAATTCTACTCTTGCCTTCCTCCCCTCCTCGCCATCTATCCCTGTGATGCAATCTATGACTCTCTTTCTCCCCTCGCCTTTCACTCTGACCATTCACTCGACGAGAAGCCCTATCACCCCGGCTATCTTCTTCAGCATCTCTCCCCCCACGTCCATCATAATCCTGCGACAGCCTCTCATCCTTTCCCTTCTCTTCACTAACCCTCTTTTTATTCACAATCTGACCCTCCTCCTCTGAGCTCTCTGACTTCTCCTTTCTCTCCCTACTCCTACTTTTTTTATCACTCCCCATAACACCATCCCTCTCAGCTCTATTTATCTCTTCCCCCGAGTTACTTCCATCACTATTATCCCTGCGGTGACCAGAACTCTTCCTACCACTCCTACCACCACGCCGATACCTATCCCTCTCTTCATCCTCAGATTCGCAGCCACTGCGTCTCCTCCCATCATCTTCACTCGACTCGCTGCTACTGCTGCGTCTTCTGGCCATGTCAAACCCTAATTTAATCCAACATAAGTTAAATCCACAATAAAAAAACACGGGGAATACACAAAATTGCGGTAATTTCACTGCCAAACTGCTTAAAATTGTAAAATGAAGTGTGAATGGGAAAACGAAACAAAAATCACAATAGAAGACACTATGTAATAGAGTGAAAAAGAAGAGAACAATTGAACAAGCCAGAAACAGGAACCTTAGGTCGTGCCAGAGAACCGAGAAGTTGAGTGAAAGAACTCGATGGATCTTTGCAGAGATGTGTTAGGTTTATGTTTTGAAAGAAAGATGTGAAACGAGAGAGATGGCGGTTGTTTTGCAGAAGTTCTTAGGTTTAGGTTTACAGAAAGGTGGATGCTGATGAATGATTTGTAAAATTATGAATTAATCCGTAGTATACCTAAATAACGTGATTATCTATATTATCTATATTAATTATTATAAATATTATATTATATATTATCTATACTATTATAAAGAGATTTCGGATTTTTATTTTATATTTTATATAATTTTTTTATAATTAAATTAAATTTTTTACTATTTATTTTTTAACTGGACAATTTTTTAAATTTAACTATTTCTTTTATTTGATTTTTTTAAAATTTAATTATTTTTTAAACTAAAATAATAATTTTTAATAAAAATATTTATATTTATTTTTAAATCTATAATAATATTTTTAGTTTTATATGATAACACAATTTTATTTATTTATAATATATATATATATATATATATTATAGATTTTGGTATGCTATAGAAATAATTTATTTAAGATAAGTTTTATTTTATATGATGATTCACATTATATCATTTTATTATTTTATTGCTGAAATGTTTAGATTTAATAATTTACTTGGTTCTTATATTAATTGATTTTTTCAATTTAGTACTCGGTTTTAAAAGTATATATATTGGGTTCTAAAGTTGTCAAAATTATAGGAATCAATTTCCTTTTATTAAATTGGCAGAAACAGAATTAACTCCCAAACGTGAAAAAGGAATCTGCATTTTTTTTCTCTCTTCTATGCTTTTCCTCTAATGCCCTAGCTTTTTCTCTCTTTTCTATATTTTTATTAAAAAAAAAATTCTCTGTCTCCTTTTGGGAAAAAAATTAATATCTTATGTACAATCTCACATAACTGAGCCAAAACACACGAAAAAGAAACCAACTGAGGCTCATTCTCCCTCTGTTGCTAACGACAAGACGGAGGAGGACGGGAATAAGTCTGATCGACAAGCGAGGGTGTTGTTCCAAAGGATCTGGAACGAAGAAGACGAGCTCGACATTCTTAAGGATATACTTGAGTTCATCTCAAAGACCGGACAAGAGCCTTATAGGTATGCCACGCTTTCCACAAGTTCATTAAGAAGTCACTCCACGTGGAGGTTTCCCGCCATCAGCCGAAGGAGAAGATTCGACGGGTGAAGAAGAAGTTCGAGACTTGTGAGGCGAAAAAGAAGAAAGGGATTCAGCCTCGGTTATGGAAAATCCAAGAGGAAGGAATTGGAAAGAAGGTGGAAAATGTTGTAATATTCTGAGATGGAACTACTTGCGAATTACTCTCTACTGATTGGGGAGCAAATTAAGTTGGTATCTAAAGCCCTACAATCATCCAACAATTAAGATTCATTTGTGTTAGGTAACATTGATTAGTTCTTTTGGTACTCTATGTATCATACCTTTTGTGGATTATTGTAATTTTGGTGTTTGTGGCATAGTCTTTTTTGCTAAGGGTTGTGAAAACTTTCTGCACAATCCATTGCCCATTCTCTCTAACTCCAAAGTACACACATTTACCGTTTTTATTGTTGGGTTTGTTTGTTTGTGCTTAAAAATGTTTTTACATAAAAAGAGAAAGTGGGAAATTGCTTTTGCTTTTTGAAAACAAGGTTAGCCCAATATGTAAAATTTTGCTGATAAGTAACTATGCTATTAAAGAATATTTCTTTATATAAAATTTGAACAAATAGACCAAACTACCTTGCATGAAACGTAGTACTGATATGATTTTGTAAGGTTGTGGTCCTGATTAATTGTACATGGAGGTTTTATTATAATCTTTGATCCTGTTGTTTATATGGGAGGCCATTTCATGCACCTAAGATCGTAGGCTCTTTTAATTCTAACAACATGTGGCAACTTTTGTTAACTCTAATGGGGAATATGTGGTGCTAGTGTTGACAGTATGCTCAATTTAATAAAAGGAACATTCATTCTCATTCGGGCTTGGGTGCAGATAATGGAATGAAGTGTTTTGTGTTGAATGTCTAACATAATTTTGACAAATTGGGGAATTGCAGGAAAAGTTAATTTCTCACAAGGAGAGAAAGAGAAAAAAAAAGTATTTAATAAAGATATAGAAAAGAGAGAAAAAGTTGGGGCATTGTAGGAAAAGCAAATGAGAGAGAAGAAAACGTGCAGATTCCTTCGCCACGTCAGTTGGGAGTTAACTCCGTTTATGCCAATCTAACAGAAGGGACTTAATTCATACAATTTTGACAACTTTGGGATCCAATGTATGCACTTTTAAACCACGTACTAAACTAAAAAAAATCACTTAACATAGGGACCAAATAAGCTATTAAGCCAAATGTTTAATATATATATATATATATATATATATATATATATATATATATATATATATATATATATATATATATATATATATATTCAATTCTTATCTTATTAATTAAAATGAATCATATTTTAATGTGTGTTCCTTTTAAATGGAAATTACTTACGATTGAATAAAAAGAATATGTCAAATACATGTTAAAATATCTCATGTTGACATCACAAATCAATACACATTCAATAATATGTATTTACAAAACAAACATTAATTTTATCCAATTAATCATGTACACATAAAAACAAGACAAGAAAAGAAAATAAGAAAACAAATCACGAATGTAACACACCAATTTTCAGGGAGTCACGGGTTATTCAAAAATCAGTAAAATTTTAAACTTTAACATAATGTGGAAACGTATTTTCAAAACCTCAACATTTAAATATGCATAAAACACAATAGTTCTAAGCATTTGTCCAATGAAAATAACGAAGGAAATAAAATAACTCTCATTACATTGTTTTAAAGTTCAAAAGTAATAATTGTCAATATAATCCCAAGTTTGTCCCTCGTCATCTCTCGAATCTATCATGTCTCAACACCATCTGCAACATCATGTGCTCATGTATAACATCACACATTATACGATCATCGCACTCACATGCACACACACAAACATGTATGGGTAAGCTACCGGTAAAACAATCATAATAACATGATATAAACATACTGATTAAATCAACAATAATCAAACACCTCATACATAATAATAATAACAATAGGAGTCTGATTCCTCTAATATAACAATTTAATCAAACGAATTACTCTATCCTCGATCCTCGATCCTCAATCCTTGATCATCATCAGAGGTACACCACCAACATGATTATCCCAATCATGAATCACACTGTGAGCATCACCAAACCATGAACTCCAACATGACAAGACTCAGTCACACTCCTGTACCCTACCTCAATGACTGTAGCCGCTCCTACAGCCCCATTTGTAGCTTCCTCATACAAATACACTTGAGTCATCCTTCTTATAGCTTCGGACCTGTTCCCCTATCACACAAGGCTGAACATCTATCCCCCTCACCAAAGAAGATTCAACACTCAAATACCATTCTCTTTTCTACAACTATTTTCCAAAGAGAATGTCACCCTCTTTTCAATAACCAATGCCAAAGAGAGTCATCCTCTTTTCAACAACCAATGCTAAAGGGAATATCCCTCCCTTTTGATCGAGGTCGAACCTGAATAAAATTAAGGTTAAAGCCATTCGAAGGTCCCCATTTTCGTGGGGTTGTCCCAGTTACATCCTCGTCTTTTAAGTTTTTCCAATTAAGTCCTTAATATTGAAAAATTGAATCAATTGGGTCCCTGTCGTTAAATCAACTTAACGGGGTTAAGTTTTTGCTTACCTGTGAGGGTGACATGGATAATTTTGGAGACGTGGCGTGCACATACCCTTATACGTGGCTTTTTATTAATGAAACCCTTGTATGTGGCATTTTCTAAATGAAACATTTAAAAAATTGTGGTTTTTCTGAAAGATTTTAAAATTAAGGTTAATTGAAGTTTGAATTGAGAAGAGAAAATCTGAAGCTTCAAATTGGCAGGATGTCAACCATGGAAGCATCTCCGTTCTGCGTTCATCATCAAGCCTATATTCACCTGCAAACAGAAACCAACCCAGAATTGTGCCTCCGCATTAACAACCAAAAATCATCATCTTCATCATGAACCAAAAGACGTGAAGCTCCTCCCATGGCCGTCATCTCCTTCGCAAAACCTGCATCAGAAATCGGGACCAGAGAAAAGTAAATTCGCGCAACAGTCCGAGAACCCTAAATCAAACCCTACGAAGAATCCTAAGCGCAAATTTCATCTACCCCTCTTCTCTATCTCGCGCCACTCAAACCTTCATTTGACAACCATTGCAACCAATCAAACCAGAATCATGTCACCTAGGAAACCATCAACACGAGTCCAATTCACTGAAGCCATGACAAAACGCGAGCAGCCGTCGTAGAAGCAAGAAAGTGTTTTCCCCTTGCCAATATGAAACCCTAATTGATGAAACCCTTGCACAGACCGCTTCAGATTTTCTCTGCCATGGGCTTTAGTCTTTGTTTGTTGGTAACTGCGCGGACCTTGATGATATGGGGTTGATTGAAATTGCTAGAGGATGTTCCAGGCTGGTTAGCGCCACCGCGAGAATCGTGAACTCCTTGCGTCGTCGCGAGACCACGCCGTGAGAGCTCCAACACCTTCGTTTCTCCTCCTCGAGCAATTGCGAGAATCATAAAATGTTTCAGAAATATCCCAACTTTTAAAATGTTCTTTTAGGAAAATGCAACATGATTATTAAAAACCACGTATAACGCTATCTGCAAGCCACGTCTGAAATTACATCCACGTCACCCTCACATGTCATCAAAAACTTAACGGGGTTAAGTTGATTTAACGGCAGGGACTCAATTGAGTCAATTATTCAATAAAAAGGATCAAATTGGCAAAAATGAAAAGATGGGGATGTAATTGGGACAACCCCACGAAAATGCAATATAAGCTAACAGAATAACCCCTAGGTCATCTCTTAAGGACCAAATGTGGTTCAGGAATTAGATCAAACACATGGTGGAGGGTTTTGAAGGTGGTTTTGTGTACTGAAATAAACTAACTAAAGCACAAATTCAAACACAGATTTAAAGAACGATTAAAGATAGGTTGGGGCTAGCTTGATTGCACTTGTTTCCAATCACAGATTCACAACAAATATTCAATCATATGACCCTTAATCCAATACAAAATAGACAATTAAGCGAAGTTTAAAATGGTCTTCATAAAATGTGAATTAAACAAACATAATCACACATATTCATCAGTTCTACACAAACACAGTAATCAACTAAGCGAAGATCATCATGCTCAAATTAGACAACTAAGCGAGGATCAATTGCACAGAACATATTGCATATATGCAGGGCACACAAAACATAATCACAATTAGGCTTTAATAATCTCAAGGAAACCTTTGAAACCTCAGTAATCACCAACCCACAAAATTAAACTTCCATGAAATCAATTTCAATAAAGGAAAACGTAGCAGCTTAAGAACATAGTGCAAAAACGAAATTCAAATCAATTAAAGCAGCACCCAATGCCGAAAACAAAACTCTACTACTAAAACGAAATTAGAAAATGCAAATTGAATAGAAACAATGTTGGAAAAACACAATTGAATTGAGGAAAAACGTAACAGGAGTAGAAAACGAATTGAAATTGGGAAACAAAATCAAAACTCTAAAACGAAAGTGCAATGCGAGAATGGAATGAAATTTAAAGTGAAGAATCGAAAGTGCAAGCTAAATAAAGAAAACAAAATTGTCGTAGTGAAATTGCATTGAAATGTAAACCAAAACCTAGAACCCCAAATTGAGGGAGCTCTCCCTTGCTGTCCAAAGCTTAGAAAATGTAATTGAGAGAGTGAGAAAGTGTTATGGGGTCTGCCCCCCTTTTGCACATAAGCATAGGTCAAGCCACTAATGGACCTCTACAGAATGACCAAAAACCGCCCAAAAAGTCAAATATGTCCAAAAATATACTAAAAACGAATTTACAATTGAATTAAATCTAAAATGCCTATGTGAAGAGTGGTTGTTGACGTTCTTGCCCTCTTGAAGTTCCAAAATAATATTCCAACAATTCCCTGCAATTAATAACGGACATAATTAGCCTTAGATAATTCAAAGTAACTAAAATAAGACTTACTGGTGAAATTAAGCCCAAATACCAAAACTGAGGAAATGTTGGACAATTAAGCACAATTCCTTAATCAAATGTAGTACAATAAGGTAAGTGAATAGTAGAATGTATTGATTCATCAAAATACACCACACTTAGCCTTTTTCTCTCTTGGGCAAAATCAAGACATAGATAAAGGGAATACATAAAAGGACATCAGGGAAGTGACACAATCTCAACAGACAGAATAAAAAAGACTCACAAGGAAACAGACAGATTTACACAGTCCTAAAGGGATCTGGAAATAGAAAAGGGGGTAGACAACATCCAACACACAAAGAATCAAAGAAAGTAGATACTCATGCTAATCATCCAAGAAATTTCAAACATGGCAAAATAATCACTCAGCTTAAGAGGTGAATTGCTAAGGGTTGAAAAACCGTTATTTTTATCCTTAATTTTGACATTAAAAACACCCTTTATGACTTAGAAACTAGCTTGAAATCATGTTTTTGCTTAAGTTGTGGAAATAAGAGAGTTGGATAGGTTTTATGCTTGGTTTTCCTTGTTTTGACAGGAATTAAGATGAATTGGATGAAGAAGTTGAAGTAGCAAGGAGTTGGACTCAGGAAAGGAAGGAAAAGTGCACAAAAGAAGAATCGCAGCCACCGTTGAGCGTCATTTTCACCACTGAGCGCCAATATTGATGTTGAGTTCTCTGCCTGACGCCTAAGCGCCATCGCTAAGAGCTAATCCAAGTTTCACAGTCACCGCTAGGCGCCAAAGTCTGCTGTTGAGTACACTGTTTCACGCTTGGACGCTATCATTGAGCGTCATTTTGAGTATCGCACCTATTGCTGAGCGCAATTCTTACCGCTGAGCGCTGTCAACTTGGGCTTGGGCCAGTTTTCTGTTATTTTTATGTACTATTTAAGGACTTGCACGTCCTAGGTTTAGTATCTTTGGATAGAAAGAGGCGAAATTACACTCCTTTCACTCCTCGGAGGCAGATTTTGGATGTGGAAGCTCCGATCTTCAACTTTTAGGGTTCTATCTTTCATTCTTTTCATTATTTTCATCTAGTTTCACCATGTTTATGGTGAAGTAAACCTCCATTGTTGTTGGGGAAACGATGTAATCCTTTGAAACTCTCATGTATTGAATTTATTCTTATTATATATGTTTTACTTTGTTAATTGTTAAGGTTTTTCCTCTTTGCTCCATGCATGCTTTGTTTAACTCATTCAATTACATGATAATTGATTTTGTCACTATGGACACATATGAGAAAATCTAGAAGTAAGGAAATTCTCCCGGAAGCAATATTACCTAGACATAGGAATAGGAGGATCAGTTGCCTTTAAGCTTCTGTGCGAATGTAATACATGATTAATTGCTAGGGAGACAAGACATTGTGAACTAGTAATTAGGATTTGGGTTGCCTCCCAGGTAGCGCTTGTTTAACGTCATTAGCCTGACCCAAAATCCTCCAACACCCTTCAGTAAGTGAAAATCTTTCTTACCAACACCCATCAGTAGGTGTAAACAAACCTAGTATCCTTTAGTAGATACTCAACCACCTATCATCCATTAGCAGATGCTATACCATAAAATCTCAAATTAATGTCCCAAAGTTTATAAAATTACATCACCAAAATAATAAAATTAAGGAAATTAATGTTCTCAAATCACTAGGGTGACTCCTAATAAGCGCTCTTTTAACGTCATTAGCTTGACCCAATAAAGCTCAAGTTCCATCTTCAATGTTGGTGTTCCTTTTTCTTTCATCACACCAAATCATCAACTACTTCCGGTCCACCTTTTTGACTCTCCTTGAATATGGAGCTTCAATCTCTATCACTTCATTCTCTTTATAGTCTTTCATAACCCTCAACTTGTTCTTGAATCTTACTGGTGCCTCCACTCTAGTCATCATGAACCTTCCTTTCTTTGCCATCTTTTTCTTCTTCCGTAACCTGTGACAAGAAACAATTTTTACCTTTGAAGACTGACTTTGCAGCTTTTGAACTAGTCAAGGGTGCATCCTTACATGCAACTTTATGACTAACCTACTTCTCTTGAAGCTGCTGCTCCACTTTGAAGACATTAAAGATCACCTTTTCTGCTCGGTCTTGAAGCACTATCATCCCATCATCAACATTGATGATTACCTTTGTCGTTTTCATAAACGGTCTTCCAAGAATGATTGAGACCTTCTCATCCTCCTTCATCTCCATCACCACAAAATCTGCCAGGAATTTTAGTTTGTCTATGCAAACCATCACATCTTCTGCCACACCATAGGGTTTCTTCGAAGATCCATCCGTCATTAGCAAAGTCACCTTTGTTGCCTTGACTTCAAGATCACCAATCCTTTCAAACAGAGATAAAGGCATCAAATTAATGCTTGACCCTAAATCAATTAGGGCTTTCCTTATATTCTCCTTCCCAATGACACAAGGAATAATAAAACTTCCTGGATCTTTTACTTTTAGAGGAAGTGGCTTCTTCTCAATAACATTGCAATCTCCCTTTTCATCTAGATATCTCTTCTTTGTGGAGACTTGCTTCATGTGCTCTACATAAGCTGAAATTTGTTGTAGTGCTTCATTCAAAGGTATTGTAATCTCCAATTTCCTGAAGATATCTTTAAAGCGCCCATATTGTCTATCTTTTTCAATCTTTTCACTCCTCTTAGGATAAGGAAGAATTTTATCATTTTTCTCAATTTTTTTCTCTCTCCTCTTCTTTTCATTCTCTTTTTGCTCAACCTCACCTATTCTCTCTTCTTTTTCTTCTCTTTTATCTAACTCAACACTCTTTTCCTTCTCATCCTCCCTCTTATCATTTGCACTTTCAGGCATATCTTCCAACTTCTTAGCTATTTGGCCAACTTGCATCTCCAAGTTTGTAATGGCGGCTTCAGTGCTCTTGTGGTTAGAGATTGTTACCTGCATAAATTGTTGAAGAGTTTCTTCGAGCTTTGATGATTTCTCATTTAATGTAGATACTTGTTGCCATATTGACGGTTGCTGCTGTGGTTTATTAAATTGTCCTGCTTGTCCAGCTTGTCGATTCTGACCTTGACCCACGCTTGGATGAGGTTTCCACCATTGGTTGTAGTTACCTTGGCGATATGGAAATTGATTGGCCATGAAATTTACGTCTTCTAAAGCCTCTATTGGAGAAACGCATTGACCATTGATATGGTCACCACCACATAGTTCACAAAGTTGTTGAACCTGTGCAACATTCTTTAGCTCCTTTGGCAACTAAGAAAGTGTTTTTGTCAAATTCTCCAACTGTTGAGTTATGATTTTGTTCTGTGCAAGCAAGGCATCATTTGATTGCAATTGTTGAACTCCCTTCTAATGAATTAGAGCTCCTCTTTCATTATGCAACTCATTATCATTAGTAGCCATGTTGTCAATCAATTTAATGGCTTCGTCTGGAGTCTTGCATTTAATATTACCTCCAGCTGAGGCATCTAGCATCAACTTGGTTTGTGAACCAAGACCTCCAAGGAAAAGAATGACTATTGTTGCTTCGTTAAAGCCATGAGTGGATGTCTTTCTTAACAAGCTCTTGTATCTATCCCAGGCTTGACCTAGCATCTCCTCCATGCCTTGTCTAAAAGAAGAAATCTCTTGCTTCCCTTTGTTGATTTTGGATTGTGGGAAGTACTTGTTTAGGAACTTTGAAACCACGGCTTCCCATTCAACAAAGCTACCTTCCGGAAAAGAATTCAACCTTAACTTAACATTGCCTCCCAATGAGAAAGGAAACAAACTAAGATTTATTGCTTCATCCGACACACCATTGATCTTTACAGTGTTGCAAATCTCGTTGAATGTGGTGAGATGTTCATATGGACTTTCATTTGATAGCCCATTAAATTGGTTGCTCTTTACCAATTGTATCAACGTCGGTTTCACCTCCATGTTTGCAGCATTGACCCTCGGCCTAGCAATGCTATTAAAGTGGTGAGGGCCAACAACATTGGTGTAATCCGCCAGAGTATGTCTAACATTGTTCTCTTCAGCCATCTCTTCAGTACTCTGGTTAGATCTTTCTGGTGAGGGTTGTAGAAGTGTTTCCGGAGAAGAAAATAATTCTCTAGAAGTTTAGATCCTCCTTCTCCTTCTACTTTCATCCAATCCTTCAAGAAGAGGTTTCGAAGTTTTCTTGCTCCTAGACCTAATTGTATCATGCATACACAAGAACACAAAACCCTAGACACAATTGTTAGCACAAAAAGATAGAAAAGATAAACTAAAAAGATAGAAAGATAAAAAATAAAAACAAAAAGATAGAAAGATAAACAAAAAGATAAAAAGAAAAAAAATACAAAGATAAAAATCAAGTCAAAGTTAATCAATAATCACACAAATAGAATAGTTAAACCACGACTCTCCGACAACGGCACCAAAAAACTTGTTAACCCTCGACAAGTGTAACCAAATCGTATCAAAGCTTCTTAAATCTTTCCCAGTATTCATATAAGCTTTCACCACCGAGTTGCCTAATCCCATAAATATCTTTCCTTATAGCCATGGTCATTGACATTGGGAAGAACTTCTCCAAAAATAATCTCTTCAAGTCATCCCAACTGGTGATAGACTTGGGTGCAAGGTAATATAGCCAATTCTTTGCCATGCTCGCTAAAGAATGCGGGAATGCCTTTAAGAAGATGTAATCTTCAAGAACATCACAAGACTTCCTTTTTGAACAAACAATATGGAAGTCCTTCAAATGTTTGTGTGGAATTTCACTTGCAAGACCATGAAACTTTGGCAACAAATGGATCAGTCCAATCTTGAGAACATATGGCACGTCCTCATCAAGATATTGGATGCACAAGCTTTCATAAGTGAAATCAGGTGCAACCATCTCCCAAAGAGTCCTCTCGCGAGGTGGAGGTTGGGCCATATTATTGTGATTTGTATGATGAAAAACAGATTCAGAATTATTTTCAGATGCAACAGATGTAACAAAATGCATAAAATATGGAACAATAGACATAGAAGGAGACTGCTCAATATTATGCAAACTAATGGTATCTAAATGCATAGACTCTAATGGTATGGACTGAAATGGTGAGACTGACTCTAAAGACAAATTCCTAGTATGCACAGCTAACCTATGAAAAGTCCTATCAATTTCAGGTTTAAAGGGTGATATTTGCCCAGGATTGCCCCTAGTCATGTACTAAGTCAACTCTATCAGCAAAAGTCAACATAGTGAAAACATAGGGGGGGGGGGGTAAACATCAAGTATAAGCAAACAAACTCAGAATGAGCTGAAACTTTGTGACAAACATCCAAAAATCATGAAAAGATAGCAAAAAACTTTCAAAGAAAAATTCAAAGTGCAACTATGTCAACCAACATAGAAAAGTGTGAAAAACGGTAAAAGATAAAACTTCAAAAATGAAAAAGAAATAGTAAACAACCTTATTTTGGGTTTAGAGGCCAGGGAAAATGGCAAAGCGACGGGTCTTCCAATACTTATGGTTTTCTACCCAAAAAGCTCATAGGATTTGTTTAATTCTGACTCCGTGAGCAAAACACTATTCAGGCACTATTCACATTGTCGCACTCATCGCAGTCATTGGAAGCATCACGTTTTCTTGTGAGAACATGGCAAACAATATCCACTTCTCCAATTATTGACTCAAAACAAACCAAAACACAAGACATACACAAACAAACCAAACAGAACAAAACACACAAAAATGCAGACACAACTACACACTAACACAACAAAGAACCTAAAACCGAACCGTTAATACCCAACAACAGCGCCAAATTTGATCAAGGTCATACCCGAATCAAATTAATGAGCAATTAAACGCAATATAAACTAGGAGAAGGACCCCTAGGTCGTCTCTCAAGTACCAAATGTGGTTAAGAAATTAGATCAAACACATGGTGGGGGATTTTAAAGGTGGTTTTGTGTACTGAAATAAACTAACTAAAGCACAAATTCAAACACAGATTTAAAGAACGATTAAAGATAGGTTGGTGCTAGCTCGGTTGCACTTGTTTCCAATTAAAAATTCACAACAAATATTCAATCATATGACCCTTAATCCAACATGAAATAGACAACTAAGCGAAGTCTAAAGGTCTTCATAAAATGCGAATTAAGCAAACACAATCACACAGATTCATTAGTTTTGCACAAACACAATAATCAACTAGGCGAAGATTATCATGCTCAAATTAGACCACTAAGCGAGGACCAATTACACAGAACATATTGCATATATGCAGGGCACACCAAACAGAATCACAATTAGGCTCAAATAATCTCAAGGAAACCTTTGAAACCTCACTAATCGCCAACCCACAAAAATAAACTTCCATGAAATCAATTTAAATGAAGGAAAACATAGCAGCTTAAGAACATAGTGCAAAAACAAAATTCAAATCAATTAAAGCAACACCCATTGCCGAAAACGAAACTCTACTACTAAAACGAAATTAGAAAACACAAATTGGATAGAAACTATGTTGGAAAAACACAATTGAATTGAGGAAAAACATAACAGGAGTAGAAAACGAATTGAAATTGGGAAACAAAATCAAAACTCTAAAACGAAAGTGAAATGCGAGAATGGAATGAAATTTAAAGTGAAGAATCAAAAGTGCAAGCTAAAGAAAGAAAACGAAATTGCCGTAGTGAAATTGCATTGAAATGTAAACCAAAACCTAGAACCCCAAATTGAGGGAGCTCTCCCTTGCTGTCCAAAGCTTAGAAAATGTAATTGAGAGAGTGAGAAAGTGTTATGGGGTCTGCCCCCCTTTTGCACTTAAGCATAGGTCAAGCCACTAATGGACCTCTACAAAAATGACCAAAAACCGCCCAAAAAGTCAAATATGTCCAAAAATATACTAAAAACAAATTTACAATTGAATTAAATCTAAAATGCCTATGTGAAGAGTGGTTGTTGACGTTCTTGCCCTCTTGAAGTCCCAAAATAATATTCCAACAATTCCCTATAATTAATAATGGACATAATTAGCCTTAGTTAATTCAAATTAACTAAAATAAGAATTATTGATGAAATTAAGCCCAAATATCAAAACTAAGGAAATATTGGACAATTAAGCACAATTCCCTAATCAAATGTAGTACAATAAGTTAAGTGAATAGTAGAAAGTATTGATTCATCACCTTTTCAACAACCAATGCCAAAGGGAATCATCATTCTCTTTTCAACAACCCATGCCAAAGAGAGCACCTATCCGCAGATAGAACCAGTATTTATTAGGTACAAGTAGACTTTATCCTCCACTCACTTGCTCATCAATCACATGCTCCATTACATCCCAACACTCATTCATACTACAATTCACAATCACAAGTCAAAATTGACCTTAAACATGCCCATTACTCTCATTCCTTGAGTACTAATGCGTTGCACTGCTTCCTCAGCCTGACCACGTCCGTTCTTCATCAAATTTGCTAATCTTCAACAAAATACACTATGATAATCGATTATCACTTTTGATAGTCGATTATCTCAGTGAAAATCACCCAAAGACGTTACGTAAGAAGTGATAATCAATTATCATAAGTGATAATCAATTATTCATGCAACCAGACTCAAAATTGACGAGCAATAATAGATTATCACTAGTGATAATCGATTATTTGCGAAATGAAACACATCTTGGATATAATTCAAGTCTGCAAACACATATGTAACAATCCTAAATCACGAGGAAACTCCCCCAAAACATCATTCATGCATTCAAGCATCAGATACCCTTGTAAACATACTCAAACACATACATAGAACACTTGAATCATCCAAATTCAATCATTATACATATTATAATCCAAACAACACAATTATAATGCATATAATTATTACCATACCCTTACACATACATTTGCATGGAAAACCCCCAAGCCTCATAACTTTATTCTCCCTTAGCATTAAACCCTCCGTTGGGATAACCCAACAACCATACATACATTCATAGGAAAACCCAACACAAATATTACATAAACCCTATGCCCATGCATACATAAACTCTTGCCCAACAAGAGCAACATACAACCATAATCATAATCATGCATCATATATCAACAAGGATTATTAATCAAAGTAACCAATAACACATATAACATACGTTAATTAATCAAAGAAAGGTAAGATTCTCATACCTTGGCCAATCCTAGGGCTTTGTCTACACTCTAAAACACCACCAATCTTTAAGGTTTATGTAGTTCTTTCTCTTCTCTCCCAAAACTGCCTCTCTCTCCCTCTATTTCTTTTTGTTCTAGATAGGTTAGATGTGCAACCCTAATTTCCCTTTCTTCTTTTTATCTTTTCTTATTTTATCTTTTCTTATTTTATCTTTATCTTTTTAATTAAAATAATATCAACAACCACTAAATCTTTTAAATTTCAGATTTATTTTCCTTTTCCTCTACTTTCCACACCCACATAACTTAATTTATGTACTAATTAATGATGGTTAAATGACCTTTTTGTCCCTTGGGTCCAAATACAAATTAAAACCCAAAAGTTATTTTAAGTCTCTTTCTTTCTATAATTTTCCCCACACCTATTTAAACCTAAATCACACTTCTACCCTCACTCCAACACATCATATTAGTAACAACACACCACACAAATAATCAAAATAACAACATATAAATCATGTGTTCCACTTAATCAATAATAACATTAAATAATAAACATAATAATTATAATTCTAGAAAATATTTAATCTTCAAACACCAATTACCAACCAATAAGGTCCTAGTCTCATAATCACATTATTCCCTAATTACCATATTTTCCTAGGGTCTTACATCCACCCATCCACAAAAGAATTTACGTCCTCGAAAATTGAGCTACTTGTCTCTAAACATCTTATTCTGATGCTTCTGCTCCTGCCATGGCAAATACTCGTCTCGATGCTTTCAGCTTCCCTGAATCCTTCCTTTCTAGACATGCAACAACAACATGCCTAGGTTTTGAAATACAACAATTATTTCAAATATCACTCTTGCACATAAAACAAATAATAAAAGAAATAAATATTATGCAAATACCAAAATTTAAACAAATGACCATCAATCCATAATAAGAAGCTTTATCTAACAATATACTACCTTTCACTTCTATAATAATTATCTTTTCTCATTTTAAAGAAAACCTCTTATGAGTACCAAATTTTTAAGATATATAATTTTTTCGAATCTTACTTTCTCCCTGACTTGAAAATCTTTTGTCTTTGCACTAGTCATGTAAGGACCTGTAATTATATATATAAATATAGAGGTATTTATTAAATAAGAAAGAAAAGAAATTAAATTAAGGAGGGAAGCTTTTTCTTTATTTTATTAATGTATAAACCAGATCAACTTTACCAAACTCTGCACATTTTCTTTAAAGCCATATCTTCTCTCTAAAACTTCAGCCCTAACTTTCTCTGCCTTCTCTCTACCAAATCTTGAAATTAAACCGGTGTAATGTCATTTGGGTGGTGATTCTGCGTTCCCGGAGTCGAGAGCTTCGACTTCAACCGATCGGTTTTGCGTTCTATAACGGGTAAATAGTTTCGCCCTTTTCCTACACTGTTCTTGAAATTAGGGCATGCGACTTTGCTATTACATGTGCCTTGTGTATTCTTCTTTTCATTCCTTGCCCTATTCTAACACTAAGAGTTGTTGGTCTTCACCAATGCGATGATCTGTAGGTCCTGTTCGGTTCTCTACTGTGTGGGGTCCTATTTAAAGTATTCTAGCAAGCTGTACTGCTCAACTTCCAAGTAAGGGGAGCTAGTGTCTTGTTAAAAAAATTTGTTGTATGATATGTATGTATGTTAAATTCTGAGCTGGTATGTTGTTGATATAAAACTGTGTTATTATTGATAGTTGGAAGAATTGAGGAATTGATGTATAAATTAGAGATTTAAAGTGATGGGTGTTAGCATGTCAAATTTTGGATTACTGAGTTTAAAAAGGAAATTCTATAGTTTAGTAAAGGTCTTGGGGTCTATTATATTTTGTTTAAATCCTAAAATAGTTATAGTGTGAAGTTGAAATTGAGAAGTAACACTTGAGTGCATTCTATACCATTTTAAAGTGAAATTGGAGGGGTTTTGAGAGGTGAATTTTAGAGAGAATGATGGTTAATAACAATGGCAGTTTAGAGACTATATTTGAGTTATCTTAGACTTGTTGGAACTCTTAAAACAATAAAATTTAATCTATATTGGAGTAGAGGCCTTGTGAGGGTTTATGTGCATGGTTTTAGTCAAAAAGAGGACGTGCAGTAGTGAAATGGTGAGGTAAGATGTCTGCATTGTTTTGGAGGGTTGGTAATATGTTATCACACCTATTAAGACTTGTCTAGATGACTAAATCGATAAAATATGTTCTAAAATGGAAAATGGCTTCATAGGTTGAGTTTTTAGCCCATTTTAGGGGTTCTAAGCGGTGAAAATGAGAAGTAGGACTACTGGAAGTATTCTGTGATTTTAGAGAGTCCTAGCAAGTGCAATTGGACTTTTTGATGTAGGTTGCAAACTAGTTTGAGGGTTTTAAAGGATAGAAATGAAATTGGGAAACATGTAGAAGTGAATTTGGATTTTTAAAGTGTCAAAAGTTGTTTGATACACGTAGTCCTGGATCTAGTGATCAAATGGATGTTTGTTTTAACTTACAAACGTGTTTTTCCATCAATATAAATGTGTAAAGAACTCCTTTAGTCATTAAAACAGGTTTCAAGTGCATCAAAAGTCAATTTTCATGGTTGTTGTCAACTGGTATGGGGCTAGGCGCCCTCTGGTTGAGCCCTGGCGCCCCTGGATGCGAGGCGGTTTGCACTGGGTGCCCCCGAGCTCCCCCGAGCGCCCCCGAGTGCCCCTGGGTGTACTAGCATGCTGTGGTTTTTGTTTTTGATAGTTTTTGGGATTTCAGATGTCCATTTTGGACGTTCCTTAGGTCATTTTGGGGGTTGTGGACCCTTCTGGAGTTGTTAGTGGGGGTTTCAAAGCTGTTTTCTTTACCTAAATATGAGTATCCTTATGCCATGGTTGTTTGATGTTGTTTGACTGTCAGGGTGTATGTATGGCCATATATTTGAATTGTGTGGCTTGAAATAATATGAATGCAAATTGAAATGATGAAATTGAGTGTGAACTGGACATATTAGGGTAAGATGATTGAAAGTGATGTGCGAGGTGTTATTGTTGTTTTGTATAACTGTATGGAGTTTTGAACTTGTATGTCTATCCCTACACTCAAAGCACTGTTCATGCTCAAATAGAGAAGAACAATGTGAGTGGTTAAAGTAGAGGGAGGTCCTCGTCTATAGTCTTAGAGTTTAGACATAGACAGTTGGGGGGATTTACCTTGCATAGTGTTGGGGAGGGCCAACTGAACTATGCAGGTGCAAAGACAACCAATAGTTCGACAGTTATACCAATCCGGATGAGTCGTGTTGAGTGTTTGAGTCATGGTGTAAAGGGTATGCTTTAATTGTTCTTTTATATGTAACTAAGCCTGATGAAATCGATTGATTGTACTATATGTTTATTGCTTGTTTATCTAGCTCACCCTTGCTTTCTTATTGTGTGCTGCTTTTGTATGTTTTCCTTTGCGATGATCATCCACTTGGATGGGAGTAGATGTTGTTGAGGAGGTTCCCTTGGAGCAAGAGTTGGAGGATGCTGATGCTGCAGTATAATCTTTTTAGGATTTCTAAATTTAAGTTGGTGTTATTTTGAAATACTCTAAACGGTTTAAGTTTTAAGTTCTGTCCTTTATGTGGATGACTATAATATGAACTACGGAACTACTATTCTACTCTGACTGTTCTCTTTATTGGAATGATGACGTCTTTATTATATAAGTTGTTATATATTTGAGGATGTCACATTTATGGTATCAGAGCAGTTTGTCCTTAGGATGACCTGTGAGTTGAGGGCTTGTCTTGCCTTCTATGTGAAGAATTGAGTCTAAATGGTATGATTTACCATTTCCTCCAAGTCTATATAGTAGAGTGTGTATCTAACTAGAAGTTTTGAGAACAGAAAACGTCTTGATAAGAGTAATGAGGGTGCACACTCATGACTTTTACCATAGGTGATTTTCTTTCTTAAGTCTGAAGGTTTAGGATAAGAAAGATTTAGGGTTCTAGTGTTGTTTCATGTAGTAATTCCTGTCCTGTTCTTGCCTTTTTGGTGGTGTAATGTGCTCTATAGTAGTAGAGGAATGCATATTCAAGGACAACTTGAGTTGTATACCTTTATTAGAATTGGTTTAAGCCTTTGAGAAGAATTCTTGCCTCGAAGATAAGGAGTTAGACGACTAAAATTTAGGCTTCAAAAGACGAGTGAAGATATTGGAGTTTAGAAGTAATGTTTTGGGTGATGAAGCTTTCAAGAACAAAGTCAGAAGATCATATATCGTACGTTTCACAAGAAAGGGTTGAGTTCAAAGGCTAGATTAAGAGAAGCTTTGGATAAGCATGGATGTAGCAAGGTTTGAGAAATTAGTTTGGTTTAGTATATCAGTAACGTCAGAAGTCAGAAGAAAGGGAAGTTTTGGTGAGAAACGGAGTGGTATTGTATGAGATTGGTAACATGGATCGATGTATCAATGATGGTTGGAATCTGAATAAGAAAGTGGTGGATGGCCTAAAATTTAAGTTAAGATAGGAATAGGAAATTCTAAAGTGGACTAAGGGGAATAAGTATCAAGAAAGGAAGTAGAAGAAGAAGATTTTGAGAAGCAGTCAGATAAGGCATAGAGTAGAGTTAAGGAGAAATTATTAGAAGGCATAATTTTCAATTTGAGAGAATATAAGGTCTTTGAAGAAGAATGAAGTATTGTAAGGATCTTAAGTTAAGTGAATAATTGGAAGGAGATGGTCAAGTTTTTTGAGCAAGTGGATGATTCAGAGTCAATTTTAGTTTGATGTTTCAAGATTAGTAGTTCACACAGAAGAAAGGTTTAAGCATAGGCTAAGATGAAAGGTTTCAAGTGTTGAAGGAAGGAGTACCTCAGAATGTCAGTTTGGTAGGAAAGTATAAGATTAGAGAATTAAGATCACAATAGATGAGGAAAGGAGAAGAAAAAGGTTTTAGAATAGTTGGCAAAGGGTGGTTATAGTATAAGTGGTGAAAGAGGGCATCATGAATGATCAGAGTATGGGTTGGTTGAGACATTCAGGCCTTGTTCTCTTGAGTGGATTTGAGGGGATTTGAGAAGATTTGAAGATAAATTTTTGTGTCATTTATTTGAGTCAATTTGGAGGTAAATGAGAGTGGATTTAAAAGTAAATTTTTTTAATTTGTCATGTCAATAAAATCCTATACTAATTCTCACAAACTTTACTTCCAAATCCACTCTCATTTACCTCCAAATTCACTCAAATAAACGACAAAAAAATTTATCTTCAAATCCTCTCAAATCCCCTCAAGAGAACAAGGCCTCAGAGTTATGAAGCTGCATGTGGTGGTAAAGTCAGTTTTCATTAGGTGTGGTTTTATGGTGATGTTTATTGACCAACGAAGTTTGATCAAGATAGGGGTGGATGTTGAATTATGGGTTGCTAAAGGCAGTGAATTGGTATGTTTAGATAAGGTCAGAGGTTTGGTGTTGTTGGTTAAGGGTATTTTGAGGTTTAATGGATTAAAGATATGGTTTGTATTTTTGAAGATTCTGTGTTGAAAAGATAAATTCTTGAAGAACAAGACTTTACTTTAATTTGGTCGGGATGAGTGCATGAAGAATTTTAAGTGATGTGGTGTTTATGGAGTTAATATAAGGGCTCGGGTTTGAAGTTTATATGGAGTGGTTTCTTGGTAGGGAAGGAAAGAGAAGGTGGTTCATCAAGTGTAGTTGAACGAAAGATGGAAGCAAGTGCTATGTGAATCCAAGATGTTTGATAATTGTAAGGAAAGAAGAGATGGTGTTATTCTTTCATATATTTGAGGTGTGATCATAAGGGAGGTTTGATTGTTTCAATTCGATTTTGGGTGGTTATGGTTTTAAAAAGAAGTGTTGAGTTTAAGGAGAACAAACAATTATATATCAAAAGTGGATCAAGTTAAAAATGTGCAGACTAGGGATTGTAAAGTCAAAAAGAGTTTAACGAAGATAAGTGGAGAAGAGAAGACAAATCTTTATGGTGTATGAGTTCTTGGTTGGTGTTCTGAAGCAAGTACTAGAATTTCCACATTAGAGTGGTGGAGTTCGCTATTATCCGATGTTAATGGTTCCTAATGGGATAGTTCCTGTTAAGTGTAAGGTGTACAAGAGGTGGGTGATGAATTTGGTAGAACAGTGATAGTTTGGACTCAGTTCAAACATGGGAAGAACTACAAGGTTGAAGAATCTCGAAAGAGAAATAGAGGCAGGTTGGAACAGTCTAGTATAAATCTTAGCAATCAGGAGTAGGTTCAAGCATGTACGTTTTCGAGGAGTAGAAATAATGTTGGGGAAATGGAATGACAAGGTTATCGTGGAAGAGAAGATTTCTCAAGGTGAGTTTGAGGAAGTGTCCTTTGAGTCAACTAGTGAGTAAGGGAGTTTGAGGATCAGAGTAGCGCAGCGGATGATGGTCAGCATGTTATTGTCAGTAATAGGCATGCATGAAGAGCTTTCATAATTGTGGATTGATGGTTTGTGAGGGACGAGTTCTTTGAAACAATATTGGTGTTGTTATATGAGAATGAGTTGGGAGGGTTTGGTAATCTTCAAGAGTCAAAAGTGAGTTTAGGTATGGAAGAAATAGGTATCAGGCAAATAAGATGAGTGAGCCTACGGTTTCAAGGTACATGATCAACTTTAAAGTGATGAACTATTAATAGATTTGTAACAGGAAGAGTGGGTCAGTTAGCGAAGGAGATAATTTGAGTTATGGTTTTGAGTTATAGTGGCAATCTACAGTTAAGGAAATGTCAACTGTTAGTTTGAACAGAGAAAAGATTCAGGTTCTTGGTTGATAAGGATTAAGTAAGAGTGGGTTGAAGAATATGAAGATTGGGAGTCTATAGTTAAGTTGTAAAGCAATTTCATTAGTATAGTTGAAATACTATAACTAGTGGGTTTCTCAAAATGGTTGAGAAAGCGCAGTTTGGACAATCCTAGTTTGAGATGTATCATTAGTTGTCTTGATACTAATCAAGTTAGTAATCTCAAGTCGAAGAGGTTACAAATCTAAGTATGAGTACAGGCTAGTGGATCAAGAATTGCTTATGGTTCAGGCTGACAAATTGAATGGGTGAAGGTGGAGTGTTCACTTTGTTTTGTTGTTGCAACGGACCAGAATTTTAATTTATACTACTCGAGAGTGTAAATCAATAAAGTAATGTGAAGTCTTTTTGGTGGTCTGAAATGAAGAGGGATGTGGCCCAATTTGTCACTTCTTGCTTAACGTGTCAGAAAGCTAAGGTGGGGCATCAAAGACCTGGAGGTTTACTGCAGCCGTTGGATATCCCGGAGTGGAAATGGGATAGCATATTCATGGATTTCGTCACCCATTTACCTCGCACGGTGCGAAGTCATGATGCTATATGGGTGATTGTAGATTGGTTGACCAAGAGCGCTCATTTCTTGGCAATCAACCTGAGAATGTCTATGTCGAAGCTGGCGCAACTGTATGCTAAGGAGATAGTGAGGTTACATGGGGTGGCTTCGAGTATTGTATCAAATAGAGACCCGAGGTTCACATCCAGGTTTTGGCAAACCCTTCAGAGTGAGATGGGCAATAGGGTGCATATGAGCTCAGCTTATCATCCCCAGACAGATGGATAGTCTGAGAGGACGATCCAGACATTGGAAGACTTACTTAGAACGTGTGTCTTGGATCACTTGGCAGCCTGGGATGAAGTGTTAGCACTAATAGAGTTCACCTATAACACCAGTTATCAGGCTAGCACCGGTATGGCGCCATTTGAGGCATTGTATGGGAGACGTTGTAGGACGCCTCTATGTTGGTTTCAGGAGGGAGAAAAAGTGTTTATTGGACCAGAGTTGATTCAATAGACTACTGACAAAGTGAAGCTCGTCCAGGAGAGATTGAGAGCCTGTCGGAGTAGGCAGAAATCTTATGCAGACCAGAGGCGCCGGCCGTTAGAATTTGCAGTTGGGGATCACGTTTTCCTCCGAGTGACTCCTACTACCGGCATAGGAAGAGCCATTCGGGCTAGGAAGCTGTCTCCTAGGTATCTTGGCCCCTATCAAATCCTACGACGTATAGGGCCGGTAGCTTATGAGATAGCCATGCCACCCTAGTTAGCAAACTTGCATCTGGTGTTCCATGTATCTCAGTTGAGAAAATACATGTCCGATCCTTCTCTTGTGCTTGAAGTTGAGGATGTGCAAGTTAGAGAGCATTTGTCAATTGAAGTGCAACCAGTAAGGATTGAGGAGAGCCAGACCAAACAGCCTAGAGGGAAGACTATTAGACTAGTCAAAGTTATATGGGACAGTAGAACGGACAACTCTACCTGGGAGTTAGAGGACGAGATGAGAGAAACTTATCGCCACTTGTTCTCTGGGAAGCGCAATTTTCGAGGACAAAAATTTTTGTGTTGGGGAGAATGTAAGGACCTGTAATTATATATATATATATATATATATATATATATATATATATATATATATATATATATAGGTATATATTAAATAAGAAAGAAAAGAAATTAAATTAAGGGGGGAGGTTTTTTCTTTATTTTATTAATGTATAAACTAGATCAACTTTACCAAACTCTACACATTTTCTTCAAAGCCATATGCTCTCTCTAAAACTTCAGCCCTAACTTTCTCTGCCTTCTCTCTACCAAATCTTGAAATTGAACCGGTGTAGTCATTTGGGTGGTGATTCTGCGTTCCCGGAGTCGAGAGCTTCGACTTGAACTGATCGGTTTCACGTTCTATAGCGGGTAAGTGGTTTTGCCCTTTTCCTGTAGTGTTCTTGAAATTAGGGCATGCGATTTTGCACTTACATGTGCCTTGTGTATTCTTCTTTTCATTCCTTGCCCTATTCTAACTCTAAGAGTTGTTGGCTGTCACCAATGCGATGATCTGTAGGTCTTGTTCGGTTCTCCGCGTGTGGGGTCCTGTGTAAAGTATTCTAGCACGCTGTACTGCTCAACTTCCAAGTAAGGGGAGCTAGTGTCTTGATAAAAAAATTTGTTGTATGATATGTATGTATGTTAAATTCTGAGCTGGTATGTTGTTGATATAAAACTGTGTTATTATTGATAGTTTGAAGAATTGAGGAATTGATGTATAAATTAGAGATTTAAAGTGATGGGTGTTAGCATGTCAAATTTTGGATTAGTGAGTTTAAAAAGGAAATTCTATAGTTTAGTAAAGGTATTGAGGTCTATTATGTTTGGTTTAAATCCTAAAATAGTTATAGTATGAAGTTGAAATTGAGAAGTAACACTTGAGTGCATTCTATACCATTTTAGAGTGAAATTGCAGGGGTTTTGAGAGGTGAATTTTAGAGAGAATGATGGTTAATAACAGTGGCAGTTTAGAGACTATTTTTGAGTTATCTTAGACTTGTTGGAACTCTTAAAACAATAAATTTAATCTATATTGGAGTAGAGGCCTTGTGAGGGTTTATGTGCATGGTTTTAGTCAAAAAGAGGACGTGGAGTAGTGATATGGTGAGGTAAGATGTCTGCATTGTTTTGGAGGGTTGGTAATATGTTATCACACCTATTAGGACTTGTCTAGATGACTAAATCGATAAAATTTGTTCTAAAATGGAAAATGGCTTCATAGGTTGAGTTTTTAGCCCATTTTAGGGGTTCTAAGCGGTGAAAATGAGAAGTAGGACTACTGGAAGTATTCTGTGATTTTGGAGAGTCTTAGCAAGTGCAATTGGACTTATTGATGTAGGTTGCAAACTGGTTTGAGGGTTTTAAAGGATAGAAATGAAATTGGGCAACTTGTGGAAGTGAATTTGGATTTTTAAAGTGTCAAAAGTGGTTTGATACACCTAATGTTGGATCTAATGATCAAATGGATGTTTGTTTTAACTTATAAACGCGTTTTTCCATCAATACAAATGTGTAAAGAACCCCTTTAGTCATTAAAACAGGTTCCAAGTGCATCAAAAGACAATTTTCATGGTTGCTGTCAACTGGTATGGGGCTGGGCGCCCTCTGGTTGAGCCCTGGCGCCCCTGGATACGAGGCGGTTCATGCTGGCCGCCCTTGAGCGCCCCTAGGCATACCAACATGCTGTTGTTTTTGTTTTTTATAGTGTTTGGGATTTCGGATGTCCGTTTTGGACGTTCCTTAGGTCGTTTTGGGGGTTTTGGACCCTTTTGGAGTTGTTAGTGAGGGGTTTCGGAGCTATTTTCTTTACCTAAATATGAGTATCCTTATGCCATGGTTGTTTGATGTTGTTTGACTGTCAGGGTGTATGTATGGCCATATATTTGAATTGTGTGGCTTGAAATAATATGACTGCAAATTGAAATGATGAAATTAAGTGTGAACTGGACATCTCAGGGTAAGATGATTGAAAGTGATGTGCGAGGTGTTATTGTTGTTCTGTATAACTGTATGGAGCTTTGAACTTGTATGTCTATCCCTACACTCAAAGCACTGTTCATGCTCAAATAGAGAAGAACAGTGTGAGTGGTGAGAGTAGAGGGAGGTCCTCGTCTATAGTCTTAGTGCTTAGATATAGACAGTTGGGGGGATTTACCTTGCATAGTGTTAGGGAGGGCCAGCTGAACTATGCAAGTGCAAAGACGACCAATAATTCGACAGTTATACCAATCCGGATGAGTCGTGTTGAGTGTTTGAGTCATGGTTTAAATGGTATGCTTTAATTGTTCTTTTATATGTACCTAAGCATGATGACATCGATTGATTGTACTATATGTTTATTGTTTGTTTATCTAGCTCACCCTTGCTTTCTTGTTGTGTGCTGCTTTTGTATGTTTTCCTTTGAGATGATCATCCACTTGGATGGGAGCAGATGTTGTTAAGGAGGTTCCCTCGGAGAAAGAGTTGAAGGATGCTGATGTTGCAGTATAATCTTTTTAGGATTTCTAAATTTAAGTTGGTGTTATTTTGAAATACTCTAAACGGTTTAAGTTTTAAGTTCTGTCCTTTATGTGGATGACTGTAATATCAACCACGGAACTACTATTATACTCTGACGGTTATTGGAATGATGACGTCTTTATTATATAAGTTGTTATATATTTAAGATGTGACAAGTCAAATCCCTAAACACTCATTTTGAAATATTTATTTACTACATCCTTATAAACTATTTATTTATTCCATAAAATCTTAACTCCCTTAATTTTTTAATTATCTAAATAAATTCTTCTAAAAATATACAACTCGGCTTCTATGCTAAAATTTATAATCCTACAATTAATTACCTAATGTTTTTGAATTCACGTAACAATTCTCCAGGGCGTAATAAATTATCGCAAGGAACACAAACATAGCAAGCTATCCAATATATATTATATTATAATATAATATTTAAATGACTAACAACATTAATATATATCTATATATCTTACAATATACGCCCTGCTGTGAAGAAGACATAATTGGTTATTGGAGTTGAGAGAAAAATCGATTTCACATCATAATTGTTTTATGCTCCTAATGTATAATATATTATTTAGTCAACAAGCTCGCATAAAATTTTCAAAAGGCATGGCAATTAATATCACTAAAACTATATTCATGCATAATAAAAAAAGTCAGCCAACGTCTATTTTCCAAAACACTTATAATTTTATTATATAATTAAAACACTGCACCAATTATTGAACAAATCTTAATTACCTTAAACCTCATATAATTACACTACATTGCATAACTATAAAGATGAATGGAGAAACGACACCGCATAAACCAAAACTGCACATTTAAAATAATCAAGAAGATATTTTCAAACCAGAAAAAAAAAATCATGTTCTAACACATGATTGTGGCATCACATTCTACATGAAAGAAACAAATTAGCATCCGTACATCACCACGAAATTATAAACTCATCCAGAACAAAATCAGAATTTAATCAAAAACTAGACGAGTTCATTTTCTAAGGCTATAAAAGATTTTCAAAAACTGATACTAAAGTATAACATCCCAATTTTTGGATGCCACGATTATTAGTGAAAATTTCCTGTCTTGTCTGTATTGTCCCTTCGACCGTCATTTCGTGTTGCAATGATTATCTTGTGGATGTGAGCAGAAGGGAAAGAGTGTCTACTGGAAGAGGCTCTAGAAGAAGTGGAAGTAAAAGCTGAACCGTAGGACTGTTCGATCGATAGATTTAGTTCTGTTTTTGTATAACCGTTCGGTGTAGGTTTAGTTTTGGAATCGTTCGGTTCAATTTATCATTTTGTAAAGTTTAAATTCTAAAGTATTGTTGTAAGGCCGTTCGGTCAAAAACGTACCTCTTCTCTTTCAGAACTGAATTGTAATATTGTTAATTGTGAATATTCTATGGTATGGTTTTATACTGTATTTTTGGGATGTTACATTTAATGGTATCAAAGCAGTTTTGTTCCTTCAAAATACTATAGGTTATGAGTATAGTATGTTTTTGCTGTGTACTTATTATTATTATTATTATTATTGTTATTATTATTGTTATTATTATTGTTATTATTATTATTTAACAATAATATCCAATTACATAGTATATAACAATTCCAATATCTAATATTATCTGATTAAATAATATAAAACTAAAATTATATATATATTATATATATATATATATATAATAATAAATAAATAAAGAAACTCACAACTAACATATTTATTTTTAAAAAAAATTATTATTTAAAAATAATATTTAATCACTACAACAACCTTAAATACAATTATTTATTTATATATTATCACTGCATATAAGTGTGAATTTATATTATATATATAATATTACTATAATCAACAAAAACATATTAAAATCATAATTTCACGTTTTTAAATAAAGCAATTATTATAAATATCACCTTACACATAAAATAAATAATAAAATAAATAAATATTATGCACATATCAAAATTTAAACAAATGACCATCGTTCCATAATAAAGAATTCAACCTAACAATATGATACCTTTCATTTCTATAATAATTACTTTTTTGTTGTCTTAAATAAGAATTCTTATGACTACCACATTTTTAAGATATGTAATTTTCCCTGATCTTATAATTCATGTTACTCAAAATTATTATGTAATTCAATTTAAGCATTCTTTTAATAAGATTTTGAAAGAGGTTATTTTATACTTAAAAGATCAATCATATTTTTTTGGAGGAAAAGGTTCTTTTCAAAAATTATGTTTCTGAGAGGTTTTATAAAAAATGATGAGTTGTTTATAACTAATTGACTTTAAAAGTTTTAAGAAAAATAAAGATGTTACAATGATAATTAGATTTATTGAAATTGTGACGCAAAACGGATTACAAATATTGTTTTAGTTGTAATGTTTATTGATACACCTAAAGTATAGTGATAAACCCCAATTTTGTTACTTATATTTTTTTTCTATTTGTATTGTTTTGGGTTGGTTAAAGTTGTTAATTCCTAGTTTTAGACTAAATATAGTTTAGTGAGCTTTAGGGTAGTTTTAAAAATTTAGGTTAAGGCAATTTTAGTGTTAGTTTTAGAATTAGGTCTAGAATAGCCTAGGATTTTAGAACTTTATATTAGATATTAGTTTTGTTGAGATTGTTGATAAGGGAAACACTGATTTAGTTGAACCCACAATCTCAATATTATTTGAGTTTTTTATGATGACAACACATAATTAATAACACACGTGTTTTATGTGTTACATGTGCTATGCTTACATGTTATATGCGTATATGAGAACATGATTGTGTTGTTTTAGATATCATAGTACTTCTCACTTGTGTTTTGTCATTCTAGTGTAACTATATGAAACAAGGTCAGTTTTGGAATGATGTCAAAAGCAACTAGCATAAATAAATCATAATAAAATTTGGCAAATATGTAGAGTTGACCGATTTTATGCAGAATTGACCAGAAATTTAACCAATAGTTGACTTTTTGAATTTGGTATCCCATCTTTGATTCAGTTCATGGAAGCTTAAAAGAACAATTAACACTTGTGCTAAGTTGTGGGAGTTGTTAATGCCATATTGGAAGCTACTGTTGGAAGTCTCATATCGACTAAAGATAAGGCCAATTTATATTATATAAGTGAGTGCAAACCTCACCTTACAAGCCGATTTTGTAGGGTTGAGTTAGGCTTCAAGCCTAATTCTTAATGTGGTATGAGAGTGTTAAGACCTCGACAAGTGTACCGAATCATATCAAGTAATAAATATGGTAAGACCAAGTATCGTTTCCCAAGAGATTCACGACCTAAACAGTTATGTGATTTCTTGATTAAATATGACTTGAGAACAAAATCTTTTGTTTTAAAATGTAGAAAATAAACATGAATGCAAATGTTGATCAATTGACAATAAGAATGCTCACGTGATTGGTTTGTAAAATATGGAATGATTATGTTTTTGGGGGTTCGACTTATCCTATCCACTCTCATGAATTTATGAATTCGTCTTCTTCATTAATGTTAATGCCACTTTCTAATTTACTTTAGACCCGATGTCTCGGCGAAGAAAGTCTATCCTTAATTACTAGTTTACAATGTCTTGTCTCCCTAGAAATTAATTCTGCATTATAAACGCACAGAAGCTTAAAGGCAACCAACCCTCATATCCCTATGTCTAGGCAATACTACTTTTGGGAGAGATTCCCCAGACTAGATTTCCCCATATGTGTCCATATCGACAAAATCAATTATCATGCTATGAATGAGTTAAACAAAGCAAGCATAAAGTATAGAGGAAAAACCTTAACAATTAATGAACAAAGCATTTAAAATAAGAATCAACTCAATACATGAGAGTTTTTCAAAGGATTACATCGTTTCCCCAACTCTATTTTTCACACAAGAGTTGACTTTTTAGATTTTCAAGAAAATCAAATATGAAAGATAACACTCAAGTTAACATGTATGTATTTCTCTACAATCCCCTCAAGTGTTTTTGGCTTGTGTTTACACTCAAAATACCCATGTAAGTAGACACTATTGATATTTAGCAAGATTCTAACATTCACACACTTCAGAAAACATGCAATTATTAATCATGCAGACTTTTTAAAGGTTGTATTGAGGCCAAGGCAAAGGTAGGAAATTTTCTTGGGAATCTGAGCTTTTGAAATTGACATAGAAAGAGTAATGATATTTGATTTCAAAAACAAATTTATTTCTTGCTCTTTTAAGGAAGATTTACTTTTCTTTCTTCTTCTTTTCCTTCTTTTTTTTTAAACTTCAATTTTTCATCTTCCTTTTTACCCTTTTTATTGTTTTGTGGGTGAGATACTCACCCACACACTTATTCATCACTTTACTTCTAACAGAATCCATTACTCCTTCTTCTTTCCTAAGGTAAGGAACATATGATTTTTCTTCTTTTTGTTTCATTTGACAATGACTGGGAACAAGAAAAAATAGGCTTAAGGCTCAAAGAGGGTTCCAATGGATTAATGTTAGGACAAGTTTATTTGGCCAAGTAGCTAAAACAAGCAATGCCTCAATCATATCAAATCATGCATATTCTCCTTAGTTGCACAACATAAATTAGGAGGGAATTAAATCATAAATTAGGCTCCTCTTCACCTATAAATAAGAGGGTCTTTTCTTTGTATTTTCTCACTTTTGAGCTTAATGATATGCTGCAGAATTTGCTTTCCAGCTTTTGTGCTCTTAAGTCACCTTTGATTTACTACTTCTTCTCCTTTCCTCAAGCTTCCTTCCTCTGTAGGAAGGCCCTCTGAGATGTGAGGCTTCACCCATACACCTCTCCTCCATTAAAACATTTCAAACATTTCACTGTTTTCATCATTCCGCTGCACCTTCTTGCACTGCTGATTTCTTCTGGTCTGGAGCTTCTGCCTGCTTAATTCCAGCTGGGATTAGTCTCCATCAAGTGGTATCAGAGCCAGGTTGTCCACGCACCAAGAGCTAAGCTATTCCTCCATCTTGGCACTCCATTTCTGCATTCTGTTGTGCTTTCTGTTTCAGTTTTCCAGTTTCTGTTTTGAGTATTTTTGTTGCTTTTGTTTTACTTTTTCCAGTCAATAATTTCGTGTTTCCTGTTGTTGTGTTGTGTTTCCAGTGTTCATACATGTTTGTTACTCATTTTAAACGGTGAATCATTCTTGCTTATGTCTCTTCCAGCTTTAGAATTCAATTCCAGTATGTTAAAGTCATGTGCTCAAAATTCTGATGTAGTGTTTTAATTTGTCATTAAATTTGGTCTTCCTGCTTTGGTTTTTGGATGTGATTGAGTTCAGATGAAAGTGAATTCATATATCAACCAAATAAGGCAATGAGAGCTTAATCTAGCCTTGGTGATATGAGCAGAATCACTAAAGCTCTGGTTCAAGTTTCAAATCTGATTGAATATTCATTTCTGGTTTAAGTTTTCTTTGAATCCGTTTTAAGTCTTTTAAGTCTGTTCTGATGCATTGTCCACCACTGTTTGGTGTTGTCTAAGGTTGCAAATGGTATGGCAAACCATAACAAGCAATGAAATGCATCTAGCATAGCTTGGTTGCCTCATAAACCAGAAGAACCTACTGTTTTGGTCTTATTTCAAGCTTTTCACCGTGCTGTCACATCTTGTTTGGTTTATATCGAGTTTAATCATACTGAGTACTGTAATTCTAGCTTAGTTCAATGTATTGACACTTCTTTGAGTCATTTTTTTCTTTGTTGTCCATCTTTGAATCCCTGGAAAACTGAATTTGGTTGGTTTAATTGATGTATTTTACTGCATAATTTGATATAGCAGAGGTGATTTTCGGAATCTGTTGTTTCTGTGCTTTTGGAAAGCTTGAGCAAGTATAAATTGATGATTGAAAGTTGCTCATACTATTCATTTGGTCAAAAATTATTTGATATGCAGATTTACATCTTGAACCAACATTTTTTGAATTAAATTGGAAGTGAACCAGTGATTTTTGGTTGGAATCATTTTCTGAGTTGTTTAAGAGTTTGAAAATGCTTAAAATCATCAAGCAAAGTTGTTTGGTCATTCACATGAGCTGTTGAATCACTTCCATTCGCTTTTGGGTTCAAAACCACCATTTTCAGTCATTTTTTTTTGGTGCAGACTGTTGTTACAGCCACTGTTTTGGTATTGTTGTGCAGAATTATTTTTGGATTGTAGCATGAGCTGATTCATTGTTTTTGATTGAAAATTAATGATCAAAATAAATCAAAACAAGTGTTAAAAAGCCTGTTGAACCGTGCAATCCAGTTTCAAGCAGTTAAAAACCCCAAAACAGAAAATATGGTTTTCATTGGGGCATTTTAACAAACACTTTGGTAAAATATCAAACAGTTTGGTCTGGATGAGTTTGTGATCTGCTATTTCTATTTTTGTTGCTTTCTTAATCTGTTCTAGTGCCATTATTAGGTTCCTTTTGACTGCTTTCTGTTATTCCATCCCTCTTTTCATTTGATTTCCTCATTCTTGGCTTCGAAATTGTCAAACGTAGAAATCTGGTTTGAAATTCTGGTGCAGTTTGCTAATTCTGTTTGGTGTGTTTTAAGTGGAATATTGAGGTGCTGTGTTACCTATTGTGAGGCATCCATAAGCAGAAACCTTCACCTACTAAGGTAGAATCTTAGGAAGTGGAAAGGAGGTTGAAGTGGAAACATAAAGGAGGCTTTTGAGCAGCTGCAAACCTGTTGTTCCAATAGCTAAAATACACCAGAAAAGCTTGATTTGCAACTTGTTTTAGAGTGGCAAACAACAGCAGCCAAAGTTTGAAGCCTACACTAGTTTTAGGCATTATTTTAGGCTTGTTTAAGTCACTATATCACGGAACCTTTCCTGTTTCAAGTTGATTTTTGGTTTTTGGCTAAGTGACTTGGGAAAATGCTCTTGAAGCAATTCCAAGATCACATTTGAACATTGTAATAGTGTAATTTTGTTTCATTAGTGTGGAAGTGTCTCAAGGGGCTCCAAGTGTCACTTGCACTTTCACTTAGGGCCGTCTAGCATTTACATTCTTGCATCTTTATTGCTTTCTTTAATTTCTTGCTTAATCTTTTTGTTTTTTTTAAGTCTCGTGGTATATAGGATTGCATAGCATTTAGTCAACCTTTCTTTGGTTTTAGGTTCATTTCATAACATTTGAAAAGAATTTGAAGAATTTCTACTTAGAAACTAAGGTAAAAGATAACTCTAAGGAAACTCTGGCTAAGGAAGAACTTGGTTTCTAAGCTTGTCCATTTTGACTCACCTCTTCTTCCTGGGAGCTACTTAGAAACATCTTTTGCCTCTAGAATCTCTTTAGAAATTTTTCACCAAAAACAAAGAAAGCTTGTGAAAATCTTTTCACTCATTACTTGTCAAATATTTTGAAAACTTGTGAAAACCTTTTCCTTTGACAAGAATGAGTCAATCAAGTGTGCAAGGAAGTTTGAAACCCATAGTGAGAGTTCTTTAAGGGAGGAATTTGAGCAAAAATTTGAACAAAGGGATAGAGAGATTAGTGAGCTCAAAGACATGATTAGTCAACTTTTGATTAATCAAGACAAAAAAGAGAGAGATCTTCCCATAGGAGAAGAGAAGAATCATCATCTTCTCATAGTGAGCTTGAGCAATATAGTAGTCACACAATGATGACCACTACCAAATGCCTCCTAGAAGACATCATAGAGTTAGAGAGCACCATCCAAGAGAGCCCAAAATTGATCTTCCTTCCTTTCATGGAAAGGATGATGTGGAAGAATACCTAGAATGGGAAATGAAAGTTGAGCAATTGTTTGAGTGCCACCAAAGATGATGAAAGAGAGTCACCATGGCTTCTCTAAGCTTTCAAGGCTATGCCTTAATTTGGTGGACAGCCTTGGTCAAGGATATAGGCTAAGACACTTACCTCCCATTAGATTGGAATGAGTTGAGAACTGCCTTGAGAGAGGCATGTACCAGCCTATTATGATAGGGAATAATGGATAAACTCCATAAACTCCAACAAAGGAACATGAGTGTTGAGGAATATAGACAAAAATGGAGTTGCTTATGTTGAGAGCTGGATAAGAGAGAACAAGGATAACAATTGCTAGGTTTCCAAAGTGGACTCAACTATGACATAAGAGATAGGGTTGAACTTATACCCTACAATGATCTCAATGAGTTAGTCCAACTTTGTGTGAGGGTGAGCAACAACTAAGAGGAAAAGCTCCACCAAGAAAGATTACCCTCATAGTTACCATAAGAAAGAGTATAAGAGGGAGGGTAGTCAACCAAGCCAAGATATGAAGAAAGAGAGAAGAGAGAGGAAAAGAAAAAGTCAAAGAACCTTCAAGAGATCATAAGAGTAAGGAGACTAAGTGCTTTAGATGTGGGGAAAAAGGGCACTATGCATCTGAGTGCCGCAATAGAAGGTCAACTTACATCCTTGAGCATGAGAGTGAAAGTGAGGGTTCTTCATATAGTGAGTCTGAAACATCCACTTCTGAAGAAGAAGAAGCTTTACCTTGTGATGGTGACTTACTTATGGTAAGGAGACTCCTGGAAAGTAAACATGTAGAATTAGAACAGTCACAAAGAGAGAACCTATTCCACACAAGATGCAAAGTTTTGAAAAGACATGTTCAATGATAGTGGATAGTGGCTCTTGTTGCAACTGTTGTAGTTCTAGAATGGTAGAGAAGCTTGGCTTAACCACTACTCCTCATCCTAAACCTTACAAACTTCAATGGATCAAAGAGGATGATGGAATAGTAGTTAAAGAACAAGTAAGTGTACCTTTCCATTGGCAAATATGAAGATCAAATTGTTTGTGATATAGTACCAATGGAAGCTGGGCACATATTACTTGGAAGACCTTGGCAATATGATAAACAAGCTTTACATGATGGAGTCACCAACAAAATCACCATTCAACACAAGGGAAAGAAAATTATTTTGTGTCCTCTTACACCTTCACAAGTAAGAGAGGACCAAATAATTCTTAAAAGAAGTTGGATGGAGAAAAGAAAAAAATAGAAAGAAGAAAGAAGATAACCCATGCCTCAATGAAGTTGTCCAACCTCAAACTTGAATATTTCCAAAAATCTTTTTCTTGGACAACCTCATTTTCTTTATTGCAAAGAGGCATTTGTTTCAATCACTCATGAACTTGGTTCTCTACCAAAGGGGTTGCAAAAACTTTTAAAGGAATTTGATGATGTATTTCCCAAAGAGGTAGCAAGTGGATTACCACCTTTGAGGGGAATAGAACATCAAATAGATTTGGTGCCTAGAGCAAGCCTACCCAATAGGCCAACCTATAGAACCAACCCCATGGAAACAAAAGAAATAGAGAAACAAGTTAATGAATTATTGAACAAAGGATGGATCCAAAAGAGTCTAAGTCCTTGTGTTGTGCCTGTGTTGTTGGTCCCTAAAAAGGATGGAACTTGGAGAATGTGTACAGATTGTAGGACCATCAACAACATAACTGTCAAGTATAGGCACCCCATTCCTAGGCTAGATGATATGTGGATGAATTACATGGAGCAAATCTTTCACCAAAATTGATCTCAAAAGTGGATACCATCAAATAAGAATTCATGAAGGAGATGAATGGAAAACTGCTTTCAAGACCAAGTTTGGTTTGTATGAATGGTTAGTCATGCCCTTTGGCTTGACCAATGCTCCAAGTACATTCATGAGATTAATGAATCATGTCTTAGGGAATGCATAGGAATTTGTAGTGGTCTATTTGATGATCTTAATTATAGTCAAGTCTTCAAGAGCACCTTAACCATGTCAGAAGTCTTGCTTCTTCTTAGAGAACATATCTCTTTGCCAACTTTGACAAATGTACTTTTTGTCAAGAAAGTGTGATTTTCCTTGGTTCAAAGTGGAAAAGAAGGTGTACATGTTGATCCAGAGAAGATCAAGGCTATACAAGAATGGCCAACCCCTAAAAATGTAGGAGAGGTGAGAAGTTTTCACGGGTTAGCAAGTTTTTATAGAAGATTTGTGAAAGACTTCTCCACCATAGCTGCTCCTTTAAATGAGCTAGTCAAGAAAGATATGCCTTTTCTTTGGGGTGATAAGCAAGAGTTGTCTTTTGAGACTTTGAAACATAAGTTAACTCATGCACCTATTCTAGTTTTGCTTGATTTTTCCAAAGCCTTTGAACTAGAATGTGATGCATCTGGGGTAGGTAGGAGTGTTTTAATACAAGGAGGACATCCCGTAGCTTACTTTAGTGAAAAACTTAGGGGGCCTACCTTGAACTATCCTACCTATGACAAAGAGTTGTATGCCCTCATTAGAGCTTTAAAAACTTGGGAGCATTACTTGGTAACTAGAGAATTCATCATACACACTGACCATGAATCTCTCAAGTACATTAAAGGGCAAGCAAAGCTAAACAAAAGACATGCAAAGTGGGTGGAATACTTGAGCAATTTCCCTATGTCATCAAACACAAAAAGGGGAGTACTAATGTTGTTGCGGATGCTTTATCTAGAAGACATGCATTATTAGTAACCCTAGGATCCAAATATTAGGATTTGATGACATAAAAGAGTTATATGAAAATGATGAAACATTTGCATCCACTTATTCATCATGTCTTAAGAAGCCTTTTGATGGATTCTATCTTTCTGAGGGGTATCTTTTTAATAAAGGAAAACTTTGTATACCCCAAGGATCCATTAGAAAACTTCTTATCAAAGAGAGTCATGGAGGAGGACTCATGGGCCATCATGGAGTTGATAAAACTCTAAACATTTTGAAAAGTAAATTTTATTGGCCACACATGAGAATAGATGTTCAAAGGCATTGTTCTAAATGTATAGCTTGTTTACAAGCTAAGTCCAAAATTATGCCTCATGGACTCTATACACCTCTTCCTATAGCTAATACCCCTTGGGAGGACATAAGCATGGACTTTGTCTTAGGATTGCCAAGAACTCAAAGGGGGTATGATTCTATATTTGTGGTAGTAGATCGTTTTAGTAAAATGGCTCATTTTATACCCTGCCACAAAGTAGATGATGCTAGCTATATCTCTAGACTCTTCTTTAAAGAAATAGTGAGATTGCATGGCTTACCCAAAACTATAGTGTCTGATAGAGATGTGAAGTTTCTAAGCCATTTTTGGAAAACTTTATGGGAAAAGCTTGGAACTAAACTTCTATTTTCTACTACATGTCACCCACAAACTGATGGGCAAACTGAAGTAGTAAATAGATCTTTATCTACATTATTAAGGGTAATATTAAGAGGAATAACAAATCTTGGGATGAACATCTACCTCATATTGAATTTGCTTATAATAGAGTAGTCCACAAGACTACTAATCTTTCTCCTTTTGAGGTTGTTTATGGTTTTAACCCTATCACACCTCTTGATTTACTACCTCTTCCAGAATCATCTTCTTTTCTTCATAAAGAAGGTGCTTCTAAAGCGGAGTTTATCAAGAAGTTACATGAGAAAGTCAAAATCCAAATTGAAAAACAAACTCAAAAATATGCAGAATACAACAAAAAGGAGAAAGAAAATAGTTTTTGAAAAAGGAGACCTAGTTTGGCTTCATTTGAGAAAGGAAAGATTTCCCTCTCAAAGGAAATCCAAACTTAGTCCAAGAGGAGATGGTCCATTCAAGGTGGTCAAAAGATAAATGATAATGCATACATATTAGACCTTCCTGAAAGTTATGGTGTCAGTCCTACTTTTAACATCTGCGATTTAATTCCTTTCACAGGAGATGATCAACAGGATGAAGCGAATCTGAGGACAGATCCTTTTCAAGAGGGAAGGTCTGATGGAAAACCATCAAGAAATCACATTGGACCTCTTACTAGAGCCATGGCAAGGAAGATTCAAGAAGAAGAAGGATCACCTAACATTTTACTTCTATGGAAGGTTACTTATTAAAATCCTTCTTCTCTTAACTAAAGCACTTATACTTTGTTTTGTAGGAACTAATAAATCTTGGAGACCATGATTGAGCCATCTAAGAAGTTAAATCAATAAAGGCAAGCAAAGGAGCCAAAAAGGAAGGTGCTTGCGGAATGGGAAATGCACCAGCGTTTTTCACCCGAGAGAAGACCAATCCACGTGACTTGGCTGATTTGGAATGAAGCATGCACCTTGCTGGCTGAGCTGGAATGAGGCATGGACCTTGCTGGATCAAAATGAATGTGCCTCCTATGCTAAATAGTTTGAATTTAGGAGGGAATTAAATCATAAATTAGGCTCCTCTTCACCTATAAATAAGAGGGCCTTTTCTTTGTATTTTCTAACTTTTGAGCTTAATGATATGCTGCAGAATTTGCTTTCCAGCTTTTGTGCTCTTAAGTCACCTTTGATTTACTACTTCTTCTCCTTTCCTCAAGCTTCCTTCCTCTGTAGGAAGGCCCTCTGAGCTGTGAGGCTTCACCCATACACCTCTCCTCCATTAAAACATTTCAAACATTTCACTATTTTCATCATTCCGCTGCACCTTCTTGCACTGCTGATTTCTTCTGGTCTGGAGCTTCTGCCTGCTTAATTCCAGCTGGGATTAGTCTCCATCAACATGTTTGTGCTTTAAATTTGAGAATTAATCCCAAAAAGCGCAAAAATCAAATTTTATAATTTTTCTAGTTACATGACAATTTTTCTCGTTGTTTTAGGTTGTATATTTTCAAATCAGTGTTTTACTCAATTATTTTGTTTCATTTTAGTTTCTATTTTCAATTTATGTTAATTAAAATTGTTCTGCATTGTCAGTTCATCCATTGAACCATTTCATGAGCATGTGTGAACTTGTCTTGCACATTCATATAAAACAGTTTTTCACTGTTTGCATCATTGTTTTATTTTCTTGGATTAACTCATGATATTTAGTTTTAATAGTTTCTATTTAGTTTTAAATGCATATTCGAGGTAGCTTCAATGTTTAGGTCATGTTTAGGATAGTTGCATTGCATACTTCCTATCCATAGCTTGTTATGACATTTTTACAAAGCATTCTATTTTTATTGGAGCATTTAATACAAACACTTTAGTTTTACACAATTTTTCATTTTCTTTTGCTTAGTTTTAAAGTTCAAGAAAATTTTTGTATCATTCATTCAAATATTATAGATATGCAAACTACATCCATGATATGGTTCTTCTACGAAGACAGTAGTCTCGAACAAGAACCTAGGGAGCAAGGAATCTAGGTAAGCAGAATGGAATCCGAACAAGAGTTTATTGAATTGAAAGAGTATGAAATTTTTGATTGAATGCATTGATTGAGAATTTACAGTATATAATTGTTTATATAGCAAAATACTAACAAAGTTTAGTTAATTATGTAAACTAACATAATTAACTAACTCTTTAATAATATCATGTAACAATCCCCTCCTCTTAGAGAAGTCCTTGTCCTCAAGGACTGAAATTGGGAAACTTCTTCAAATCATAATAGAATTCCTTTGTAGCATCTTCAGGCAACTGATGCTTCCACTTGACCAGAACTTTGGTGGCAGCAACCTCTCTTCACAATTGTTCTATCAATGATAGCTTCAGGTTCTCTTCACAGTTGATGATTGTTACAAAAAGGTTAACCCATTCATACAAGGTCCAAAATTTCCTATAACAAACACCCCTCCTTAAGAAGCCAACACCTGGCAGCTTGGAAAATTCGAGACTCCCCCAATGGTTGGAGTAGGTTCCCCCAAGATTCGAACTCGATACATTAGGTTCGTAACCAGACTTTGATACCATTGTTATGAAAAGGTTAACCCGTTCACACAAGGTCACGAATTTCCTATAACAATCCTCTGGTGTTATAATTCAATTTGAGATGTTGAATCATTATTTTACACCATTCACGGCCTAATTTTGCATTTGCATTCAGAATTAGGTTCAATCATCAATTTCCACTACATTCTTAGTATATTTTAGTTAGCTTAGATCTATTATATTATATTTCCTCCAAATCTCATTTTTACACACTCTCATGCACTCAAATTCATTCTCTCTCCTTGGGTTGATACCTTGGATTGCAACTACTCTATATTAATAATGAACTCAAGTTTTTCATAAATATTAGGTCACAATAAGGTTTATTATTAAGTTTAAGTTCATTCAAAGTGTGAAAATAAATTAATCAAAGCTACAAAACACCTCCGAAAGAATGACCCAACACCACTTAGTTTCATGTTTATACTGCTCTCATATTTCTAATTTTACCCCTCTTACCACTCATAAATTTGCACCAACAAAAACTTGTCACATGTCATTATCCTAACAATCACAATCTACACCAATTAAAAGCTCCACCTCCACTCCCCTCACATCCTACCATGTGTCAATCTTCATCCTCCATCTTCTCCCATCCGAAATAGCCACTACATCTCCTCGACACAACCACAAAACAGTGACTTGAATAACAATCACAAACCAAGCTCCTCGTTAGAAACCATCAACGCTTTAACCATTGAGCAACCACACCTTATCAAAAGAGAAGAATAGAAAATCATGATTTCGTTAACATCACAACACACCACCAAAGCTTTGAGAAACTACACACCATCGAAGCTTTGAGCAATTGCATACCACAAGACCTCCAAACAGTCATTGGAAATGTAGAAAGCCTCATCACCAATCCATGTTGACCTTATATCTACAATCGCACTACACGAGTTCATTAGATCTTCGATCATATTTCCATCGCCAACACCTCATCCCAAGTCATTCCTTGCGACAACCACAACACCTTATCGCAAATCCATGTTGCCCTTGCATCTACAATCACACCACATGAGTTCATCAGATCTCCGCTACCAACACCCCACCCCAAGTCATTCCATGCGACAACCAAACCACCTTCACTTTACATCCGTACAACTCTAGCAAATGACAATATCTCAATCGTGGTGACCCCTGTCACATTTTACTTGCAGGGGAATGTAGGGGAAGAGGAATGAAGATAAATTTGGGTTTGTGCTATTATGCTTAAAAATTAGAGAAGTCCACTAAAAGAAGAACTAATGAAAAATTTGAACAAAAACTAATTTCAAATAATTTATTTATTTATATCAATTAATATCAAAATATACTAATTGTTTATCTTTTCAAAATTGGTTAAATCCTCCCAAATATTTTTAGATATTCATAACCACAATAAAGATAATTGATATATTATGATTATTTAAAATTGAGTTGGAGGATATTCATTATTAGGAAGAAAATTTCAACAATAGAAAAGTCATAAACAAAAATGAGTCCAATTTCTATATAAGGAGACTTAATAGAGGTAGAAATGAGTGTTAAAAACCATAATTTCCTTGCAGTAGCCATTCACCATGCCTTTTTCCTTCTTTCCACTTTCTTATTCACTTTTTCTTTCATTCTTTCACTTTACCGTGATGTGTGCTACCGTATCCATGGAGTGTTAAACCTTTTAGGTTGATTTTGTTCTAATTTGTTAATGAAGTATGACGTTAAAATGAAATAATTTTTTTGTTCTTTTGAATATTATTGTTATTTATGTTTATTTATATCTTTTATCTCTAAATTAAGTAAAAATAATGATTTTTACATTATAGCAAGATAGTTAGACCAGACAAGCCCATATAATAAGATTTGACCCTAACCCATGTGGGTTGGGACCAAAAATGCCTACAAGGCCAATTTTTTTTTATTAGAAAAGCCCACATGGTCAAATATCCCCAAAGCCCTATGGGTTAGGGTGAACCCATGCGTTTTCCTTTTTAGAATTGTCAAATATAATTATATTAACATCATTAATATTAATTTAACAAAACAATTAAAAAGTATAAAAATCATACAAAACAATAAAAAAATTATTGAATCAATTGTTATAAATAATTAACAAAAAAAAAGTGTTTTCAACCTAAAATAAATATAATAAATAACTACATAAGAACTCTAAAAGTTCAAATATCTAGATAATACTTGTGATTTTATTATATTATTTTTTTAATATCTAATCACAATATTTATTTTAATCCTAATTTAGAATATTAAAGTGTTTTATACAATATATTTTGTGATAAAAAAAGGAAAACAATATTGTCGTGTATCATTCCTTAAAAACATGAAAATAACTTATTTGATTTTTTTTATGATTGATTTTTTTGAGAAAAAATATTTCCTTTCAAATTGAAATGTGTACGATATTTTAGATGTTAAAACTAAATATGAGTTAAAATTTTATTTATATATAATACTTTTTAAATAGTTTATCAAAATAAATTTATAAAAACTTTCAAAACAAAAAAAATTCAAATATGTTCTTACAATTATTTCAAATACAAATAATTTCTAAACTTATAAAAAATAACTTATGAATATTTTTTTTCTTTCAAAATTATCTAAGCTTAAATAAACTCAACATATATTATACTTTCAACTTTTAAAAATAATGAAAGTATGTATTTAAAATATGATTATAAATAAAATTTTATTTTGAATAACTTTTTATAAAATCAATATTTATATATTTATATTTTGAAAAAAAGATATTAATAAAAAATTACTTTATTTTTAAATTAAAAAATCATTTTAAATAGTTTTTTACAACACCAACATTTATTTATTTATATTGAAAGAAAATTATATAAGAAAAATTACTTTATTTAAACTCAAATAAACTCAATATATATTATATTTTTAACTTTTCATGTGAAATTATATATTTAAAGTATAATTACAATTAAAACATTTGAATAGTTTTTGATAAAATCACTATTTATATATTTGTATTTAATTAAAAAAATATTAGTAAAATATTAGTAAAATATTAGTAAAATATTATACAAAATTTGGAAACTATTGAATTTGCAAAACAAATAAAAGAAATAATTAAAAATGTATTAAAAATGAATTAATTTTGTTTTGGGGCTAGCCTTATTCTAATCCTATCCCAACCCACTTTATGTGGGGTTTTCGGGGTTGGGGTTTTTAAAATGCCCCCTATTAAATGAGCTAAAAAAATGAGACTTAATTTTAGAAGGGGTTAGGATCAATCCATGAACTAAGAACTCAAATGGCACCTCTAAAGATAGCCCATGATGTGAAGCCTTTATCACACATGTTTTATTAAACAAAGACTAAATTTCCCCTTAACTAATGTAGCATAAAGGTCAACCTATGTTAATCCAAGAAACACAATTCTAACAAGTCCATTGATTGAAGTTAAAAAGAAGATCTCAAAGTTAGAAAACTAAATTGAATGTAGAAAACATTAAGTTGAGAAAGTGTTAACAACCAAATATACTAGCAAGTATATTAGGTAGTTTATAGTATAACAATAGTTATATTTATAGGGATTTGGTAGAAAACACAATGTTTTAACTACTTTGATCGTTGTAACATCCCTATTCTTGGGAGTCACCTAGAGTAACAAATATTAAAGAATTTTGCTAAAACCATAACATAATTAAAATTTTCCTTTCAATATAGCTATTACAACTTTAAATATTAATTACTCAAATCCAACGCGAAAATAAATAACTTAATACAAATATTTAATCCCTTTCACAAAGTAAATAAAAACTTTAATCAAACTCCTACAAACCCTTATCTCATCAATCATGTTGCTTCAACAACATTTGAATACCTATTTGAGCTCTCGTATAATACAATCATATGATCATCGCCACATACACAAATAAAACAAACATATGTATGGGTGAGCTAATATAATCAACTCTAAAACACCAACACAACACTTATATATATCAGATGTTAAGCCTTTATCATAATCATATTACATCAAATAGTATCAACACATAGTAAGACTATGATAATCAATACATTGATAACCCATACATCCCTTTATAAGGAACTATGATCAACCCATTAGTTCTACACAACCTTTCCATTACAAGCAACCCGTGACAATACCAACCGTCTCTATAAATGTATGTCTTATTCCAAACGTCACCGCATCATTTCTGTTTACTAAAACAGGATCATTCGAGTGGTCTTCCACCGCAACTTTGAACCTATCTTCCCTACTCATCAAGCTACTCACATTAGCTCTAAACTCAATATGAATCAGAATCCTATGGCCGAGACATTCATCCCTTTCTACCCCCTCACAAGAGAAAATGTGACACTCGAATCCTAGTCCATTCTACCGCCCACCATGGACGAAGAGACACATCTCTTCCACCGCCTTTTAAAGACAAAGAGATCCACCTTTCTACCCCTTCGCAAGAGCAAAGGTGACTACCTTTCTACCCCCTCGCAATAGGAAAGGTTCAAACTCTTAATTAACAAAGTATGACAATAAGACATATTAAAGAAACATAACCACCACTACACTGCATGTTCGGTTCAACATCGTGACTCTCTTCCTAAGCAAATCAATGTTCACGGAAAACAATTATCACTCTTATCGTAACCTATCCTCTTCCTTAGCCTCACATGGATTAGAGGACCTCTTCCCACTTCATTGCACCAGCAAAAGAGATACCCTAGCTTTAAGGGTGTCACTGCCAACTATACTAGATCACTTCCTACTCTTGAACAAGTCAAGAGTAGCCCACTAAGTATCTCAAAACTCAAACCCAATTAACACCAACATCTAGACAACTTTCATTCATTTAAACACCTACACTGCAACCCACATCCTATCATATCATTTCTGAAATGACAACCAATATAATTCGGAGTGTTATTAGTCAACCCAATAACATTACATAGACATATTCCACAACCCATTACAAATTCTTCAACCACACTAATGCCTAAATATGATTGCATCAAGGTTTTTGACTTACAATTATTCCCACCAGTTATACATTATAATACTCATGCCAAAAAACCACCTTACAATATTAAGGTAGTTATTATCAGTCAAAAGATACTCCAAAACAACCATTGATCACAACCAATGTCAAACAATTTGTACCATAAACTTGTAATCCAGTGCCCGTACATTATCCAAAGAGCATGGTATTATCATACATTAAATATACTCATATGACAAAGGTACAAATAGAGGAATGACTCAAATCATGGTTACACCTTATAATGTATAACTTTTATCCTACGATCACGCTACACATCTAATGTATAGACCAATTACCAATTTATTCTCATACTACACAAAGAGAGAAATAATCAATAACCAAGCCAATCCATTATCAAAACCAGCAAACCAAGTCCAGATCACAAGTTATCCAACAAGGTCGTATTACATCAAGAATCTTGCATTCAAACAGTTAACAACAATACAAACAAGTTAGCTCCCCATATCTGCTTTGACTTATCAAAACTTGCAACTCCCGATACGAACTTTGCGTCTCTAGGTCTCTACTCTCACGTTCATTCTTTGACTCACAACCCTTAAATCTCTTCGTGTCTTCCATTCACCGAAACCCAATTTCGAAACCCTAAAATTCAAAAAGGGTTTTCTTCGCAGCCTTTACCCCAAATTCCACTTCTCACACCACAACTTTCCCCATGCCCCTTACCCCAGGGTTTTCGAGTATTTTCTTTTGAAGCAGAGAAGAAAAACATGAAAAGAAAATAGGAAAGTGTGTTTCCGAAGTTGAAGGAGAAAAATGCATTTTCTCGTTCTTTCTCGCGAGCTCCTTTGGCCCAAAAACAATTTCCAAAAAATAAACTACTGTAATGACTTTACATCTACTCATGCAAACTCATAAACTCCCATTTTTCCCTCTCTTACATTGAGGTATTTATAACAGTAAAAATAAGGAAAAAATCATTCCCAAATAAACATATGAAAAGTTGTTGACAAAGGTAGCCAAAAACTATTTTTTTTGTTTATGTGAGTGTGTGTGTTGCCATTTGTCTACTAGCTTGGTATGGTGGAGTGTATTGTCCTAGCTCTGTTTCCTTGGTCCACTCCTTGTATAGCCCATTTTCGTGTTAGATGGTGAGGGGTATGCTCAATGTTTTGCTAAATGCACTAGATCTACAACTAACTGTATGGTTACACTTGTAGGAGGTGCAGTAAGTTGATTATCCTTTGTTCTAGAAGTAGTAGAGAAGGGAAATGTAGATGTGTAGAAGATTCACACTAGTGAAAACCTAGCATATATATTATGACAAAGTCAGTTAACATTAACATGTTTACGTGGATTCGATCCCACTACAACTTATTGAAAGAATAAGCAACATGGTGGCTAAGAATAAAGCATGGTGTAAGGATTTGATTAATTTCAACAAAATCTTCCAATAGGAGAATGTGAGAAGAGAAGTCTCACATCAGTGGGAACTTACTTTGAGTCTTACTTTTCATGTTTTAAAAGGATCACAATATTTCTCTAGGAACACATCCCAAAGTCTCTTCTTTTTCTTTCATGTTGCTTTATAGTGCTTGAGAGAAAAATTAAGAGAGAATGTTAGTTTCTCTTTAAAGGTTCTCCTTATATTATTTTTCTTATTTCCAAGAGAAAGATTGTCATTGTTTTCTCCTTGGGAATAGAGAGAAGGATATGCAATTTTCTTTCTTTTAATAAAATTACATTTTTTTCTATTATTTGATTTGCTCCTTTTATTTTCATCTTTTATTTTAGTTGTGAGTACTTGTACTATTACTTTGATGCTTGTGCTATCACTTTGATACTCAACCGATGATGATTTTATGTTATGTGTTAAAATTGGTGAATAGGAAGAGAGAATAAAATTGACAAAGAAGATGATGTGTGTTAATTGGAAGATAGACATTGGTGAAGAAAATTAGTGGTAGTGTTGAAGTTGTGATGAGCGGATGGATTACATTGTGCTCAATGATTGATTTATGCTCTATGGAGAACAAGATGTTGAAGCTGTGAAGGGAAATGATAAAATATATATTCCTCAAAGCAATGATAATAAAAGAAATATAGTATTGAGGCAAAACCAAAATCAATACGCTCACAATTTGAAGTTATCAAAAGGCCAATACATGACAAAACAATATATATCCAATCTTGAACTTCCATTTATCTATGGTTCAAAGCATACACCTTGGAGCTTCTTGTCTTGCAGTTTTCCTTTGTTGTAAATTGGCCCTTTTTAGTCATCTTCTTCCACTTCTCTACCCTATGTATGCATGGTTATTGCATTGAGGATGGCGGTTGCATGAGTTGCAATTATATAAGCCATGTCTGTGTTGGATTGATGGAATATGAAGAATATGATAGGCGATATGGTGGAAGTTGTGCCTTTTTTTTGTTTCCATTGAAGAGAAAAAAGATTTGATGATGATAGAGTGAAATAGAAGTAGTAGTAGTAGAAGAAGAAAAAAAAAGATAAATGCCTTGGTGATTGGATGGAGAGGAGGAAAACATTAATGTGTAATGAGACTGTTGGAGGAAGGGAATGAAATTGGACAAAATGAAAGTAAATGATGGAGTGACATGTAATGAAAAGGAGAGGAAACAACTTTCATTATATCTAAACAACTTTCATTATATCTAAACAATTCAAATTTTTTTATATTTGGAAAACTTTCTTTCATCTTCAAGGTATTTTTCATCTTATCATTATACATTTTTTCTCTATGTAGTTTTATTCAATGGTGTGTACCAAATTGTATTATCTTTTTAACTTTTTTAAGTATTTTTATTTATTTATTTTTATTTTTATTATGTAAAACATTGTTTTGATAATTTTTATGTATTTTTTTTATTTTTTAATTCTTTTTCATTAGTGTAATTTTAGCACTGCCCAATTACATGAAAATCTTTCCTTTATTATAATATAATAATTTAATATTATTGTCACAAAACTATTTACTCATCCAATATGATTTAATATTATTGTCACAAAACTATTTACTCATCCAATATGAATTTCTGTTTAAATTTGAATTATTATTGATTTAATATTTTTTTCTTTATACGATTTTGTTCAATATAATATTTACCCGTATATAAGAAAAAAAATTAGTAAAAAGACATTTTTTTAAAAACTTGAATATTTCTTTTCTTATTATAAATTTCTTAAGACAATTTTTTTAAAGTCAACAACTTTGTTTAATTAATTTGTTTTTAAAATTTATAGATGTTTTGGTCATGAAATTTTATTTATGTTGATTTTAAAAATTTTATATAATTCTTTCACTTTTCTCAATTATCATTTGATATTCTAATATCCAATTTATACAATTATAAATTCTTTCTAATATTTGACACTAAAGATATAAAAATATATTGGCTTTAAATTGAATATTTGATACTATTATACTTCTTTTAATGTGATTTTTCCTTTTTTTTATTAAAATAATTTGATATTAAAATACTGATTAAGCAGTTATTGATATAAATAGGAGAGTATAGTCATTATCCAATGAGATAAGGATGAGACAAAAGTCTTATACCATTGAGTATGAGAAAGAGGATGTAGATGAATTTTTACACAGGAAATAAATATAAGATAATAAAACTCGTCCTCGAGCCACAATGTTACGATTTCTATGGTGAACACTAAGGTGGAAGGATCAACCTAGTTAATTCCATGGATTATACTTTTTCATAAAGACAAGACTTATCAACCTTATTAGATAAATGTATGGCATGAGAACACAATAAGAATTATCTTTCACTTTCAATTATCAACTTCAAATAACACCCCTTTAATCCTATAAATATCATCATACATTACGCTTCAAGCATAAATTACCATAACACATTCTCAACCAATCCATTTTCTCTTTTAATATCAAACAATGAAACTCATCATCCTTACATGGATCACTTACCCAATACTGAGACGGAAAGTTATTCCAATTCTGAGACGAAAAATTATTCCAATTCTTACTTCCCTGCTTTATTTGTAAATAATGAAATTAAGCAATGTGAAGAATAGAATATGCATAATTTAGTGAATTCATATTAGTCTTAAAGGTGAAGATTTAGGTCCATCTAGTGGAAATTACGGAAAATCAATTCACATTCTACCTTACCAATACAATAGTGATTAATTAAATGCTTAGAGATAGATACAATTTATTATTAAATTATGCTCAAGTGAAAAAATAATAATCAACAAGCTAACATATTATGTTAAACCATTTTCGTAATCAGTTTGTGATATTTTATAGAAAGTAATGATTCTTTGACACACTTAAATATTTTACATTCATTTAACACTACCATTTCTTACTTTTTACTCTCTTCTTTCTTGAAAAAATACAAAAGTTTACATTTTTATAACTATTTTCTCCTTGTGCTCTATGTAAAATGAATGTAAAAGTGTGTCATGATATCATTACTCTTTATAGAAATATATACACTTAAGTAGGTCTAACATTTTATCTCTAAGAAATGATTAAACAATTCTACCATAAAGTTGAAAGTGCCCTCTTTCTCTTATAGGTTTCATGACAGTGTTGGATGGAATTAGGAAAGAGTGATATCCATCTCTTATTTTTGTAGTTTTCAACTACTTTTGTTCTGGCTTGCTTCCAAATAAAAGTTGGTAACTAAATTATTATTGTGAAACCTTTGGACCAAGTCATTTTCTTAAAAAAAATAGTTGCTAACCAAATGGGGAAAGACAAAACACACAAAAAGAACAGAACCCAATATTATTTAGAGTATGTGGATGCAGGTATACAGGCATGAAAATCTACTTTAGACTGCTCTCTCAAAACTAATTCAAAACTTTTTTTTTCTGTACAGATAATTTAATTCCAATAGCTAAAGGGGGGAAAATAGAAATTCATGACCAAACAAATTCCAACACCCTATGCTGTCGAAAGTCCAAAGCAAATATAAATTACAAAAGGGTGTCTGAAGGCATTGAAATGCAATACATAATACTGTTTTGGGAGTACATCGAATTAATTCTATGGTGTTCTATGTCATTGTTGATTAGTTGAAGTTATAGATACCAGAGATTGGTTTCTTCATAATAGCTTCTTATATTAGATGACCCAATTCCCATGCAATGCATGTACCCCTTTCAAGTTCAAACCTTTCGCAACCTTCTCAAAGCTTGCATAGCCCAAAGAGACCTCATAACAGGCAAAATCCTCCATGCCCTTTACTTCAAGTCTCTTATCCCACCTTCCACCTACCTCTCCAACCACTTCACCCTCCTCTACTCCAAATGTGGTTCCCTCCACAGTGCCCAAACCACCTTCCACCTCACTCAACACCCCAATGTTTTCTCTTACAACACCCTCATCAATGCATATGCTAAACACTCCCTTATCCACCTTGCCCACCAGCTGTTTGATGAAATTCCCCAACCAGACTTAGTCTCTTACAACACCCTTATAGGTGCCTATGCTGATAGGGGTGAGTGTGGGCCGGTGTTGAGGCTCTTTGAGGAAGTTAGAGAGCTCGGTTTGGGCCTTGACGGATTCACGCTGTCTGGCGTGATCACTGCCTGTGGTGATGATGTTGGATTGGTTCGGCAGTTGCACTGCTTTGTGGTGATGTGTGGGTATGATTGTTATGCTTCGGTGAATAATGCACTGCTTGCTTGTTATAGTAGGAAGGGGTTTTTTAATGAGGCGAAGAGGGTGTTTAGGGAGATGGGGGAGGGTGGGTCCAGGGATGAAGTTTCGTGGAATGCAATGATTGTGGCATGTGGGCAGCATCGGGAGGGATTGGAGGCGGTGGGATTGTTCATTGAGATGGTTAGGAAGGGTTTGAAGGTTGATATGTTTACCATGGCAAGTGTTTTGACTGCTTTTACTTGTGTTAAGGATTTGGTTGGGGGCATGCAGTTTCATGGAATGATGGTTAAGAGTGGGTTCCATGGGAATTCACATGTTGGGAGTGGGTTGATTGATTTGTATTCTAAGTGTGCTGGTGGCATGGTGGAATGTAGGAAGGTGTTCAAGGAGATTCGTGTACCTGATTTGGTTCTTTGGAACACGATGATCTCCGGGTTTTCACAGTATGAGGACTTGTCTGAAGATGGTCTTTGGTGTTTCCAGGAGATGCAGCGGAAAGGTTTTCATCCGGATGATTGTAGTTTTGTGTGTGTAACTAGTGCTTGTTCTAATTTGTCATCCCCTTCTGTGGGAAAACAGGTTCATGCGTTGGCTATCAAATCTGACATTTCTTATAATCGCATTTCAGTGGATAATGCTCTTGTAGCTATGTATTCCAGATGTGGGAATGTTCATGATGCAAGAAAGGTGTTTGATACAATGACAAGGCATAACACGGTGTCTTTAAACTCAATGATTGCAGGCTATGCACAACATGGTGTTGAAGCTGAGTCGCTCAGGCTTTTTGAACTGATGCTGCAGAAAGACATTGCACCTAACAGCATAACCTTCATATCTGTTCTTTCTGCATGTGCACACACTGGAAAAGTTGAGGAGGGTCAGAAATATTTCAATATGATGAAAGAAAAATTTGGGATTGAACCAGAAGCAGAACATTTTTCCTGCATGATAGATCTTTTGGGTCGGGCAGGTAAGCTCAGGGAGGCTGAGAGGATTATTGAAACAATGCCATTTAATCCTGGTTCTATTGAATGGGCTTCTTTGCTTGGTGCGTGTAGGAAGCATGGAAATGTGGAGCTAGCAGTGAAAGCAGCCAATGAGTTCCTCCGGCTGGAACCTTATAATGCTGCTCCATATGTAATGCTTTCAAATATGTATGCAAGTGCTTCCAGATGGGAAGAGGCTGCAAACATTAAAAGGATGATGAGGGGGAGAGGAGTGAAGAAGAAACCAGGTTGTAGTTGGATAGAGATAGATAAGAAGGTGCATGTCTTTGTGGCTGAGGACACTTCACATCCAATGATAAAAGAGATTCATGTGTACATGGAGGAATTGTTAAGGAAAATGAAGCAAGCAGGGTACGTACCTGATATAAGATGGGCATTGGTGAATGCTGACGAGGTGGAGAGAAATGAGAAAGAAAGAAGGTTATTGAATCACAGTGAGAAGCTGGCAGTTGCATTTGGCCTAATCTCCACTGAAGAAGGAGTGCCTATATTGATTGTGAAGAACCTAAGAATTTGTGGTGATTGCCACAATGCCATCAAACATATTTCAGCCATCACTGGCAGGGAAATCACTGTTAGAGATACTCACAGGTTTCATTGCTTTAAGGAAGGGCAATGTTCCTGCAGGGACTATTGGTGATGAAAAACAATCAATATTTCTAGTTCAGTGGGAAAGTATTATACTACTACCTTACTAATTACACACCTGTGTCAAGTTTGGGTAATTATCACACCAGAGCTTATATCATTAGTTTGACTTTGAAGCTTACTGAAATAAGTTAAAAAGAACTTAATTTAGTAAGATTCATTGTGGTAGGAGGCCATAGACGTTTAGGTGACAAAAGGCTATGGTTTCAATGAACATTTGGGTTATCAACTTTACATTTTCCCAAGTATAACCATCCAAAAGACAGATTTCAATCTGCAGAAAATTCTTGCGTTATATCTTTAGGTGAATAATTCAGTCATTGCATATGGTCCTTTTTTTTCCTTTGTTTTACTTACATGTGACTAGATTAGCAAAGCATTAGATTTTTGGGTGTCCATTCCTCCACTAGCCATTATTTTTTATGTCTATACCTAGTTATTGAACGAAAAAGCCAAAGGCCCTCACCATAAGTAGGATCAAGTACATTTGAGGATACCAAACAACAAAAAAGTAGTCATTGCTGTTGTAGAGTAGAACAGACGGTTTTATCAACTCCAAACCAAATCTGGTACTTCTAATGTCAGACTCAAGATCTTTACTTTGAATTGGATTTGTTTGGGATTCAATTCTCTGCTGTGATGCTCATCTAGTTAGTTTATCGATTCATGTTTTGTAATCCTGGGGATTCTGAAAGAACAAATTATTCATTATGTATTATTCTGAAATGACTTACAGGGCTTTCCTTTTGAAGAAAGTAATTGTGCCGGTGTCATCAATTTCTAGCTTATACTGTAGCAATGCATTTGAATTCATTTTCTGTTACAATTTTTATTCGAGATCTATTAATCAGATCTTATTTAAAAAAGTTTATGTATAATATATTGATTAATTAATGCAAAATTAATTATCTGTGGCAATTTGGTTTTAATGAGAATTCTTATGGGCATGACGGGGAAAGTAGCTCTATGATTGAGTCGTAGTTGAGCTAAACATTTCACAGAATAGTGACTCGCCAATTAGAAATTTTGACATCCGTGATCTTCTGAATGAATTCTGTAATTATTTATAAAAACATTTTTTCTAGTACTCTTTCTTTTTCTTCTAAAAAATAAAACATTGCCCTCTACAGTATCCAATTACATATACATGTTTTTAAATTCTTTGAACTGTAGGGTCTAAATTATCAAATCAAGGTTTTTTTTTATAAATATCTTCATGAAAACTAGTAGAATTGATTTTCAACAAATTAGTGCCTGAAGTGTATGCAGCTTGCTGGCAGGTTGATTCATTTACTGAAAATTGTGGTTCATCCAGTATGTAAGCAAGAAATAAACTAAGAAATATACTTCCGTTTGAGTTTAATTTTGGTACATTGTAGATGTACATAAGTTGTCAATCAATTAAAGCATAACTTCAAAAAGTGAATTTCACAAAATAGATTAAATGAATTCAAGTGTTTTCTTTTTTTTCTATTTCTCCTGCACCAACTTCTCAAAATCCCATCTTTTAAACGAATTTGGCCATACTTCATCTTTATGTTCCCCTTTACCAGTAGTTTTATCTGACAAGTTACTAGTATATACCACTTTTTGGCCAGAAATAGTGGGATAGACCCAATGTGAGCATCCCAATAGTTGAGTGAGTATATGTGGAAGGACGGGAGAGCTTGAAGACATTAAGTAAGATGAAGAATTTTATTGCAAGAGCAATAATTCACCGTCTCAGATGAAGAAAGTGAGGAATCAAAAGTAGAAGGAAAGCCCTAGTAAAGAAATTTCAACAGTACCGCTCAGAGATAAATAAATGAGAATTTTCATGGGAGTAGTGCCATGAAAGCTTTTCCATGATCCAGAAAATAATAATACTAGTAATAAAAAAAAAAACAGGAAATCCCTGCTCTACTCATACTTTACAAGGGCAGCAACCAAAGAAATGTATGTAGGGGAAAGGTCAAATCTTTATCCTCAATATGATTTTCCACAATGTATCAAGCTACCAGCACCCAAAAAAAGACCAAAAATAGCAGCACTTCCAAGTGTAGTTTGTCCAATATGCCTAATTTTCAATAGTCCAGGCACCTGCATGCAAATCAATGCATTAATATATAGGAATGCTGCTTTGTATCATAAAGGAACTCTTTACTTTTATGACAATGTGTATAAAAATCAGTACAAAGGATTCAGGATGTAAGTTTTTAAAACCGGTATACTTTTCTTCAGTTTTTTTACCGAGTTGGTTGCCAGCAGCAGTGTGCATTGCTGGAAAGTTTGCGGCGCGTTGATAAACAGCTGGGACACACTGTTATGTTGGGGAAAATAGGGCAGCTATTGGGAGGACCTCAGCCTAAATTTTAATAACATGGAGAATTTCTGAATTACCTGGCACACACGCTTTACATCTACATTTTAATAAAATTAATTACAAGGTTAAAGGCCTGTTTGTAAAGGATTTTGACACTATTATCCAACCATAAACAACTATTTATGATAAGTTTTACTTTTACAATAACTACTTTGAAAGTCATATTACAGATGATTTCTAGTTGACAGTGTAACTTTTACACAGGGTGTGTTCAGAAATTTACTATATTTGATCTGTGTAATCTCAACTAACAAAAAACACAAGCATTTTCATAAAAAATTTAAAAATGTTTTTCATATAACAAAAGACGTTTAGTCTATATGTATGATAAAGAAAAAATTTAAAAATGTCTTTCATATAACAAAAGGCTCCAGGAAGAGTATGAAAAATGTATTGTAACAAAATGAAGGCCAAACTAAAGTTCTAAACAATATTATTCTTGAAAGTTCAGGAAAAGACCACAAGGTATACCTTATATCTAATAGCTTCATATGTTCCGTACACGGCACCTGCAAAGAAGCTAAAAGATTAGACAACGGTATTCTACGACTTTTCTATGTGAGTAAATTGGATCTAATGAACAATCAAAATGATCTTACTTTATAAATGCATTTGACTATAACATTCCAGCAGTTAATAAAGTTTAACCAATCACTTGGCTGACAATTTTCACTACTTTTTAAAGCAAGATTACAGATGATGGACACTTCACAAAACTTCTCAGATCATACTTAACCAGAACATATTTATCATAGAGTGTCAAGCTTAATTCATTGAAAAAAAAAATGAAACCTAATGTACTGATGAATTTATCCACAACCGTATAACTACTACTCAGTACAAAACAAGATGTCAATCAATGTGCAATGATGCACTCAGACTCCTTCCCTCTCTTCTAGGAAAAATTTCAAGACTTCAAAATTCTGTGTCTGAAATTGAGAGACTTCCATACAAATGTCTTCTTGTAACAACCTTTTTGTAAAAAAGAAAACAGAGTAATGTTCTACTTTAGAATCCCCAAGGTCCAGGAATATAAAATATCTATAGAACGACTAAAATAACGTTTCAAGTTATAACTGATTACAATAAAATACATCCAAAAAAATGGAAAAGAGCTAAAATATCCAACCAACCAATATCAAATTTATATATTCGATCACAAAGGCTTAATTTGGTGCGCAGAGGGTAAAGGTAGGCAAAATTTAAGAAAAAGTGACTTTGGTGAAACTGAAACCTGGTATTAGCTAGTTCCAAAAGATACCCCTAGCACTAAACGACTAAAATTCTTAGATTAAAATCAAAGTTTTTTAAGCAAGAATAATGAGTTCATAGTGAAAATGAAGAGCAACGGAAACTCAAATCGGTTGCTCAGACAAGTTTATACACCATAGTCCATACATTATATAAAATATTTATGAATAAAATGGTCTCTTTAGTTTTAAGAAATCATATTCTATTTCTGTTTCGTACTTCACAAAAACAGTGCGTTTGGATAGGCATAAATAAGCATTGAGACTAATAAAATCACATCAAATGCGTTCCACAATGGAGAAACTAGGGGACACAAACATGTTGACAATGACAAAAACTATGTACAAATCTTAGAAAACAGAACCATTTGGTTTCAGAAACTTCATTTCATTCCTCCCTTTTCAAAATTTTGAACAAAAGCCACTGTAAATAAAGTAAAAAAACAAGGAAACATTTTGGAAAACATAAATAAAGAAGCTTTCTCAACCTATTGCCCAAATATCTTTTAATATTTTCTGGAATCCAAAACAACACTTCAATTCCACTCCAACACAACCATCATCAGCACCAAGGATACAACACCTGAAACTTTAACAACACTTAGTCCAAACTAAACAGACACTCATTAGAAAGAACAAGGTTCCCTAATAAAATAATAAGAAGTAAACCATCAAACTTCATTTCATTTCAAAGCAAATCTAAAGCAAATCTAAAACGAACCAAAAAATGTTAAAAGACCGAATCTATACAATTAAGAAAACCTAAAAACGCATATATAATAATTTTTAAGAAATACCTTCGAAATGGATTATATATATATAACATAAGGTAATAGAGATAATAGTACAAGGTGAAGAAAAGGGATATATGAGACTGACCGACAGCGCCGCCTACAGCACCACCCATAGCGGCGCCCGCGGTGACACGAGCTAGGCAACTGTCCCTTGCCATTTGAAGTGGGAGCGAGACACTGGAGAAGGGTTTTGGGAGAAAAAAAAAACCTCTTTAAGGTGAAAAACTACTTGGTGCTCCTTTCTTTTATAATCCCTTCTCTTTTTGTAAAAGGAATGAGTCAAATTAAATTTTAGATTTCCTTGTTAATTTAGATTTAATTCTTCACCATGTCAATTAAAATTATTATGACTTGACAGTACTTTTATTTCTTAAATTTGAAATAAAAACTAGGATATTGAACACTAAAATTAATAAAATAAACCCTATAATTATACATCTTCCATATATTTTTTTTCAAATTATAATCACGACAAATAAATTAATCTATGAAATAAATAAATTAATAATTAAGTTAATATATAAATTTATTGAGTGGTGTAACATCCCAAAAATATAGTAATATACTATATGATAGAATGATTACAATTAATAATATTTCAGTTCAGTCTTACACTAAGAGGACGTACGCGCATGGTCGAACGGCCTTACAGAAAGAGTTTCTATAAATAAACAATACATAAGTACGAGTTTGACCGAACGGTTTACCAAAAACCAAATACCGAACGGTCATACATGCAAAGATGAGAAAGTGGCGAAAGACCGCCTCATTACAAAACTACTCTAAGGACCGAACGTCCTAAGGTTCGGTCTTAACTTCAACTTCGACCAAATTTTCTTCTTCCAGTGTATCTTCCAACAGCGCGTCCCCTTCTACTCACATCCACATGGATGATCATTGCAACGACAAGACGAACGTACAAGACGAGACAACACAAGAAAAACACAGGGTAAGCTTATGTAATTTAATTCATACATACACATACATTCAAACAATCCAACACATAAGATAAATTTCATCATACGAATCATACAAAGCCTATCACTAGACTGAGGTTAGTCCTATCTGTCCAAAGTACCCCTAAGGACTAGGACCTCCTGTCGTTCCCACACATGACCTACCCTCCTCTACTTGAAGACGAGTACTCACGGAACATCAGGATGAATAGCCAGCTTAGCATACCCACAGTCATACTTTACCAATTCCAATATTCATACATGAGTCGTTCCTCCCCGGAACGCTCGTCCATAAACCACAATATTTCCATATCACATTTTCTTCATCTTTCACTAATACATATCTCATTTAATCACCTTGTTCAAAGATTCATGAGGATTACAAATAACGAACATTCAACCCGAACTTAAAACTGGGCCGAACACATAGAGCGAGACCGAGAGATCTTCAAATTTGAGAGTAGATTAAGACTAAGGGTTGACATCGGGTTTTAAGAAAGATAGCGAGCACAAATATATATATTCCAAGAAACGAATGGAACGAACGTCGATTTCAATGCTGAGCCAATTAGATGAACCGACTCTTGAGAACTTTATCTGAACATCAAAAGACAAGACCAAGAACGAGGACTCCAGAGTGAAACCAATGAATAAGAATATTTCAAGGCACGAAAAATAATACTTAGAATTGTCTCATATGAAGAAACCGAACGGTTGTGAATACTCAGTTTAGTATCAAGAATCCAAGTGACAGTCAAAGACTGGACATTATAGTGAGCGAACCCTAGAGGGCTTGAACGAACGCTCATATAAGGAGATTTAGCTTAAGGATATAGGACAAGTGCCAGGTGTGAGACCAAACACTTGCTTAGGACGAACACTTGGTATAAGACCAGGTGCTACTAACGGATACAAAAGAAACTGGATTATTATGCCAAGATACTATTGAAGTAGTATTTAAGAATAACTAAAATATTTCACAGCAGGATATCAAGACAGAACTATGCTTGGCCAAACGCTCAAGCATAGAAGTTCGAAGTGTAGACGCTCGATCTCAACTAGGATTCTTCCCAAATGAAAGAATCCACTACTAACCAAATTCACTATAAAACCGAACGGTCAAGGACCGTTCAGTAACGAACGTACACTTTCTCAGGGGAAATCTTATCAGGATCATTTATATTCCAACTCATTTATTACATATAATTTCACAACTTTATACATTCATATTTCATACCCTCCAAACATAGAGATTTCATATATTTAATACATCATAAAATAAATCAGTCATATTTCATTTACACTTATTGAATAAACGAACGTTCATTGTACTACAATCATATCAATCATCATGCATCCAATTCATTCAGTCAACTAACGAACGTTCATACATTACAACAACATACAAATTAAATTAAATTAAATAAGCTTCCCTTACCTCTAGTGTGAACGAACGTCCTACAGATCAAAACTCAGTTCGCCGAAATATGATTCCTTCTACCCTCAACGTTCAACCAACTCTTCAAACTAAAACAAATAACAGAAAACCAAGATTGGTTCAGGCAAGATGACAGCATGCAACCAGAACTTGAGTTGCATGTACCAGAGAACGGCCGACTAAAAACGAGAAAACTTACCAATTCAGAACTCGAAACTGTTCAGTTCAGAATGAAGCTTAGGGCGCCGGAAACACTTCTACGGTGCCTGAATGGTGATCGGAGAAAGGAAAATGTAAGATTTCTTAGAGAGAAGGGAGAGTTTTCTAGTGAGAAGTAGGAGAATTTGAAAAGATTAGAGTTTGGAGGAGAAGATGCATGCAGAGAGTGGGACGTGATTTTTCTAAAAACTCAGTTTTGCTTAAGACGAACGTCCGCTCATCTGCTGACATCTGCATTCCACTATCTGATTTTCGAATTCTCGTTGCTTGACACCTAACGTCCGTTCAGAGGAGTTTTTGGTACGTTTTAATGATCTGACAAGAGGAGTTTTGGGTGCGTTTAACGAGGTCTGACAAGTGACAAAAATATATAGTTTTTTCTGATAAAAATTTCAAACATTTCGCAAAAGGATAAATCCTCCAATCATATACATCTATCTAAATCCGTCGAGCATCCAATAAAATTACTAAATTACAATGATAACTGTCCAATCAGTTTTTTATTTTTATAATACTTTTATACTATTCTCATCTTCGTGGAAGTTTGATAAACACTTGAAAACCTACAAAATTAACTTACGTTTGATTATATGCTTTCATTAACAAAATATTTGGGTTAACAATTTAAGAAAAAGAGTATAATGCAAGAAATGTGTATTATTTGAATTAGCCAAATCGTATGTGTGATGATACATTGTTTTTGCAGTTTTATTATGTTATTATGTTTCCGACAAAAAAAATCTATTTAACATTTTATTTACTTTGAGTTAAATTTATTTAAATGTGAGAGTTATTTAAATGAGATAAAATTTATAGTTTATTAGTTAAATTAAAAATTACAAATAAAAAAGTATAATTATTTAAATTTTATTTCATAAAATCACTTAATATTTATAAATTATTAGTTCATTCTTTTCAAGATTTGAGTCTCACATAATGATGTTAAGTGAGAATACAAAACAATTTATATAAATTTATTCGTAATTATTGATAGAAATAAATATTTTGGTAAATTCAAAGCAATGGACTTTACAGGTAAATTTTAAAATTTAAAGTATAGACAAATATTATTGTCACTAATGAATCCATCCGTAGTATTTATAATAATTTTTGTTAAATTAGAATTTATATTATCGATAAACATTTCTATCAGTAACATATTTAATGTCATCAAATTAAACAGTAAATTTATGGCTTAATATCTCTTTTGATCTCTCGAAAGAGGGATTGTGTTCAAAATGATCGTACCTTTTTTAAAAAGTAACAAATGATTCCAACTTTTGAAAAAATGGATGAAGTTAATCCTTTTTGTTTATGACGTTAAAAAAGGTGGAACTGTCTCCCTAGACAAAACTTAATGACGTGTCAATTTTATGTGATTGCATGGCAGTGTTAGGTTTATTGACGTGTAAATTAAAATTGGGAGAAAATAAATTGAGTATGTGGCACTACAAAAAAGAAAGACATTACCGAAGGCCAGAAGCCCTCGGAAACAGCCCAAAACCGTCGGTAAAAGGTAATTACCGAAGGCTTATCGACGGCCAAAGAGCCCTCGGTAAATCCCTTGTCGCTAACATTTACCGAAGGCTTTCACCCTTCGGTAATTACCGAGGGCCAAAAGCCTTCGGTAATTACCGAAGGGCGAAAGCCTTCGGTAATTTCCGAAGGGCAAAAGCCTTCGGTAATTATCCCTATTTTATTACTAAAACTAATGCTAAACAGTTATTTACATAAGAACAAGTATTTTTAAATTTATACCTTCCCACCCCCACACTTAAAAGGCACATTGTCCTCAATGTGTGAGTGAGTAAGGCTTCCTAATAACAACACAGACAAACTAAAGATATATACAAATCAAACATGCAGAATTGAAATTTAACAAGAAATATGTACAACAGAATCAAGAAAACTGAACACAACATGTACAAGAATAAAGCTGGAAAAAGAAAACTAAAACTACAAGCTACACTAAGAAGAAAATTTGTTCAAATAGGCCACTCTTTTCTTATAAACTAAAACTAAAACTACAAACTACAAACTAAAACTACAAGCCACTCTTTTCAGCAGTGTCTCCATGGCTTCCTTGCCTTCCTCCTTCCCAGCTCTCTGCTGCAGCAACATCTCTCCTTCCACTGGCAACTGTTGTGTGTATGGCAGTAGGCTGGAGATCTTTCCAAGCCTTTCTGCACTTTCCTCCTCCCAAATAACTGCCTTAGTGTTTTTAGCATTCTTTGCTTCCTTTAATTCTGCACAACAATCAAGTTCAAAGTTAGGTGCATCTATTAGGACTCTTAGTTCTGGCTGTGTAACAGAATTTATCTCAATGCAAATGGAGCAAGAACCAGATTGACAATCACATTTGAAATTTAAATGCATAAACAGCTAAGGCAAAGCAATTGGAATTTCAAAGTTAGAATAAAATATATAAATAAAATAACTATGACATAACAATACAATAAAAATTACAACTGTCAAAGAACAACAAACATAGCATGATAAATAATTGATTTTGAATGTAATTATATATGGATTTGAGTTAAATATTTGAAGAGCAGCAAACATAGCATGATAAATATTTGAGTTAAATAATTGAATCCCCAACACTATGTTAATTTGAACGTAAACATAAGTTACCTTAATTAACTTATTTTTCTTAATTCCTTTTGCTATTATAATTTATATAGAAAATTATCATAAGAGTGGAGGCACACTAACCATAGCTGGAAGCAACTTCTTCCATATGGAAATAATCGTTCTAAATACAGTCCAATTTAGATTACAGAAATTGATGAAAGAGACCTCATATAAAAAATAATCCATTATTCTCTCTAATTCTTTTGAACAAAAGACAATGGAAAATGCTTATTATGGTATGAATCAGGTTCCAGACTAAGGTAAAGCAAGAAAGCTTCAATAATATTCAGAATAGGTCTATCTTGATTGAGAGAAGGATTGAACTTTAAGAAAAAGAGTTTGATGAATTCCAAAGAGCACTAGAGACCAAGCATTGAAGTATATTAGCCAAGCTTGATTTTAGATTATATCGAATCAAACCAAACGCAAAAAAAAAAGTAATTTACAATAAGTATTACAAAGTAAAAGTGCAAATTAAAATACAAGCAGTTAAAACCTTTAATAATTTAATTGATGAAAGTACTTAATGATTAGTGTTATAAAAATATATTCTGGTTTAAGTTCTTTATATTTTCCCTTATGCATGGCATTGCAAGCATTCAGTTCCCCCCAGCTTGGTAATAATTTCACTAAAATTCATCTTTTCACTAAACTTGTTCAAGCATGCAATTTGAAGATGTTCATGAACAACACATTTAAGAACCAAAGCTTGATTTGTGAAAATAGTTCCAAAACAGAAGCAGTAAACTAACCAAATATTATCAGTGCATGTACAAGTAAAAGCATGGTCTTTAATCTATATAGTGTATAACTATATCATGATTTTATATATAAATTAGGTATGTCTTATGATATGGATTATGAGTATATATATATATATATATATATATATATATTTCGTTTTGAATGAAAAAAAATTGTGATTAAATCGTAATGGTTTTCTAGTACTTACTTGCTTAGTGATTACCATAATAATTTGGGAAGCAAAGAAGAACATGGTAGGGGAAAATTAATATAAATTTAACATATAAAATGAGGATAAGAATTTTAGAAAAACAGACCCAAAGTAATAATGAATGATAAAGGTGGGGCCAAATTCGTTGTCATGAACTAGTAATCTACAAACATTAACAGTAAAACAGACCCAAAGTAATAATGAATGATCAAACTATATATGACTATGACAAGGCCTTTCGACTCAGAATAGACCCTGCCATCCACCCAAAATGCTCTTCATTTCTTAAAGGGCATTAGGAAAATGATTATTTGTTTATTAATTGCAAACATAAACAAAAACTTCAAATAAAAGAGAATATTTTGACAGCTTTTAAAAAAATCTTACACATTAATCATTGTCATTAGGATGCTTGCAATTATGTTATTAAAATATACAAAACATAAATTCACCTTGTATACAACACCAAAACCTCCTTCTCCAAGTTTATTTTCAGCACTGAAATTTTTAGTTGCAGCTTTCAAATCATTATATTTGTAGTTAAGTGGTCCTCTTAACTCAGTTGCTCCCAATATGTCACCTGCAACGGAACACAAGTTTAGATTTTGAAATAAATGATATAGATACGACTTTTTAGAATAAAATAATTGATAATAACAAATAAAAGGGTTGTGTTGTGGAGTATACTATATAAAATGCAAAAAAATTGTCGAAGATTAAATTGCTTCGAACAAAACGCAATCTAATACTGCTTTTGGTAGCTTGTCATTATTTCTATTTGAAAAAACATTAAGTAGGAACTAATTTATACCAAGCGTTGCATGCAAGTGAAAACTTTCCACATTTACATACCTCTGTGAACCTTGTCAGATTTTGAGAATTTCAAACAGCAAAATCAAAGTGAATTTAAATATATTTGAATGAATAGACAGATAGATACCTGAGGAAGCAATCGTTGTAGATAACTCTGGCGCCATTGACTTTGGAGCAGTTGCGGATTTGGGTGGAGGCAGTGTCGAAGCAAGAAAGACAATCATTTTTGGAGAGATAGTTTCTGCATTGAAACATTGTATATGTGAGGGTCCCTCCCCTTGATTTCTGTGATGTGCCAAAGAGTTTGAGGGTACACAGGATTTGTCCTCATGTCGCCATCTCGTGTTGTTATTATCCGCGCCAACTCTCCCCTTAGTTGGCTATCCTCTGTCTCCACCAACCTTACCACTCGATTAATGCAAACCTACAAATCAATCCCCTTCAATTTCACTACCAAATCGCAAACGCATTATCACCTCATTCACTCCACTCACACCATCTCCCTCATTTTATTTCACCCCTCCCACTATATATATCCGCCAACACTTCCCTCTTTCACAGCAATTCACCAACAACATTTCACTTTTTTCTTAGACAACATAAACAAATGGCCTCTCTTACATCCTTAAGCTTTCTCCTATGTTTATTTCTGGTTGTTTTAATTCTTCCTTTTAGTTCAGCCAACAAACTCACTGAGTCAGAGCCCCAACTGAAGTTCCAATTCCACAGAGCACCTCTTCTCACAGGTAAAATCTCCGTCAACATCATTTGTTATTGCAAGTTCAAACCTTCCTAGAAATCCATACTCACTGACTTCATCATCTCCCTTTCATCTCCCAAACCCGTCAACATCATCCCCCTTTCATCATCCCAATTGCTTCCTAGGATTTTTTATATTTGAACAATTAAAGTTTGTTATATTTTTGTTCGTGAATATATATGTAAGGATTTTTATTTTGTATTCAAATAGACAGGGAAGCTGATGTATCATATTTGTCATGCAGGGATTCTCAAATAGTAAATTGAGCGTATTTTTCCCAAACTTCTTTCCACACAGAAAAAGAATAACAGAAAAAGAATAACAATGCTACTGGATATTTCATACAAAAAACAAAACACAACAACTGATATTTGGCCACCATGAAGGAAGGAAATAAAGGCAATGTTTATGAAAAATAAAATCATTAGAGAGAAGTAATGCTTACAGGTCGAGGCGGATCGACGAGGAACCATGGAAACTGGCACAGATCGAGCTAATCGAAGAAGGAGAACAGCGGATGACGGAAAATGGAGGCAAACCCTAGATTGAATGGTTTGATCGGTGTACATTCTAGGGTTAGGGATTTGGGATGTTTTGATCGGTGTAGAGAAAGGATTCAACGATTGAATCGATGGAATGGAATGAACAACGGTTTTAATCGGGCAAAAGATAGAACAATCGGTGAAAAATGGATTCTTTGGTGGATTAGGCCAAGGTAAGGGAGAAATGTACAGGAGAATGAAGATCTAGAGACTAACCATGGCTGGGCGGATTAAGATCTGAGGCGGAGGAACTTGAAATATGGATCGAAGACGAGGGAAGCTTTGAGAGAAAAAGAAATGTGTGCGGGTGGATCTCTCCAGAGAATGGCTAAATGAAGATGTGGTTCGAATATCAAGCAGACATTACCGAAGGGCAAACGGCCCTCGGTAAGCAGACATTATCGAAGGGCAAATGGCCCTCGGTAATAAACCTTCGGTAATATGCGATTTTATTGTAGTGTGGTAATGTACTGTGAGAGAGGTTGAAAGAAAGAGGGGTTAGGGTTAGAATGAAAATCGCGATTTGAAATTAAACATTATGGTGAAAGTTGTGTTGAAATCGGGGTCGGTGTTTATCTCGTTGAAGGTGAAGGTTTTCTCAATCTTATCGGTATTAGATTTGAAGGTTTCCTCCAAAGGGTTTTAGCAGCCATTAATATTTGTTTTGTCCCATTTGGAGGACGAACAAGACATACACTTTTTCTTGTTTAAAAGATGCCAGCTTTAATTTCGTCTAGGTTAAGCCATTTGGTTTCCAAACTGAAACTGAAGTTGAGAACAGAAACAAATCTAATAAGGTTAAGCCATTTGGTTCACCTAGTGAGAATCTCAAGAGCAAAGGAAAGCCCTTTGACACTAATGAAAAGAAGAAGAAAGCATTTAGGGTTCTAGAAAAACAACAAATGGAGTTTGCCCCTTTTGCTGCAAAGTCATTTTCAAAACTTGGGCTCTCACATGTGTTGATTGAGAGGCTAGAGGAGGAGAGTTTTACTGTTCCGACTAAAGTTCAATCTGCTGCAGTTCCCTCCATTTTGAACAACAAAAGCAAAGACTGAGCGTTAGTTAATCATGGTTTCTGCAACTGTGTCTTTTTTTGTTACAATTTTAACCTCACTGCCACGCAATAAGATAAACTGGACACGTCATTAAGTTTTGTCCAAGGGAGCAACTGCATTGTTTAATTTTTGACGCCGTTAGCAAAAAAGATTAACTTTACATGTTTTTTCAAAAATTGGAATCATTTGTTATTTTTTAAAAAAAGTAGAACCATTTTGAACACCATCCTTTTTCGAAGTATTAAGCCTAAATTTATTAATAAATTCATTATAATTTTAATTGGTTGTCGAAATTAGAAAAAAAGGAAGAAGATAAAAAAAAGAACTGGAGGAACCAACAGTACCAACAATGGATGCTGTAAACATCCAATTTCGTTCGAATAATCAATCAAGATTTCTTTTGTACTATTTTATTTCATTTTACGTTATCTTATTTTACTTTATTCTATCTTTATGTTATTTTATTTTATCTTATTTTTGTTATTTAGAGTTATTTTATTTTATTTTACTTTGTTTTATTTTTATTTTGATATTTTAAATTGTTTTATTTTACTTTATTTTATTATATTTTACTTTTATTTTTCATTATATTATATTATATTATTTTATTTTTATTTTATGTCATTATTTTGATTTGATTTTCTTTTATGTTAGTTTATTTTATTTTACTTTATCTGATACTTTTTAAATCATAAAATGTAAACATTGAAATAAAAGAAAACAACAAAACAAAGGCAAAAAAAAAATGATGATCACACATTGCAAAGACTCGACGTTCATTTTTTCTCGTTTCCAAGACTATCAACCATTGTCTTAAATCTTTTTCCTATTAATAATTTTTTAATGCAAACCTTTGGTCCTAAATTATTTTTATTAAGTTGCCGTAAACAAAGCTGATTGCCGTAAAAAGAGAAGCAAGTGTTGCCGTAAAAAGAGAAGTAGGTGGTTGCCGTAAAAGAAAAGGCATGCAGTAGAGGAATCCATATTCCATTATATGCATGGTATTCTCATTGCTTGGTTGCATTAACTCCATCACCGAGCTCCAACTTCGACCTCTAATCACCAAAACTCCAACGCCACTTCCCTGCAAAGACAGAAAACATAGAACAACAGAAAGCACACTCTATCCTCACCATGATATTATTGGCATCATCTTCCTGCGCTCAAAAATCTTAAATGAGAGAGCCTGGAAACCAAGGTCACAATACAACTCAATAGGATCCACTCCTTTTTTTTTTTCACTCTTCACAGAGCCGAGCCACACCCAACACTGTATTGACTTCCCTTGATTTTGGTTGAATTGATTGATCAATATGTCTGTTTGGATTTTGGAACTTTACAAATGTTTTTATTAAATATAGTTTTATATGCAAAGCTAAAAACCAGAATCTTTAGAGATGTTAGGTTGTAACTTTTCACCCTTTCCACTAAAATTTGTATACTCCTCTCTACCCTTTCAGGCATATTGACAGTTATGAGTAGCATGACTAGTGGGGGTGATGATCAGAAGATATACAGAGGTCATCGGTCATCATCATTCGATGAAGAAGCTGGAGTTAGAGGTAAGGAGAAGTTCCTCTAAAGAAAGGCCTCTGCAGAAGATGATGTAATTTTATTAGATTTAATCAGCAAAATTAGGTATCTCGAAATTAAACCATTTTATTATATGTTATTAAGTATTAGGAAAATGTTATTTGGACAACGAAATTTTGACACACATTTAACAACGCCACGTGTCAGCTCTGCATTGGATAAATGATTTGAAATTAAAACAGAGAAAGGGTTACGGGGCGAGGGGTATTTTGGGATTTTCAGGGTAAAATTTAAAGAATTGGGTTTGGGCGGTTTAGGGTGGGAAAGAAGTTCGTTCAACCCTTCCATCTTGTGTCTCGCTCTCTCGCTCTTTCGTTCGTCTTCGAAGCTTCCATCTTCCCTGTCGTTGTCTCGCTCTCTCGCTCTATCATTTTTACTTTGTGTTAATCTCACTTATAATGACAAAAGTAGTGATTGAAAAATGAACGCAGCATTATAATAAGAATTTGAAAAGTACGAGACCATTTTCAGTAAAATTAATGGTAATTAATGGGAAGGAGTTGATCAAATTCTGAGTGGGGAGATGGGTGTTGGTCATTGATGTAAACGCAAGAAGTGTGGAGTGACTCGTGATGAGTAGGGGGACGAAGTAGTGCAAGGGATGAGTCAGAGTGTTGAAAAAATGGTCTGGTAATCGTTTACAGAATCCTGGTAAACGATTACCCGAGAGAAAATTGGATTTTGTACATAAAGTCCAACACAGGTAGTCAGCCAGGTGAACAGGGGTCACCATTGGAAAAAAAGCTGAGTTTTAGGCAGTTGTGCACCTGTTTTAGGCTGGTCCAGGTGTTTCAGTGGTGGGAGAGGGTGGTTGGTGATGTGATGTGAGTCCAAGGAGTGTGGGGTGACCCCTCATCAGTTGGAGGAGCAAGCTCTGCAAGGGATTTGTTGACCAAAAAACCATACAAGTGAATTTAAGGGTCATTACTGGTTGGGAGGTTATGTTTGATGACCCCAAGAAGTGGGGAAGAAGTCATTCTTACTGAGGGGACCAAGTTGGACAAGTGCAGAGCTAATCTGCAGAAAAAACATTGTCGTAATCGTTTACAGTGGCCTCGTAAACGATTACACGAGAGAAATCACTGTTTTGTACAGAAAGTTGAACTAAAGTAGTCAGTTATAGTGTCGTGGGTGATCATTGGCAAAAACTGTTAATTTAAAGCACAAGTCCACTTGTATTTACTTGGTGTTGGTGTTTGACTGGTGGTAGAGGGTGGTAGGTGATGGGAGGTGACCCCAAGAAGTGGGGAAGAAGCCATTCTTACTGAAGGGACCAAGTTGGACAAGTGCAGACCCAATCTGCAGAAAAAACATTATGGTAATCGTTTACAGTGTCCTTGTAATCGATTACAGTATCAAAAAAGGTGTAAACATGATTTCTAAGGCATAATTTGAAAGGTCTTTGAGTATAGATTCCAACAAAACAAGAATCAACTCATTTGGAGTTCGGTGGAGAAAGTTATGAGCAAAAGAATAAGCAAAGGTTAGAGTTGGCAAAAATATATGAAACGCTAACTTGAAAGAATAAACTGTACCAACTCAGATGTCCAAAAATTACAAATTAGTAGTCATTGGAAAGAGTTTTGAGTCTAGTTTCTAATAAAAAAAGAATCACATCATTTGGAAGTCGGTGGGAAAAGTTATCAGTAAAATAGCCAGCAAAGGTCAAAGTTGACAGCATGTTATCTCACCCAAGTTGCTCATCTCATAAACATTGTTTTTTTCCTCCATCATGGGGTGCCAAAACATCACTTCCCACCATTGAAACACCAGGACCAGCCTAAGAAAAGTGCAAAAGTGCTTAAAACTCACCTTTTTGGCCAATGGTGACCCCAGTTCACCTGACTGAGTACCTGTGTTGGACTTTCTGTACAAAATCCAGTTTTGTCTCGGGTAATCGTTTACAGTGTCCTTGTAATCGATTACAGTGTCAAAAAAGGTGTAAACTTGATTTCTAAGGCATAATTTGAAAGGCCTTTGAGTATAGATTCCAACAAAACAAGAATCAACTCATTTGGAGTTCGGTGGAGAAAGTTATGAGCAAAAGAACAAGCAAAGGTTAGAGTTGGCAAAAATATATGAAACGCTAACTTGAAAGAATAAACTGTACCAACTCAGATGTCCAAAAATTACAAATTAGTAGTCATTGGAAAGAGTTTTGAGTCTAGTTTCTAATAAAAAAAGAATCACATCATTTGGAAGTCGGTGGGAAAAGTTATCAGTAAAATAGCCAGCAAAGGTCAAAGTTGACAGCATGTTATCTCACCCAAGTTGCTCATCTCATAAACATTGTTTTTTTCCTCCATCATGGGGTGCCAAAACATCACTTCCCACCATTGAAACACCAGGACCAGCCTAAGAAAAGTGCAAAAGTGCTTAAAACTCACCTTTTTGGCCAATGGTGACCCCAGTTCACCTGACTGAGTACCTGTGTTGGACTTTCTGTACAAAATCCAGTTTTATCTCGGGTAATCGTTTACAGTGTCCTTGTAATCGATTACAGTGTCAAAAAAGGTGTAAACTTGATTTCTAAGGCATAATTTGAAAGGCCTTTGAGTATAGATTCCAACAAAACAAGAATCAACTCATTTGGAGTTCGGTGGAGAAAGTTATGAGCAAAAGAACAAGCAAAGGTTAGAGTTGGCAAAAATATATGAAACGCTAACTTGAAAGAATAAACTGTACCAACTCAGATGTCCAAAAATTACAAATTAGTAGTCATTGGAAAGAGTTTTGAGTCTAGTTTCTAATAAAAAAAGAATCACATCATTTGGAAGTCAGTGGGAAAAGTTATCAGTAAAATAGCCAGCAAAGGTCAAAGTTGACAGCATGTTATCTCACCCAAGTTGCTCATCTCATAAACATTGTTTTTTTCCTCCATCATGGGGTGCCAAAACATCACTTCCCACCATTGAAACACCAGGACCAGCCTAAGAAAAGTGCAAAAGTGCTTAAAACTCACCTTTTTGGCCAATGGTGACCCCAGTTCACCTGACTGAGTACCTGTGTTGGACTTTCTGTACAAAATCCAGTTTTGTCTCGGGTAATCGTTTACAGTGTCCTTGTAATCGATTACAGTATCAAAAAAGGTGTAACCTTGATTTCTAAGGCATAATTTGAAAGGTCTTTGAGTATAGATTCTAACAAAACAAGAATCAACTCATTTGGAGTTCGGTGGAGAAAGTTATGAGCAAAAGAACAAGCAAAGGTCAGAGTTGGCAAAAATATATGAAACACTAACTTGAAAGAATAAACTGTACCAACTCAAATGTCCAAAAAATACAAATTAGTAGTCATTGGAAAGATTTTTGAGTCTAGTTTCTAATAAAAAAAGAATCACATCATTTGGAGGTTGGTGGGAAAAGTTATCAGTAAAATAGCCAGCAAAGGTCAAAGTTGACAGCATGTTATCTCACCCAAGTTGCTCATCTCATAAACATTGTTTTTTTCCTCCATCATGGGGTGCCAAAACATCACTTCCCACCACTGAAACACTAGGACCAACCTAAGAAAAGTGCAAAAGTGCTTAAAACTCACCTTTTTGGCCAATGGTGACCCCTGTTCACCTGACTGACTACCTGTGTTGGACTTTCTGTACAAAATCCAGTTTTCTCTCGGGTAATCGTTTACAAGGATGTTGTAAACGATTACCAGACCCTTTTTTCAACACCCTCACTCATCCCTTGCAGAGCTTGCTCCTCCAACTGATCAGGGGTCACCCCACACTCCTTGGACTCACATCACATCACCAACCACCCTCTCCCACCACTGAAATTGTCCTTCAAATTAACTGGTTTTGACATTGGTCACCATGTTATCCAAAATGACCACTCAAACACCAACATCTTACAAACAAGCCTGCAACTTACGAGACAAAAAAAATGACCACATTCTGAAATCCACAAACTCACAACTCATAATAACAATGGTAGTGAATAAATAAAATATGAGACCAATTCAAACCAAAACTCAAATTTTATTTCATTGCACTAAATCGGATACATTAAACTTTGTTTTCTTAATCTATTTACAATGATTACAATTATCATTACTTTCCAAATAACATTTTCCATCAACTAAAATACACAGATTTATTTGCCTTCTTGCCTTCTCTTCAGCCAATTGTGCCTCCAAATTTGCAACCCTCCTTTTAAGTTCTTCAATTAGAAATTCTTGTTCCTCTAAGGCACGCATAAAAGTTTCTCTGCGAATTCTTTTTTGTTTCTTCTTTCCTCTTGGTTTAGCATCCTTTCTCGTCTGTCAAGCGTTCGTTCAAAGTACATATATACTTTGTCGAAAAAGAGTGACGAACACTCAACTGCATAAACCAAAATAAATTCATCAAAACAACGAAACCCAATAACCCAAGAACCACAACACAAGGATACGAACCCCAAACCTTAACCCAAACCAAATAAGCATGATACGAGATGCCCAAACCGAATAACTAGGCTACGACATGGAATGGAAAACCATTTACCTTCGTCGTCGGACAATCGTCACCGGAACTTGCCATTCCGCACGATAACAGGAAACGAAACTGGACGGAGACAACACCACGCACACAGAACAAAGTGAAGCGCCACGAAACGCGACCTTCGACCTTCCAAGAGAACGCACCTTCGTTTCCAATGGAACAGAGAAAGGGCTATTTTCGGAATTTCAGTAAAAATAAGGGTTACAGACTTCCGTTTCGTAGGTTTTAAAAAAATTTTATTTTTAAAACAAACCAATCAAACAACGACACGTGGCGTTGTCAAAACAGTGTTAAATATGCGTTGTTGGAATATTGCGGTCCTAAGTATTATTAGAAGTGTATTTTAAACCTAACTCAATTCCTTGGAATACGATACAAAAGTATTCAGGACTTGCCCGTTGTGGGAAAAGCTGTCGTCTACGGTTGGCGAATCACTTGAGACCGGATCTTGAAAAGGATGCATTTACCCAAGAGGAAGAGAACCAAATCCTTGAGCTCCACGCAAAACTGACGAACAAATGGGCTCGGATGGCTTTTGAGGTTTGTAGAGCTGTCACTTCCTTTCAATGTTTTGTCATTTTATTCTGCTAGTGAAGTCAAGTTTTTCAAGAAGCTCATCCCACATAATCATATGTCTTGTTATATCTTTGATTTGTGGCAAGGAGAGGACATAAGACTCTAAAGATGAATTTCTGGGATGCACAATGATATTTTAATAAAATATAATATAATATTACTTTTGTCAAGATAAACTTAAGTATAAATACGAGAGGGTCATGACTCAAATATACATTATTTTCTAGATTTTGGATGTGTTTGGTATCATAAATTAGCGAACTGAGTTTATATTATTGTGTTGCAACACGAGGGGACGACAATTCAAAAGAGATGGGTTTAAAAAAGAAATTTTGGAGTCGTCACCATAATTCATTGTAGAAAAACAACGAAAAAACCATAAAGAAAGGCATAGTCTGCTGAAATTAGATTTTAGATTTAGGAGTCGGTTATGCATAGGGAAGATATTAGCATCCTATCTCGCATGTTCGAAGACAGTATCCTTAAATAAATACGCGAAGGTGATGTTTTCAAAATGTTTAATTATTTTCGAAAATAACACTTTAAAGAACCAAAATATATTTTTTAGTTTTTTAGGCCCGAGAATGATTGCCTTGCTCCTACGTATTTCCATTCAGAATGAGAAATCAGAATTACGTAGTTCTAGTTCTAGAAAAAGAGTTTGGAAAATTTGTTTGGGAAATTGTTTGGAAAGTTGTTTAGAAAATATGTTTGAAAAACTGTTTGGAAAATGATGTTGAGATTGGTATCACGCAGCAGAACATTTTAAAGAGCGTGAAAATAGTCAATAACTAAAAGGGGAGGGGTGAATTGGTTATTTTAAAAGTTATGATTTTCTTTTAAGGCTTTCGTCAAACAGTTTAAAAGCAAGAGTTATAGAGTCAAAGAAAATCACACAAAAGATTATATTCTGGTTCGAATCAACAGATTCAATGTCTAGTTGTTAATCACTATAAAGAGTGATTAACCTTTTCCACTAAAATATTTTTTCAGATTACAGACAAAGTAATACAAATATAAAGAAACAAAAAACACTTTCCTTCGACACACAATGGAAAGAACCTAGCTCAATCAAGTTGAAGAGAACCACTTTGACCTTAGACACACTAAACACAAGCTTCTCTTTTTCACAAGACTTGATTGAACTCACTCTAAGACTTGAGAACTTCTTCAGAACTGTTTTGTATTCTCAAAAGGCTTAGTTGGCTTCTTAAAGGTTTAGGAAATATATATATATATATGTCGTGGGTCAGGAACTGAAAAACTTGTTCCCAACTACCAGTGGTAATCAATTATCATAAGTGATAATCGATTATTTGAGGCCGTTATGCACTACAAGAAAAATTGAATTACATACAGCCAAAATCCGTATGTAAGGCCTAAAATCTGTATATAACACTTGGTTATATACGACTTACATACGGACAAAAATCTGTATATAAAATTGTCGTAGCTATGTATGAATTCAAATCCATATATAATAATCGGTATATAAAACACAATTTTCTTGTAGTGATGGGTGTTTTAGAAAACGTGATAATCGATTATCACCACACCCTGGACAATATCAAAATTAGTAGTGATAATCGATTATCGCCTATGATAATCAATTATTGCTATGAGCACCCCTTTTCTATTTTACCTTGTGATAATCGATTATCACAAGAGATAATCGATTATTACTGTAAAGAATTACTAGATATGAAACTTCTAAGTGCTTTTACAAGTACAAAATAATTCCTATACAATTGTTTCTACTAAGAATGCTTTAATATAGGCCTAATAAGCATCATATTTGAAACATAACAAGTAGTATTTGTAGGTATCAGTGAGTTGCGCAGCGAATTGTAAACTATCGTTAAAAGCAAAAATAGTGTAGCGGTTAATAAACAAGTTACAGTGGTCCGTTTAAAAAAAATGATTTTCTTAGAGAACTTTTATCAAACAATTGTTGTGCTAAAAGTGTAGAGAGTGTAGGGAAGAGAAAAATCACACAAATGATTTTTATCCTGGTTCGAATCAAAAGATTCTACGTCCAGTCGTTAATCACTATAACAAGTAATTAACTATTTCACTAAAATCAGTTTAACAATTACAATAAGATGAATAGAAATTAAGAACAACATTCCAATAACCTACAAAACCTCAGCTTTAGCTTGACTTTTCTACATTATGTCTTTTTCTCCTTTTCTGCATTCCAACTCCTTGGTACTTTAACTCCTCTTTCAAATAATTCCAATAACGTACAAAATCAAGGAAATTTAGTGATAAAATCATTAAGTATACCCTCTACTCACTTATTCACAAAACTAAACTAAAAACATGAGTTCAAACAAGCTTCTAAGTCAAAAAGGGTTAATTTAATATCAAAATTGCATCACAGATAACAGTATTTTCAACCGTTATCACAACCCAATTTTGTTGGGGAGTTCTAGGAGCAGAAAAGTTATGAGTTATACCATGTTTATCACAAAACTTTTCAAAAGACTCGTTTTGAAATTCTCCACCATGATCACTTCTCAAAATCTTGATTTTCAAATCTTTTTCATTTTCAATTCTTTTTGCAAAGGTTTTAAAAGCTTTGAAAGCTTCTCTTTTCAAGGTTAAAAAGAATGTCAAAGTAAATCTAGTGTAATAATCTAGAATCACAAGTGCATAATAGTTTCCATCAAAACTTTTAATTCTAGAAGGACTGAGCAAGTCCATATGCAATAGTTCTAAAGATTTTGATGTAGAAATCATGCTTTTAGATGAAAAGGTAGATTTTGTTTACTTTCCTTTTTGACAAGTTGCACATAGTTTGTCCTTTTCAAATTTCAGTTTAGGCAAACCAATCACAAGATCTTTCGAAATTAATTTATTTAAGTGTTGAATATCTATGTTGCAGCTCTTTTATGCCACAACCAAGAATTTTCTTCCTTTACAACTAAACATGTTATACTATGACTAGATGCATTTTCAATGTCAATCAAATATATATTTTTATGCATAACACCTTGTAAGTCAATGTCAGATGAATCTTTAAAATAGACAGTATATTTCTCACTTTCAAAAGTTACCTTGAGACCTTTATCACATAATTGACTTATGCTTAGGAGGTTGTGCTTAAGTCCTTCAATGTATAGCACATCTTTGTTTGTCAAGGTACGTCCTCCTCCAATGTCTCCTATTCCTATGATTCTTCCTTTATTGTTATCCCCATATGTAACAAATCCTTGCTTCTTTTTCTCAAAACTTATGAACCTTTTCTTGTCACCTATCATGTGTCTTGAGCATCCACTATAAGGTACCATAATGACTTCTTTGACTTTAAAGGTTCCTACAAAACAAATTGTTAGAAATAGAGAGTCTTGTTTCTCAACACCAAAAGGGGGGGGGGGGGGGGTTGAATTGGTGATTTATTAAAAGTAACGCTTTTCTAATCTTTTTGCAAAATTAGAATGATAATGAAACTTTCTTGCGTTCTAAGTAAAGTGCGCATGCAATTCAAAGTAAAAGAGACAGAGGAAGAAGAACAAACACAATGTTTTATCCTGGTTTGGCCTCAATGCCTACATCTAGTCACCTTTCCAATCAACCTTAGGTTGAAGGATATTTCACTATAATGATTTGAGAATTATACCAAAGGTTTTAAAGTTAACATACTCTTTTTGACCTTCGGTAAAGCCGTCGGTAATTACCGAAGGCTTTTAGCCTTCGGTAAATCCATCGGTAATTACCGCGATCTAGTTCATCTTCTTCTTCTTCCTTCCTCCCTCTGTGTCATTTTTTTTTTTCGTTTTCATGAACTCCGCCACCAAAAAAGCATCACGCCAGTAACAAACTAATTTCCAAAGAATCAAACAACCAATTTATTTTCAATAGTTAAAATCATAGGGAATCATGGAGAGTTTCTCTGCAATTCTCAGTGGAGAGAAGCGGTGGATTGCAACAGAGCAGCGGTGGTGGAGAGCAGCGATGGTGGAGAGCAACGATGGTGGAGAGCAGTGGTGGTGGAGAGCAACGGTGGTGGAGAGCAGCGATAGGAAGAAGTATTACACTGAGATGGAGAGAAATGAATGTTTGCCACATATATTGGCACTGGATGCGAAACTGGAGCCGGAAAATTTTCGCTTTTTTATCGACGGTCAAAAGCCTTCGGTAAATCTGTCGGTAATGTCGTCAAGCGAAATAATGGGCGGGAAAATTCTCGCTCTTTTTATCGACGGCCAAAAACCTTCGGTAAATTCTCTACAAACAGACCACCTTTGTTTGTAGGTCAAAATTATCCTTTTTGGAAAATTAGATTGAGGATCTTTCTTGAGTCAGTGGACAAAGGTGTATAGGATGTTGTTCTTAATGATCCCTTTGAACCCACTAAGTTGATTGATGGAAAACCCATTTTAAAAAAAATTTCTGAGTGGAGTCAAGAGAAAAATAGAAGAGCACAATATGATATTAAGGCTAGAGATGTTATATCCTCTGCTCTTAGTATTGACAAGTTTTCCTTTGTATCTACTTGCAAGAGTGCCAAAGAGATGTGGGAAGTACTTGAAGTAACACATGAAGACACAAATGAAGTAAAAAGAGCAAGAAACAATTCCTTGGTGCAAGAATACGAGATGTTCCAAATGAAAACATGAGAAATAATCTATGATGTGCAGAAGAGGTTCACACACATTGTAAATCACTTGATAGATCTCAGTGAGGTCTTTGAGAAGGAGGAGATTAATATCAAGATTTAAAAGAGTCTCAACAAGAGTTGGTAGCCAAAGGTAACAACCATTTCTGAATCCAGAGATTTAACTACTATGAATATGGCTACACTATTTGGTAAGCTTAGGGAACACAAGCTGAAGCTAGGGAGATAGAAGGAAGAAGAAGAGACTGAGCAGAAACAGTCTATAGCCCTCAAAGTTACTAGCAAGAAGACCTCTAGAAGGATTGAATTAGATGCATATTTTGATTCAGACATTTTAGAAAAGGAAGTTATGAACATGATGGTAAAGAAATTTACTAAGTTTATGAAAAATAGAAATGTTGTAACTGACTTTGCAGGAAACTCAAAAGGAGGAAGAAGAAATGCAAAGATTACTACTGTCACTTGCTATAGTGTGGGAAAGAAGGACACATAAAGCCTAATTGTCCAGACTTGAAGATCAAGCAAAAGGCTGATGTAAAATACACTCAAGACAAGAGAAGGAGCAAGCAGAGAAAAGCTTATATTGCCAAGAAGAATAGTGAAGTGGACTCATGCAGTGAAGATGATCAGAGTCTAGAGGAAGAGACAAATCTGTGTCTCATGGCTGGTTTTGTATGCTCTGAAAGCAGTGACAACAATTTCGAGAATGAGCCAATAGAGGTCAAATATGATCTTCAGCTGGACGCATTTCAGGAGCTGCATGCAGAGGCAATGAAGCTGCAATACAAGGTTAATTTAACCTCTGAAAGAAAGGAATTTGAATATCGAATCAATAACCTTGTGGATGACAATGATAAGCTTAAAAATGAACTTGATCTTGCTCTGCAAACGTCTAATAAGGTTAAAACTGAAATTAAGATTGTAGAAAAAGATTATGAAAATTGTAATGCTCATGCTGAAAAAATAGAATATCTGACTAGCACACTAGCTAAGTTTACACTTGGTAGAGATAATTTAGAAGTTGTGTTGAGGTCACAGGCTAGAGTTATAAATAGGCAAGGATTTGATTATAAGGCTAAGAGTGAAAGAATCAATTCTAAGAAATTTATTGATTTAATCAAACCTGCAACTAATGCCTGTTTTTATTGCAATACAATTGATCATACTCTAAGGAATTGTTATTATAGAAAGGTTGGTGTTCCTAGAGGAAAATACATATGGATTCCTCAAGAACCTGTTCTTGTAACTAATGAAAAATGCCCCAAGTTCATTTAGGTACCTGCAACAAAACGATTTGAAAGTTTTACAGGGAAGTGAGCTGATAAAGCAGCAGACAAGTGATCAAGGATGAATTTCAAGGGAACATATCAAATTTCTTGAGTAACATTATGTGGTAACATCTACTGTCAAATTCATGCATTCATGCATCATTGTTTTTGTTTGTGGAATGTATATTGATGTGTATGAATGTTGTTTACTTGTTTGTTTGAAAAATTTAAATGAAAAACAATTTTCACGAATTTTAATCGATTATACGATTAGTGAAATCGATTGGATTTTTGTATATTTTTATGTTTTGTGTGAAAGTGTGATACAAAACTAAATCGACTTCAGGATTAATAAAATCAATTAAAATGTTTTATCTGGCTTTCTTATTTTGAAAATTTAAATGGGCTTGAAGTTGAAATGATTTGATGAGTGACTTTATAAATACTAGATTTGAAAATCTATTGTGCACTTATTACATTTGGAACTGAAAAGTTAAAAACCTAATCCGAGTAAGATTCTCCATAAAAAACCTGCACAAATGGCTTCATCTTCATCATCTAAACGCAGCAAGAAAGTTGCCTAAACCGCAAGAAACGCAAGCCCAACTAGATGGATAAGTGACGATGCTGCTCGAGACATGTTTATGTGCTAGAGAAAAATCAAAACAGTTGTTCCACATAAGTCACTCGATTTACTTCTGTTCAGGGGTGAAGGGTTCTCATTTCCAAAGTGGCTTGCTATTCAAAGAGTTGCAGATTTTGTACAGATGAAAGGTGACTGCTATCTTGAGTTGGTTGAAGTGTTCTATAATAATCTCAAAGTGATCAATGGCGATATTCATTCACGTGTAAAGGGTGTGGATATGGTTGTCAATGATTATGTCTGGCTGCTTGTTGTTGGACCTAAAGCTGAAGGTTGCATGTCTCATATGCGAGATTCTTTGCATAACAAGTGGACTACAAAGAAGTAAATATACAGAGATTGCCTTAGGTATCCTGGTAGGTTCAGGGGAGGCAAGGTGTATCTATACAAAGGGTTGGATAAGGAAGAAAAGATGTGTGCATACATCCTTGCATGGCTACTGCTACCTGGGAGATATTTGCATGATAGACTGTCAATAGAAGATTTATACCTGCTGAACGCAATACACACAAGAATATTGTTAAGACCTCGGTAAGTGTACCGAATCGTATCAAGTAATAATAAATGGTAAGACCAAGTATCGTTTCCCAAGAGACTCACGACACTAAACAATCATGTAATTACTTAACTAATTAAGACTTTGAAGAACAATTTAGGGTTTTTAAATGAAAAAACAAGAAAGTAAATATGAATGCAATTTTGATCAATTGAAGAGAAACACAAAAGTGAATGATGATGTTGAATTATAATATGAAGATGTTGTTGGGGTTTAGATTTCACCAAATCACTCTCATGTATATATGAACTCTTCTTCTTTATTAAATGCCAATGTCACTTTCTAAATTACTTAGAACCCGATTTCTCGGCGAAAGAAGCCTATCCTTAATTACTAGACCACAATGTCTTGCATCCCTAATAATTAATTCTGCATTACGAACGAAAGCTTAAGACAACCAAGCGTTCTATCCCTATGTCTAGGCAATAGTTCCCTTGGGAGAAATTCCCCAGTTCTAGGTTTCTAGGTATTTGTCAATAACAAAGAAAACCAAAAATCATGCCATGAATGAGTTAAACATAACAAGCATAGAGCAAAGGAGAATAACCCTAACAATTAACGAAAGAAGCATATATAAATCAGAATCAATTCAAATACATGACAGTTCAGAGGTTACATCTTCTCTAACAACAAATTGAATTTAGTTCCCCCTTGTCATGGAGAAACTAGATGAACAATGGAATGAGAATGAAAGATAAACCCTAAAAACCGAAAAGGAGAGCTTCCACATCCATTTTCTCTATTTTCTATGTTTGGTTTATTTTGTGTTTTGTAACCAATGGCTTTCAAGCCATCTTTTTCTTTGTTGGTTGTAATCACCTTTTGAATATTATTGAAATTATCTTTTTGTACTTAAATCTATGAATGATGATTGGTTGTCTGAATTGGCTGAATTCTTAAATCTGATTATATCACTTGTATGATTACAATTAAACATTTCAATCTTACATCATTACACTACATAGTCATACTTGAACTGCGATAATGGTTATTTCACAATTATACTGCATAAGGACTAATGCTCAATTTAGTTGAGATGAAAAGATTATGCAGGAGTGCTGATTGATAACTGAGATGAAATGGATATTTCAAAATGCACTGCAGAACCAAATCGATTAAGGGAGATTCAGAATCGATTAAATTTCATCAACTGGTTTGATGTTTCTAAACTGCTGAAACATTTACTTTAAACCATCACTTTTGATTTCATGTGTGTTTACACATCATAAATCTCATTATTTGAAATTCATTATGAATCTGGTATGAGTTTATGGATGATAACACTAGGTTGTTTTGTTTCAAGCTGTATCTGAAATACTCTGGTGTTTGTGATATTTTTTTGATACATTGCTTGGAAATATGTGAATGATATATACTCTATTATATATTTATCATGCAACTTTGATACTGAAATGTGATATGCATACTAATAAGGGGAGTTTTGTATTTTGTTACATGACTTGTTCACATGTTAAGAGGGGAAGAATTTAATATCATGTGAATATTGCTAACATGGGGAGCATCATTTTTTCTGATAATATGTGTTGATGCATCTCTATGTGATTCAATATCTCTGTTTCAATTACTTTGTGTTATAAATCCTTTTTTGCTAATGCCTAAAGGGGGAGAAATAATTGATAATTGAATGAGATAGTTGAATGAGTATGACATATATGTTTCTATATGTCTGTGTTTGAAACTGTGTGAAACAATTTTTGATTGTGTACTCTACATCATGGTTGTTTTATTAATCATGGTTGTGCATCATCAAAAAAGGGGGAGATTGTTGATAGGGGGAGCAACAAATGAATTTAGATCTCCATTGTCATGGAGAACCTTGGCTTACAATGAAATGATGAAAATGAGATGGAAACCCTAAAAAGATAAGGGGAGAGCTCCCGCATCACCAATTCTGCTTCAAAGGGTCGAAAAGTGTGTTTCTGAGCTTCAGCCGTCAAAAGATGTGAACCCTAGAGCGCGCAAGTCCTTAAATAGATCCAAAATTGGCCCATAAGCCCAAGTCACTAGTGCTTAGCACCCCAACAAAGGGCGAACAAGCGTGACGGCGTGAGGACTGGCGCTCAGCGCCCTGGTTGGGGCAAGCAAGCGTCCTACGGTGCATGAAACTGGCGCTCAGTGCCCCAAATAGGGGCAAGATGGCGCCCTTGCGTGACCAGTGGCGCTGAGGGCCCAAGGAAAGGGCAACCAAGCGCCCTGCGCTATATTCAACCTTCTTTTCTGGTGCTTTTGTTGTCCCTCCTGGGTTCCAATTCCTTGCTACTTTTCTCATCTTCCAAAACATACCAATAACTTACAAAACTGAGGGAATTTAGTGATGAAATAATTAAGTATAACCTCTATTCACTTATTAACAAAATTAAGCTAAAAACAAGAGTTCAAGCAAGCTTCTAAGTCAAAAAGAGTTGATTTAGTATCAAAATTTCATCACAGATAATGGAAAATTCAATTGTTATCACAACCCAAAACTTGAAACTTTGCTTGTCCTCAAGCAAAATGTAACCTAGCTTAACAAAATAGCCATGCTACAATGGTCTAGCACACCAAAAAGCATTTTCTTCTCAAACAAGTAAACCACTCATGTCAGCTCATCATAGAAAGATCAATCAAGCTTCAAATATGGTGCTTACATAACAAAGAACACACAACAGATGCACCAAAAAAACCTTATGAGTGATCAACAACCAAACAGAATGTTACCCTATGTGCTCCGAACCAAAGACAGTGTTTCACTCACGCTCAAAGGTTTATAATGAGGTGTCTCTTTCAATCTACCATCACAATGTCACATAAATCAACTTTGCCTTTCATTTAAACTCATCAAACACATTCACAAGCAAGTTATCATCACAAGGACTTTTCAAGACTTCTATCGTGGCTGGGCTAAGAAGAAAAACTGGTTTTTCTGGACAACAAAATTCCTTGAGTTAAGAAAGTCAACAATTTATTTCAAGATATAAAATTAATCTCTCTTTCTGCTTTTCACTTGAGAAACCACTTCTCAACTTAATCCCAACTTTTATTCATTGAGCCTATCTTCTCCTCTTCTTCTTTCTTTTCTTTGCTTCTCTTGCTTTACTCAATGCTCTTTCTCTTTTTGTTATTATTTTTCTTTATATTTTTCATTTTTATTTCCCCAACTACCCCAAACTTGAACCATTCTCCTATACCATACATGCATGCTCTACTCAACTCAAGACAAGGATTTCAAGGGTTTTTCACATTAAGCTCAAGGTTCAAAGGATAAGACAATTCTTTTACTTTTTAGGTGTAAGTGTTGGCATTGGCTTAAAAGGGAAAAGAACAAATGTCCTTAATAATCTATAACAAGCAAACAAATAGTTCAACAGAGAAACTCAGGCAAAATCAACTATGATTCCAAAGCAACAACATTCAATAATAAACTCTGGAGCCCAACCTCTCGGGTAAACTCAAGTTCTACAATTTAATAACATCTTGTCAAGCACATTAATCACAATTGAAATC